>NC_139353.1:55345349-55712849 GCF_055883805.1 Amblyomma maculatum
CTCGAAGGAGATGTCCGCGAACGTTTTTGGCGTGAGTCCTTTCAGGAAATGGTAGTAAGAAACGGCACAGTCATATGGGTTCCTGGCCACATAGATGTATTTTGCACAGGCCATTGGCGGGAAGACTCTAAGTGGAAGATGCGTCATAATGGGACCTATTCTCGAAGGGTTTTCCGCAGCTCCAGCTCCGGTCATCTCAATGAAGGGGCACATGAGGCTAAATTGCGCGATGTCGGGCAAAGGCTTTCCGCGGGTCAGGATGTTCCAGATAATGCACTGCATCCAGTTGGTGCCACACTTGGGGTATGTCACAGTGATGATGTCTCCGTCTTTTGGCTTGTAATTGATTGCTGAGCGAACGGCTTCTTCACTGAAGAACTTGTGTATCCACACACCATCGATATCTGTGTAGAGCGACTCGTCCATTGTGTCTTTTTTTCCCGGGCCCTAAATAATGGCAAATATAAAATATTACAAAAATAAGTGAGAAGCAAATTCCTCCTGCGAAAGAAGCAAACGCTATGTACAGTAAGAGGTCTCGACTGAAGTTATCGGGGCCTGCAGGTAGTATGAGATGCAGGTAGCGTGGTTTAACACTTCGGTCTGAAAAAGAAATTTAAGTCTGGCCAAAAAGGGCTTTATTACAACAATGACTCGACTGCGTTATCTCTCGTGAGATTCTATGAAAAATGTTCTGCCGCATTTGGTTATATCTCTCAAGCTTCGTATTCGTTAACTCATTAATTATTCGAAAAACAATTGCGGACTTTTAGTCTGCTGATATCCTATGCCACGACAACTTAATCGAAGCTATTTTGCTTTGTTTCAAGCTATTTTAACGTCCTCCTTCCACTGCCTTTCTTTAAGCTGTCCTAGTGAATATGCTGACAATAGGCCGTCTAAGAGTGCATTCTTGATTGAAGGTGCGACACGCTGTCAAAAGGGAGTTAGAACGCATCACCGGTAAATCATTGAAATTCGATTGAAATTAAAAGTGATAAAATTTTATTTGCTACTTCTTGCACTTGAACATGTTCAATAATCTTCCTCGCCCTTATCGCGATTATTGAAATTCGGCAAAATATTTCACCAGCAGAACTGATAGACGCCCTTCAGTCATAACTTGAAATATTACGATGTTTCTGGAAGTGAAACATCTTTCCGTGTGAGCATAGCGCTATATTTCAATTTTGTTCGACGAATGCCTACTCGCCACTGTTCGAACAAAAGCTTGTTCCACTCACAAAAATAAGAATGCAAGAAATAGAGTCGAGCAAGTGGCCTTAAATGAGTCAATTAAATCAATGTCGTCAAATAAAATCAATCACTGTGACAGCAGGAGTGCTATCATGATGTCGATGGCTGATTCCCACTAGGGTGAAAATCCAACTTTATCGCGCTCTCTTTGCTTCGGTTCCAAATTATTGTAGCTTAGTTTGGGCGACCATTACAAAAATACAGGTTTTGCAGAAGAAAATGATTCGCTGTATTGCTAAGCTTCCTTATTTCTCTCCGACACGAATTTCCCTCCAGAATTATCAGATAGTCCGTGTTGAACATGCGTATGTTTTTCGAATTTTGGCGCTCATTTGTAATTCATCTCCAGCTTTCAGGGATTTCTTAATAAGCACTGCGCATATCAGACCAGTATTAAATCTAATCTGCACCCACAATACCGATATCTGGTTTAATCCATACATTTGAAACAATTATAAACTACAAACACTAAAACAAAACTTACCGACCAATCTTAATAGATACAAATTCCTTGTTGATGTGAGCTTAAATGATCCAAAATTCATTTTGTTAACATGTAACTAGGTTTTATATGTATTTATTGTCCATCGTCACCCTACATGCATATTGAGTATTCTCTTGCTCTGTTTTACCTTAAAATAATAAATATAATCTGCTTCCACCCTAGCTTGTGTATGCCCATCTGTTAAATGTTTTTTTCTGTTAGCAATTTTGTCTTCATGGTTAAATATTCTTTTGTTATTAGTTTCATCCAGTGTATGTGCGTTTTGGTCGCTTACTGCCATTTAGAGGTGCCTGGACTCGGTCAAGCTGTTTTTATCAATTTTAGCCCTTTCATCTCTGTAGGATGTACTCTGTTCCTGGAAAAATAAAGTGAATTGAATTGAGCTTTGTACAGGTAAGGTTTAGTAGGGCTTATAGGCAATTAATCTGGAAATCACAGCGCTCCCAAATGGGGACAATGAAACGGAGCACATACACAAATGTATCCTTGTTTACAGGCGCTGTGACTGCAATACCACCTGCCATAATTCCCAATCCCGCAATATACCATGATGGCTCATGTTTGCTTTGTGGGGTTTAACGACCCAACGCGATACAGGCTATGAGAGGCGCCGTAGGTGAGGGCTCCGGAAATTTGTACCACCTGGGCTTCTTCAAAATGCACTGACGTCGACATTGCAGCAGTGTACGTGTTTTATGACATTCTAGTGGAAATTAAGAAGAAATGGGAATGGGCAGGGCATGTAGTGCGAAAAGAGGATAACCTATGGTCGCTTAGGGTAACAAACTGGATTCCAAGGGAAGGAAAGCGTAGCAGGGGGCGGCAGAAAGTTAGGTGGGCGGTGAGGTTAAGAAGTTCGCAGGGGTCAAGTGGATGCAGCTAGCACAGAACCGGGTTAATAGGAGAAATATGGGAGAGGCCTTTGCCCTGCAGTGGGCATAGTCAGGCTGATGATGATGATGATGAAGATTATGATGACGTGTTTTCTCTTTCATCGAAAAATAGTCAACGATGCCCGGATTAGACAGCGCAATTAGAACCAGTGCTCGAGCGCCCTAACCGCCGAGCCAGCAGAGAGGGATGCAGCTAAAACAATATCTAACGGGGACAGGTACATGGAGGCAAGATCATCATCATCATCATCAGCCTGATTATACCCACTGCAGGGCGAAGGCCTCTCCCATATTTCTCCACTTAACCCGGTTCTGTGCCAGCTGCATCCACTTGACCCCTGCAAACTTCTTAATCTCATCCGCCCACCTAACTTTCTGCCGCCCCCTGCTACGGTTTCCTTCCCTTGGAATCCAGTTTGTTACCCTAAGCGACCATCGGTTATCCTCTATTCGCACTACATGTCCTGCCCATGTCCATTTCTTCTTCTTAATTTCCACTAGAATGTCGGTAACTTGAGTTATTTCTCTGACCCACTCTGCACGCTTTCTATCTCTTAATGTTACCCCTACCATTTTTCGTTCCATAGCCCTCTGGGTTGTCCTCAGCTTAAGTAGAACTCTCTTGGTTAGCCTCCACGTTTCAGCCCCATAGGTGAGTACAGGCAAGATGCAACTGTTGTATACTTTCCTCTTGAGCGATACCGGTAAGCTGCTAGACATAATCTGCGAGTGCTTGCCAAATGCGCTCCATCCCAATCTTATTCTTCTTGTTATTTCCTTTTCATGGTCCGGATCTGCGGTTACTACCTGTCCTAAGTAGACATATTCGCCTACTACTTCCAGTATTGCGCTACCTAATGTAAACTGCTGTTCCTTCCCGAGGCTGTTTAACATTACCTTAGTCTTCTGCATATTGATTTTCAAGCCTACCTTTCTACTTTTTCTGTCTAGGTCATCAATCACTATTTGCAGTTCATCCCCCGAGTTGCTTAGCAAGGCAATGTCATCAGCAAATCGCAGATTACTGAGGTATTCTCCATCTACCCTTATCCCTAACTGCTCGCATTCCAAGTCTCTGAATACTTCCTCTAAACAAGCTGCGAATAGTACTGGGGAGATTGTGTCTCCTTGCCTAACACCTTTCTTTATGAGAATTTTGTTACTTTCTTTATGCAGAACTATGGTTGCTGTGCAGCCACTATATATATCTTCCAGCACTTTCACGTACGGCTCGTCTACCCCCTGATTTCGCAATGCCTGCATCACCGCCGAGGCAAGATACTTTTGCGGTAAGAATGCTGTCGCCTAACGCCATTTTGATGTTCCCTCATGTTTCATTCTGAATAGACCCCGGAAGCTATCGAACTTTCCTCATAATAACGGTTAACGAGCATGTCAGAGGCACTTCATGTTTTCTTTTTACAGTCCCAGAAAGTTTAGCGAGTGCGCTTATGATTATTCTTATTCTAAGTTTACTACTCGGTGTGAATATAAAATTCAGGAATGTAGGCACTGGGAATATGATCACACCTTTCCGCCTACTACTTAAATCTCTAAGGCGTGGTCTTGGATTTAAAGAAAGCATTCTAATCAAACGTCCTCAACAGTTCATAGCGCTTATTTGAGCGCCTTTCACGTGCGTGTGACTATTCACTCCTTCTGTCGATTCACATTTTACAGTTATACACATAAGATGATCTTATTTTTGTTTACAACCTAATCATGACGAAGGGTTACACACAGCATGTTTTTTTAACTCGATTTCCGGGCTTCACACATGCGTTCAAAATACCTTTCCTGATGAAGATAGTGTAGTCCGGTGTGAAGTTTTTTTTCAAACAGTAATTGCGGAATACAAAACGCCATATCTAGTGATTGATTATTAAAACCATAAATGTCAGGAGACTTAACGACACTAAAAAATGGGCGCTTTGTGATTTTGTAACAAAGAACGCATTGCTGATGACGAGAGTAAAATAATAACTCTGGTCGTTTTAAGACATTCTGCAAAGATGCTTTCTTATTTTTGTGCAATAAAGGGACAGTATGAAACTTACTGAAATGCAAGCATATCTGGGCACGCGGTGCCGACAAAGTTGTCAGGATCGTTTATTAGGCTTATCATAAGAAGATTGGAGGGAATAAAATTTACTGGCAGATACATGCTTGGCCCTGTTTCTCAAAAAAAAAAGTATTGATACAAGGGAACATTCGTATTGTAGGCACCCATTCTAGATTTAATTTTTATGGACTGTTCTGCGAAACTCCTCCAATTTCGCCAGCACTGCAGATGGCCGAAGCGTGGCAAGGTTACGGGACCTATTGCTTTCAACGCGCCTTCTTTTCAGAGTACCTCACATTAAACTTAAACAGCACGCATATAGTTCTAAAGGGTTTTGTAAGAATGAGCGCCGAAATACTATGAACTCACCTCAGTATTCTTGGTTTTGAATTGCTAACACCGCAAGTCTGGTGGCCGCTGGTTTCGCGCGCAAACTACCCATGCTCTAAAGGAACGTGAAGCTTATAAGTGTAGAAAAGTAGAGCAAGCACTTTTTCTGGCGACAACGTCCTCATTCCGCTGGCGACGATGGTCTGTTAGTTGTGTATACAACGTTGTGTATTGTCTGGCCTATCTCAAAATGGGAAGGCTGAAGATCTTACAATCGGGGCCAGTTGCGCCTACTGATAACACTTTAAGTGTATACAGGAAGACGATTTACGAGAGATAAGTAGAACCGTTGAGGTTACGCTTTTAGCACCGCGTATAGTGTGATATTTTTCCTCGGCCTCGTTAACCTGTTCCAGCATCTTTTAGCCATGGACCCTTTCGTGGATGTTTTATGGGCGAACAGAGCAATGTAATTCAGTTCACTGCATATTCAGGCAGGTCATGAGGATGTTGTTGGAATTTTATTAATTTAGTGCAACAAGCACTGTATTAGTTTATTTTATCTACAAATTTAGAAACGCTTTAAATTAATTTTTCACCAAAAAATAAGTTGTAAATATTGTTTGAAAATGGCCTTGTTTAAATAGTTACATATTAGTGATATTTATTGCCTTATGTTTCACCTTCTGTGGATCGGGAAACCCTGATAGTGTTAAGGAGCTAGAGCCCCGACGAAGAAAGAACAGTGAATTTGCTCACGTGAGGCCGTAGAGGGGTACATGGTGATACAAGAGGAAACATACTGCCATATAAAAAAAAGGCATTGACCGACTTAAAACACAGCGTTGTCACGAGCACTTACTAGTACTACTTATTGTCATATGCAGCTATTGGTTATCTATACGTACGCTGAAAAAGGCTAAAAAGAATAAAGGCTATAATTTCTTAAATGGAAACAATATAGTCTGACCTAGATAAGACGCTTAATAATTGCTATGGAGCATAACTAAAAAAAATCTCAGACCTGACTGAATGAGGAGTATACATTAAGTTTAAAGCATTTCAACAATTTGGAGGCAGTCGAGTTGTAATATTTTCATGAACAGCAATGATATATCAATTTAGATATTTTCAGAGACTGTATATTCTGCGTATTGGTAAATGACATAACGGTTATAGTGAAGCCTAATATGAAGAAACTGGAAAAGTGATTATTGACCAAACGCTTCAATATCACAATGTTTGAAGGGGACAAGACGTGGCCGGCAGTATCATAGAGAGGAGACATGGAAGCAGTATGGAGGCATGATACACTACTAAAAGCATACAAACGTATTAGGGCAGGTAGAAAGTTGCACTTGCCATCTTAAGAGATAATGAGCACCTGAAATAATTAATGAGAAAGGCACTGGTGTAATTCATGGCTGCAATCCGATGCAGTCAGAAAGCCGAACTGCAGGAATGCAGGCACTGTGTCTCTATTCCTGTTTTGCGACATAAACAAACAGGGTTTATTAAAGAACCACAAGTGACTTAATTCGAATCTGAGCATTTCAGAAATGTGTTCTACAAGATATGAGAATGGGTGCGAGCATACATTCTCCAAAAATAGTTGATGTATGTTTTTATTTTCTTTTAAAAATTATATGGAATTTTTTGCACAACCAAATATTGGTTTTTTTCAGCAAATAATAATTTTTATGCATTTAATAAAACTGTCTATTTCTCCTAACCTTTATGTGATTACAGGAGGAAGTGCTATTACAGCAGGAGAAGGCAGAGAAATTAGCCGATGTAACTCACAGGAATAAAAATAGGTGTAGGCAAAAATCTCTTCCCAGAATAAGCTTCCCTGGAATAAAAGGCCTCTGGGAAGCAACTCACAGGAAAACCCGTTTTAAACCTACCCAAATAGCACAAAGTGAGCTATGACGGGGGGGCCCGCGTTGGGCCCGTGAGGGCAGCCCATACGGGCCCCATGCGGGATTTGCAACACGTACCCAGAGGGGCCCCGCGTGGGCTGCCCAATTTCGCCGCGATCGGTCCCAAACTGTATCTGTGTGGGCAGCCCAAATGGGGCTGCCCGCATTCAGCCCAGGTAGACGAATGTGGGCAGCACACCAGAACCATTAATGGGTCCCACGTTTGTGCAGGCAGTGACATCCCATTGATCAAGGTTTTTATTTTTAAGTCGATTAATCCCTCAAATACCTGAATTTTACAAGCGCGGGATTTGCAAAAGCCAGTCCGTTTCGGGCTGACCCACGTGCTGCCCTCATAGGTTGAATCGGGCATTTGCAGGGCTGCCCAAGTTCCAATAATCAAGTGTGAAACATTAGGTACTATTTTTTTTTGCTTGTATGCTACACTCAGTAACATGAGAGAAATTTATTCCCAACACTACAATGATGTGGGCTGGCCCACATCACCCCAACATGTTGGTCTGAATATTTATTTCGGTGCTGCGTGCAGAATAGTAATGCCGTAAGAAACATTTGGAGGTCGTTCAGTACATACTCGTAAAGCGGAACAGTTACTGTTGCATATTTTCTGTCGATACTGCATAATTAACGTAGTTTGTAGAGTAAACATAGATAGTCTTTATTCATTGCATAGATATGCTTAGGACAGTTATGTGAAACCTCCAGAAGAGGCAATTAGTGGCCGGTATAACAAGATTTACATAAATAAAATGGTGCCTTAAAGACAGGGTGGAGACGTTTCAGAGCGGTATGCCCGCCTACGGCCAATTTTGAGCCCACTGCGGCCTTTCATGGGCCGCCAAATTGGGCGGACCTTATTTTTACCGCATGGACTACGAATATATGTTGCATTTTCCCGCAAGTACCCCAAGAAATACCCGTGTGGGTAGCGTGGTGGTGTGCTCGCTTTTCAGCCCGGCCGCAAACCACGTGGGACCTATTCGGTTTTTGCATGGGCAGCCCCAATCGGACTAGCCCGTCATCTATTTGCTTTAGGCCCACATTTGCATCGCATCTGCCCTAAATTGCCCCGCAAGAGACGGATGCGGGCAGAAGCGGGAAGGAGTACTGGCCTGCACCGCTAACGGCCATGCGGAAATTATCTAGGTTTTTGGTGGGCAGCCCTATTTGGGGCAGCCCAGGAACTTTCTGCATGAATTCCACATTTTCGTCTGACCTTCCCTCAAGTACTCCTCAAGGGTCCCATGTAGGCAATGTGCGGGCATACCCGTATTTAGCCCCGCCGCTGCCCATGTGGGACCTATTCGGTTTTGAGTGAGCAGCAGCAATTAGATTAGCCCAGGATTTTCCTACACAGAGCCAAAATTTTATTTGAATCAGCCCTAAAATTTTCCAAGCAGGACCCTTGAGGGCCAGATGTGGGAATATGTAGTCAGTTAGCCCTTTCTGCGCCTATATGATGCCCAGATGGAAAAAGCAGGGGCAAGCCCATTTGGGCTTGTCCGCTTGATCCCTAAAGGGGGCCCTCATGGGTGTTATTGTGGTTACCCAAGCCAAACTTGCCCATACGGACCCCAGGTGGGCCACTTAATGTGTGCTAATTGGGTAAAAATTGACCATAAGAATTAATCGTATTGAAACTTCCTTCGTAAAAAAAAATATGGGTAGGTCCGCAGTTCTGCTTTTTAAGCCCTTAATAAGAAATATCTCCTCAGATGGGTAATATTACTGGCACTCATTAAGAAACGTAGTCGGTTACTTTTCGCAAACCGCCCGCAGCATAAGGGGCGACTTAAAGCCATGACAGAATTTCTGGTGACCGGTGCCAACCTTTCAATGGCTATGGTGTATGACGATACTGTACTTTAGGAACGGCAGAACCAGCCTTAACCAGTCATTTACAATCACTATCTGAAGCACTAATAGCAGCGAGTTGCCCACAGAAGGCGCTGGTCGGCAGACCCTTTATCTCGCAAAAAAGCGAATACGAGGTCGCTGCCGATAGGGCCGCTGTTGGAGTAGCACACACAATGGCAGTGCAGCGCAGATCCTGCACTTGGATGTGTGGTGTCGTTACAGCACATAATGATGTAGAGACAGTCGCCGTCGGCCAGTGCCTTCTATGACTACGATAATTATTTTAGTCATTAACGCCCCGCATTATTTTGACGCTTCGCCGTTTGTCCCCTTGAAATCCGATGGCAGAAAGCGTAGTGTAAAGTGATTTTGCAGCACTCCAGGGCAACACGTAATCTTTGCCTTATAGCGCTGTGAATAACTACAGTGCGTGGAAATGAAAAACAGCTGGAACAAAAATATACAAACAACGTCCAAGCTGAAACCATGAACGAAGATGTCAAATAAAATCATATAGCCCGCGGTGAGGGTAAAATAATTCACTACTAAGAAGCAGGGCACCAGGCGAAGCGAAGCTTGACGTTATAGTACGTTCGGTAGCCCCCGTTTAGGTACATTTTTTGCCTACACCGAAAGCGGGGACTTTTCGTTCTCGACGTTTTGTACTGGCCCATTTGAAGGGGGGGGGGGGCGATTACTCCGGGGTCACGTTTTCCGGGGACGGTTTTACCGGAACCCCATAAATATAGCGGTGTAATGTATGCTGCGCCTTGAACTGCGCCACTGTGCCACTGCTTGTGTGCTACCACAGTGCTTAGGTCATATATTACCACAAAGTTTGGGTAGAATTTTCAGAAGCGATTTCAAACGGTCCTTCTATCGTTTGCGGTGGGTGAAGCTTTGGTCAGTTGCGACCAGAGAAAGTGCAGGGAATGAGTGGGTGCTTGCTAAGAGCCTATCACATGCGGCAACGCTCCTCGACACGTTCACACTACATGCCGGAACTGTTGCGGAACTCTGGTCATGGTACAGTGCCCTGAGAGCGCAATAAGCAGTCAATATCCTGTTTTATAATAAGGGGACGCTATCTGTTAAGGGAATAGTCGAAACTTCGCATGCGCTGAGAACTATCGCCCCGTAGATCCTTTGGCAAGCGGGCGACGCTACCTCAAAACTCGTGAAGTAGAGCAGCCCGTATAGGACGGATAGTGTCAGGCAAAATTGCAACATCCGGCCAAGTAGGGGAACACTCGCTTCACCACCAATTCGTCGTTGCCGCTCCAGTGGCTCTCCCGTTCAGTAGAAACAAGTTTCTTATTTGTCCTAGTATGGCCGCACTATAGAATTCCAACGAAGAAGCTCGTCCATTCTTAAGAAACTTCTGAATTCTGACAGCTATGCTATGCTTAGCGAGTAACCGCTCTCTGGACGTCACGGACACCTGGAGACCGAATTCCTGAAATAAAGGGATATTCAAATATCCCTGCTTTGCTAAAAGAAAAAGCAAGCAAATATTTAATTTCGCATGTTACGCTATTTCTAAGTTTCTCTCTGGTTTATTCTGACTATCTCATCAAGAAGCAGATATTGAATTATATTTTCGAAAATGACAACCTCCCGTTAGAGTTTTAAGTTGAAAGGGCGCTGCAAGGGGGAATACAATTCAACCGCGGCCGATCCCTCAATTCATCCGTTATCCCCCTGATGTAAACCTCTCGCGCGTACGCATCGGAAGGGGCCCCTTACGCTCCGCGAATAGGGCACCCCCTAAGATCTGTTTCTCTAATCTGGAACTCCCTAAAGAAATGGAAAATAACGCTATAGCTGGACAGGCAAAATAGTGGCTAGCAGAACGTGTGGCTGCGCAACCGTCACCAGTGCGCATGCGCCGATTGGTGCTAAGCAACAGGCACTCTGCTAACTTGAGCGTGACACTTTGCGGTGTTTCAAATATCAGAGCGCCACGCTGTGATGGAGTACGGCATTCTAACCTAGGGCAATGCGCCGGCGTTTCATATGAGGCGAAATAAACATGACGGGCGCGCACTCTGCGATACTGGCGTTTGATAAGGGACCCCTGCACGTGATCAAATTTATTTTGAAGCCCCCCAAACAACATTTCTTACTTGTTCCTTTGCTTGCCACCTTCCTCTTTTCTCTCATGTCGAAGTTGAAAAAGGCACAGTGAGTTGCAAATATTACTGCGTCGTTGCATTTCCTAAAAAAGCAAGAAAAACGCCCAAGGCGTGGTATACAGATAACTCTGCTATGTCTGTCGAGCCTCATATGTAGGCGAAACGAAACACTTCGCAGAAAGAATGAAACAGCGTAGAGCGGACGTTCAACAAATGCACATGCAGCGCACTGCTGTGGTCGAACACTACGAGACACTCGACCATAATATTAATAAAATTAATATTAGCTTTTCTAACCAGATAGACGTCTGTCAAATATTTTCTTTTGGGTTCCTCTACAGTTATCGCTGCTTTATGTTGGCAGTAAAATTGATACCTCTTTTAATTCTGTCTGAACTGCGTGCGCAATGTCTTTGTTGCAGGTTAAATATAAATAGCATAAGTCGAAATGATGGTATAGCAGTGCGCAGTTACGGAAACCTGCGCACAAGAGCTTTCGGACCACTTTTGTACAAGGCCTTGTTGTAAGCGATCTCTTTGAGACCAGCGCTGGCGTGGTGAGGGCCTACTGCACTAGACAATCTGTACGCAAAAAGCGGTAAGAAAGCCCAAAGTTACATACATTCCTGCATCAAGATCGCATGCTGAAATTAATCTTTACCGGCTGTTGGGTGCATAATGGCATGGTTTCAGTTCGATTTTTGCCCCTTGTGGTGACGCAACAGTCAGGACGCTTGACTTCTGTACCCAAGGATGCGGAATCAAATCCCGGCCCCGGCGGCTGCTTTCTGATGCAAGCGGAAATGAGTTGAGGAGGGCATGGGCTGTTCAGCTTCGCCGCACATTAAAGAACCTCGAGTGATCTAAATTTCCGCAGCCCTCTACAACAGACTCGCTCATAGCTCGAGTAAATTTAGAACGTACCCCCCCCGTGCTAGCTCGGTTATCAAAAGCAACATGAAAATGTCTTAGTTAGACGTGCCTTGGGAGTGGTCCAACAGAATATGCTATATATCGGACAGTCAGCCCGTTGCCTTAATGACTGTTTAAGGGAGTACTCTCAAAACTTAATCCAGCAAGAAAAGCTCGCGAACTTAGTGAACAATCTAGTCATTTCGTAACCACTTTCCATTCTAATCCAATGGACACAAGCGTTTGCGCTTAGCGCCCTATACTCTTGTAAAGTTAGTATCCTTTCAAACCATGAGAGCTGAGCATGCTTATGAGCGAAGTGTGGCGAAATATGTTCTTCCACAGGCGCAACGGAATCACGTCAGTTAGCATGCGCTTATATTTATATATAGTGAACATCAACTCCAATCACTATGATTCTTGTCAGAAACGCTTGAAGAGGATGATTATACTTACTGAGAAAAAAGTCATTTACTGCAATCATGGCATTTCTCCTTACTCCAGGAAGCCTGTGACTTGCCCAGCCTCGCGTACCCGCTATATGAGCTTGCGCTGACCAACCAGGTCGTCGCTGTGCAGGCTGCCTCCCACTCCTTTTATATTGTATGCGGTGATCTGAGGTGAGGGACTCCCCTTTGAAATTTCTGGGAGGGAGTGCGGTCTGTCTGAATTAGTTGATCGGCAGGTTTTTTGGCTAAGCTTTGCGCATTTTCTGAATGAAAAACAAATAAGCATCGTTAATAAAAAAACCTCAAACAATGTTTGTCGGAAAGGAAAATCAAAGACTTGACATTCATTTCAGCTTGCTTCCTGTATTTCTCCACACGTCGTTGGAGCTAAAAAGCAACCGAACCAAACGACCTGCTTATGATGTGTTGACACTGTTAGACGATAGCGAGATTTAATTTTAATTTTCTTCCAGGTCCCTAATGAAAGACCATTTTCCGGCAGCAATCTCCCAAGATTTCTGTAAGCAGAGCTTCAATAAATGCTTTATCGGGATTGAATTGAAACTTAATATGCATATAAATAGCAGTTGTTATTGCGTAATATATCTGACGATGTCATACGATTCCCCTAATGTGCAGACTTTATAGCCCTGAAAAAAAGTGAAATAAAAAAAAACTGGGATATTACATCTTGTTTTCACTGCTCTACCTATACCTGAAGTAGCAATCTTGTGTAATGTCTGCCAATAGTACCTTATTTATAGATATTAAGCAACACTGATATGATATCTGTACTGAGCTCAAGGTGCGTCACAAGAAAAGCTCGAATGGTGATCATGCTGATAACTGGCAAGCATGCTGCATCAATGCGATAAGCATGACGACTCTGGGTTTGTATACCTTACAGCTCAGGTCACGCATTGCAGAATGCCGCACAAAAACAGACACACCAAGTTCATGTCAATCCGCGTTAGCGCAAACTGAGGAAGGACTAGACAACACAAAGCATTGGAATGCGCGGCATTAAACGCCACCAGGAGAGCCCTGATTACCTACGTTCTTTGGACGCTGCATAGAGGTCAGAGAGAAAGCGCCATTTTAAAAGTAAGTATCCAGTTCAATTCAGATGCAGGCGCTTGCATGAGTTGCAGGAACCCACATGATAAAACGGAACGCCATTTCCAGGAATCATCGAGGCACAAGCTGACAACCATTTTCATAAACGAAGCACTTGCCAGGAACTGCAGCGCATATAACTTTATACTACTCAGCAATACTACTCCCATTTTCAGCCCTTTGCGAAGCCACGGTCGGTAAGCACGTTTGACCTTTAATGAGCCCAAATGGCTGTGACTTCACCAGCAGCGAGAGAGGGGCTACCACGTCGAGTCATCGGTTGGCGGCGGTCGGTAGGCACGGCGTGCTGCAGGTAGAGACGCGCTGCTACCAAGTGGAGGTGGAGGCACTGCTGTCACCTCTTCTCTCGCAGTTGAGAGGAGGAGGAGGAAAACGATGGGTATATGAATTCTCGCGCTTTCCCAGCTGAGGCACTCGGTATACATCCAGATGAACAGTAAGAAACTTCACGTCGTCTCGATGAAGCCAGGAAACTACAACGGGCTACAGAGACAGATAAACAATATGATCAGCGTCTCGCTCGGCGGCACGCTCAAGATCCAGCTAGACGAGCGCGTCGCGTTTCTCTTGAATCCTCCTCAACCGATGACGACTCCGAATTGAATGTAATGGACGCTTTGAATTGTGAAGACTCTTTGTCGACGTGTTCACTCAGCAGTCAAGAACGTAGGTATGCAACTAGGGGGCAACGATGCGTTCAGAAAACAGAAGAGCGGCAATGGCCGCTACACTACGAGCTGAACTATAGCGTAGCCATGCTATTATTGCTTTCGCGACCAACCGAGCTTAACTAAAGCTAAGCCTCAGCAAATTTTTTTATTCTGGGCTTCATGCTAGGATGAAAATTATGAATGCTTGCCCTTCTTTTTTCTTCTAACCGCGGGTAAACGTCCAGGTGCATGATAACTTATTCGCAACTCTGTTCTTGTTGTAATATTACTTTTGTTCTCATCTTCTCTATGGACGTAAATAGTTCTGTAGAAGAGAAACTTCTTTACCGACCCGCATATTTACGCAATATTTTCGCTGGTCTCTACTGCACAGAAACCACAAAGAAAAGCGTATTTAAACTCCTGCCAGTGATGACTGCTTTGCCCAGACAAAGACAAGTCCACTTGTCGAAATATTGGCTCGGCCTGCGAACTGAGGCTTCCCCCCTGTACCATTGTTCAGTGCTCTTTCGTAGCCTTATAGCACTGTTTTTCATAAGTCCACATCGACAGCAGTCGTTTAAAGACAAAAGAGACGCTTTCATATGCAAGAAGAGAGGAGGAGTAGAAGGAGGATAAACTTTTATTTCTCGAGAAGGGAATCTTCTGCAGAAGCATCCGCGCTGGGTGGCCAGGAATCCTTGGCTTTGGCGACTTAGGTGTCATGCTCAATGACTGGTAGATGGATTCGGGGTTCAGAGATGAGCATATCAGCCTATTACTCCTCACAGGTGGAAAGCAGCAGATCTTACGGAGGGGCATCTCATTGACACACCCACAGTGTGTCTTTTAGATAGTCTTCATAAAGAATAATTTTATATATTTTGTGTATAATGTTGGACAAGTGTGAGTGTAGGTGACAGGATTTCAGAAGGATAGAAACTTCGCCGATGTTCATGCGAAAACCTCCAAACTGGGTGTATAAAAAACATGTGTTGTCGACAGTGAGCTTTTCGAGGGCATTCTCGGTAGAGGTCACAAAATACAAGTGACATTATGTTCCCCTAGCGCCCCTGCGAAATTGCAGTTTGTACTCCTTTTCTCTGCAGCGATGCACAGGTGCCAGTAATCTTTTGTTGTATGCGAACCACTAGAAAATGGGGTGCCAGGGATAACAAACGCGATTTCGGTTATCTCACGAGAAGCGGAGACAAAGGCACTTCAGTACACTTGTCGGTAGGAGCAATGTGGCGACGCGCCAAGCGTGAGAGCGGACTCTCTCGCTTGAGGTGCTGAGGATTTGCTGCCCTACGTATACAAACACACAATACAGAAAGACCGGATGCAGACTTCGGACAAATATTTTTGCGTGTCTGGCTTACTCCCAGAATAGAAAGAAAATGCATTCCTCTTTTTCAATGCCAATATTCGAAGGGTGACACCCAGTCATACCGCTTATTGATCTCAATGGGCGCCCTATCCACCGCAAAAAGTTTCTTTCTAACTATTCCAGAAACAAAACTCCAATTGAAAAAGCACTGACAAAGTATTCCCAACGTATACTGGAGGCAGCAGTGGTGTTATCATTGTAAAATGAAACCGCGTGAAGGAATGAGAACAGTTTGAAAACCCTCCTGTTAAGGAATCAGCTCCAAAGTTGTTGATTTGCAATGAGGGTGTCTGTGCAGGCGCTGTATATGCTGAGAAAAATATAAATTTCTTCTTGGAATTGAGGTGTTATGAAAGAAACTAATAGTGTGTGAGAATAAACAAAAACTTAAGAGTAAATTAGAGTTCAGTTATTCTGCCCAATTCTAATACTACGCGAAACCCTAAGAGGTTAAACAGTGTTTGCTTAAAAACTGCACCTAAGGGTGATCGGAGGTTACCTATATAAAACTTGAAGGATGTTTTAAGCAATCACATAAATGACGGTGAATGTGAAGTGTGCGCTACGCTTTTCCAGATTCACTGCTTGCAATGAACTCTTGTTTGGATACTGACCTTGCTTGAAGTAAAACACTTCGCTTTTTGTTTTAATACTGATTTATTTCATGCTTCGGCTACACTCGCGGATATAACTTTGAATAGACAGAGAACAAGAATGCATCCGGGTGTAGGGGGGTGGGGAAGCGGCCATACGGGGCTGGAAATGGTAGGCCACGCCATGTTCGGTGAGGGCTCGCCTGCCACAGGCGACTGTACGTGTTGTAGGCCGTCATTGCACCCACCACCGCTTCGCTGGCGGATGACGGCTGTTGCGGTGGTGGTAACAACTTTTATTGCCACGAAATGAAAGGAATTATTTCGGGCTGGGGCGAGTCTAGGGTGGCCTCCAGTCGGGAGCGACCTCTTGAGCTCGCGTGACGAGGGCCAGTTGCGTAGTTTTCCTTGGGCTGGCCAACAGCTTGTCCCATTCCTCCGCTGAGGGAGCTGGCAAGAGCGTCTTTGGAGGGGGATTGCTGGCGCATTCCCACAGTATATGGTCTTGAGTGGCCTGCGTCCCGTCACCGCAGTGCCGGCATGCAGGGTTGAATTCTCCGTTTGTAATTAACGATAGTCGGTAGGGGCTAAGAATGGCCTTTGTTTGTAGGCGTCTGAGTGTCGTGGCTTGCGCCCGGTCGAGGTCGGGGTGAGGGGCGGGGTACGTGCATCTTAGCTCGCGATAAAAGTTTGTTACCTCCGCGTATGTGCGCGGTGCCTCCACAGGCGCGTCCGTTCCCGATAGATCTCCGGTCTCCCGGTTGGTTAAGCCTCGGGCTAGACGGTCGACCCCTTCGTTTCCGGAGTTACCCGCGTGAGCCGGAACCCATACGAGATTGATGTTGTGATTGAGAGATCGGTTGCGCAGAATTCGCGCCGCGAGTGCGCTTACAGAATTTTTGGCGAAATTTTGAACGGCGCTTTTTGAGTCGCTTAGAATAGTTTTGGTGTGGGGATCCGCGATGGCCAGTGCGATAGCTACTTCCTCTGCCTCGCATATGGAGCTAGCATGAAATGTTATAGCGTTAATGAAGGTTGACTTTGGAGTGGCCATACATGCCACGTATGCTCCGTTTTTGATGTGCTGAGCTGCATCCACGTACACTGCTTGTGGATCGTCCTCGTACTGTTTCTCAAGGGTCTGTGCCCTTGTCTTCCTGCGGGCATCATGTCTACCTGGTAGCATGTTTTTGGCTATTGGTTTAACAACTAGTCTACTAGTTATGTCAGCCGATAAATGGGATGTTGCGCACACCTCCTCAGTGGGGTGGATGTGGAGCTTGTCGAGAATTACGCGTCCCGCAAGGCTGCGTGACAGGCGGGTCACTTGTGCTGTCTTATGGGCTTCAATTAGTTCAGATAGTGTGTTAAAAATTCCTAACTGCAGTAGTCGATCTGAGTTAGCGTATACTGGTAAGCTAAGGGCCGCTTTGTATGCTGTTCTAATTATGCTATTAAGTGCATGTTCGTCCCTACGACGCAGATGATAGTACGGGCAAGCGTACATGATTCTGCTTATCATAAAGGCTTGGATAATCCTGCACAGGTCGGCTTCTCTCATACCCCTGCGACGTGTGGCAATGCGTCTCACCAGCCCACCTATCTGGTGCGCCGTGACGCGTAGCCGGCGTATAGCTTCTGTGTTCTGCGTATTATTCTGAATCAACATTCCGAGAACTCTGATCGTGGCTACCGGGGGTATCGGATGGTTGTCAATGTGTAACTGGATAGGTTCTCGAGAATCTGGCTTTACCTGTGAAGCTTGTTTGTTCCTTATAACTAATAGTTCTGATTTAGCCGGTGAACAGGTAAGGCCGTTTTCCTGCACATAAGACTGTACCGTGTCGATAGCTCGTTGTAATGAATCTGTAATATCTCCATCGGAGCCAGAATTGGTCCATATGGTGATGTCGTCGGCGTATATGGAATGATGTATGTGTGGGATATCATCTAACAGACGCGGGAGGCCGCTCATAACGATGTTGAAGAGAAAAGGTGAAAGTACGGCGCCTTGCGGTGTTCCTCTCGTCCCTAGTGTAATTTTGTCGCTAACTTTGTCAACGAAATGGAGCGTAGCCGTACGCGCATTCAGAAAGGCAGCGATGTAGTCGTATGTCCGTTTGCCTACGTGTAACTGTGAGAGGTGATTGAGGATGGAAGCGTGTGACACATTGTCGAAGGCCTTACTCACATCGAGTCCCAGGATGGTTCGCGTGGCTCTTATGCGATTTGTATCTAGAATGTCTTGTTGAATTTGCCACATAATGTCCTGAGTCGAAAGACCTGCTCGAAACCCAATCATGGACGGGGGAAACGTGCCTTCCGCATCGGTGTGCATAAGGAGCCTGTTTAAGACAACGTGTTCCATTACCTTCCCGAGACATGACGTTAGCGAGATTGGGCGGAGGTTCCCCATCTCGAGTCTTTTGCCCGGTTTAGGTATGAAAATAATTTTAGCGTGCTTCCATTCCTCAGGGACGCTGCCCTCTGTCCAGTACCTGTTGAAGAGGTCCGTAAGAGCCTCTACTGACTGGTCTTCTAAATTGCGCAACATCTTATTGGTGATGCAATCTTCCCCCGGTGCCGAGGTGGTGTTAATTTTGTTAAGAGCAGCCCTAATCTCTGCTACGGTAAAGACGCTATCCATGCGAGGATTATCCAATCCTGAGTACCCATCTGGCGTGGGTATATCCTGGGAGGTGTTAATGTATTTATCTTTTAAAGTGGTCATGAGCTCTTCGTCGGTGCCTTGGAAAGATTGCGAGATCCTATGTAGGTTCTTGTGGGAATCTGCCTTAGTTCTCGTAGGGTCCAGTAAATGTCTAAGTAAAAACCACGTGTTCTTGTTACCCAGTTGCCCATTAAGGCGGTCGCAAGTCTGATGCCACTGTTCTCGGCTAAGTTCCCACGAGTAAGCCTCGATTTCCTTTTCAAGCCGGGTTAGCCGAATTTTTAAACGTCGGTTATGCTTATTTTTACGCCATCGAGCATGGATACTTCCTTGTGCTTCAATCATGTGCACTAGCTTAGCGTCCGGACTGGGGCTGCTGTCCTCAAGGGCAACAGTTTTTGAAGTGTTTGCGGCGTCTTGCAACAGACGCTCCGTCCATTGTCTTAAATCTACTATACTTTCCGCTGGCCTTTGCGAGCGGACATATCTAAAGGCGTCCCAGTTCGTGTGCTTCACTTCCTGGCGACGCATTTTGCAATGCGTAGCTCGGAAAGTGGTACATAGTACATAGTGGTCGCTTCCTATGTTTGTATTTAGGTTTTCCCATCTCGCATCGGGGATATTTCTGGCAAAGGTAAGGTCAGGGCACGTATCCCTGGTTACACTGTTACCAATGCGCGTAGGTTTATCAGGGTCGACGAGTAAGGTATGCCCTAGCGCCTGGGCTGTCTCCCATAATTTAGTTCCCTTTCTACTGTTAACTGAGTAGCCCCATTCTGCATGGGGTGCGTTAAAGTCTCCAACAGTCAGCAACATTCCATTATGAGCGGCTACATGCGCCTTACGGAAGAGTGTGGCTATTTTCGTGCTGTTGTCTTTAGGTGGACTATATACGTTTAGAATGTAAAGGGGAGATTCTGTTCGTTTGTTCGGCAGGATTTGTATAAATGTATGAGAGACCTCCGGTATTTCCAAATCTAATTGGTTTGCAGTTAGATTACGGTGTACAAGTGTAGCTGTGATCGGCCGGCACTCAGCCGACACTTTCTCATTGTATGCTCTCAGTTTCTGTTCTGAGTTTTCTTCTGTTCGCCATGGGCAGCGGAGCATTATCTGTCACACTTTTTACCGCACCGTAATGGGAAGGAGGAAGGTGAAACCGAAGGCGGAAAAAAGAAATGACGCAGTATGGGATGCGTGGTAGGTATGATTATTTGAAGATTTTTAACGCGCTGACATCGCACAGCATGCGGACGCATCCCCGTTTCGCCCCTTTGTAAACGCAGCCGCTGATGGTCGGGCTTCAATCTGGGTATTTCGGCACAGTAGTTGGGCGCATATCCGAACGTTCAGTCTTCTGTGAACTCTGCTCATATTACCTCATAAACACTAAACATTGCTTTTACCTTCTATAAAAATATTTTATTGCTTCCTCTAAGCTCAGTGTTTTGCCTGTTTTTGTACTTGATCCCGCAGTACGCAAGCGTCCCGATATTTTTGGCAGGTACTTGTAAGCTCAGGATGGTTAGCCGAAATCGTGGGCCCTTCAGATTTGGATAAGGGGTGTTTTTGTGCGCAGTCCAAAGATGCCGTGCGACTTTTAATGCCACAAATTTTAACAGTTAAAAATTTTATTTCATAACTGCGTTTTAAGTTCACCCACTTCCAACAGGCACAGTATGTACGCTACGCGGAATATTTGCGGTAAATAAAAGAGGCATCAAACTGTAATTCAAAAACTATTCATTAAATATATGCTTTTATCACACATCAACGAAATTGGGACATATTTTTCTTGGTGAAGAGAGTTCCCTATCGGCAGAAAAAAATTGTGCAAAAAGCCTTCGAATTCCTTCATTGCTGGGATTACGTGCGTGCGCTGCCCGCATTTGATTGCGATTCTTGCGCCATCGGCCAGTATTTTACCTGTTGTGTGCTTAACAGTTATTCGTGGTGTGGGCACTGCCAATCGATCAACAGCGGCGCTAGATGAGCGGGGAATCAACCCGACTTAAGCAGGTAGAACGCAAACCAAGCGAAGAGAAAGCCTAGAAATTTGTCGTCCTCAAGGAGACAAAAACACATGTAAGAAGGTCTCGCGGTCCGCCCTGCGACGTACGAGATATAAACAGAGAGCAAAGCCCACCGCGCGCTAATCATCTTTCAGCCTGACCTGCAGAAACTTTGGCCTCCATCCTTCCAGTGATATGATTGTGCTGATTGTCTGGGACTTTACCAAGTTTTGGCTTCTAAGAAGAAACGGCCAACACCTAAATGTGCGCTTGACTCTCCTCACATCTGTCCCGTCTTACCAAACATGTAACAAAATTTCTGCATTCAGGGTTTTTGTGCCTTCCTGTGGTACTCATGAGGCGTGGTTCTTCAATTAGAAAAGCGAACTTATAAGCACGAGACAGGCTATATGACAGTGCTGAACCTGGATTAGTGGAATGAAAAGGCATAGCTTTCTTTGCTTCCTTCTCAAATATTCCCAAACTAGGTTTTTTAGCCATCAGTACGAAGAAAATGTATGAATACTTCAATATGCACGTAACAGTTTTCTTCCAGGCGACTTGACACTAGTGCGAAGTATATCATAAGCAACTTCGACGGAATTAGGAGTCATACTTATGGTAAGAGAGCACATGTTGTCTCGAAATGGACTGTAAAAATGCCCAACTTTTCTGGGCGAGAAATGGTAGGCACATTATGAGGCCGCTTCAGGCACGGCCGAAATTTATTGGTTTACAGAATTAAATGCTTCGGTAAACATTTAAAATTTGAACGTATCACACCGATTCTATATTTACATCCTTTTAAGATTTGCAGTGTCCTGAAAATTGCCTGCTACCACCTTCACCACGTTAGTTATCGACAGCTCCCGCAAAGAGTGAGCGGTAATAGATGCGATTACCAAGAGCTTAAGGAAGGCAGCAATCCTTCCACAGCGACATCACATCACTGTCTTGAGTCTTCTTCGCAATCCACGCCTTCGTTCGCTCAATTTGCTCTGGCGTAAAGTAGTTCTTCCAATCCCCCACGATTCCTTTCCTCACAAATCCAACACCTTCGTGCATCTCAACCTCCTCCTCATGTGGCAAATTCTTCGAAAGATCGCATGATTGAGACGTTTGCTTGGTTATTTCAACCATTTTCTTCACTCTGTCTTGTGGCTTGTCCTTCAGAAAAACCTTCATGTTCTCCAGACTGCATGCCTCCATAACCCTGTCTAGAAGATCACTGTCCTCACGCAGAGCACCGCCATGTTCCCTACCGAGGAATTCGCCGATTCTAACAACTTGCTTCCTTGTGTCTTCCTTGAGCTCTTCGTATGTTATGAACAGAACATTGGCTTCATGGCGACGCTCGTACCAGGGTAGGAGGTGGTCGAAGAAGTCGCCATAGATCACCTGAAATCATGAAGAAAAACATCGACGTTTATTAACTGCTTCATGAAACCAAAACGCTTCTCTCCTTTAATGGCAGAGGGAAGTACCTCACCTTTGAAATGTTAGCTTTATATTTCCTGTTATGTGGGTTCTAGGCACGTTAAGCATTCTACAAAGGAGGAAGGGATTCTCCTATTTTAGCAAATTGTGGTGTGCAACGTTGAAATCTCTCGAAATAACATGTCTCTTAGAGGAAGCAAACATCTGCAGCGTCATCATTTCAACGCTTGTAAGCTCGCCCGAGCGTTCTCACTGATTAGGATCTTTTAGAGTCCCCGCAAAGGAAAACCGCAGCCTGATTCATTTGGTTCTAATATTTCTGCGAACAATAATACATACGTGGGGCATGTATTCTATATAAGAAGAAATTTCTGCACGTACCTTTCCTTTTCTTCGCTTCTAAATTTTTTTGTTGGAGGTGTGCAGAGACAAATTAAAACAATGTGCAGGTGACCTTTTTTTTTAGTTTATGACGTCGGGTATAGTGACTGGGGGCTACGAAAGGGAATGATCTGTGTAGCACTTCTAAAAAGATCATTTCGATAAACAGCGGTGATCTCTTTTCCATACACTTCTGTTTAGCACCCATCTCCTTCTTCACTTTCTCCCTGCACTGAAGCACTGAAATTTTGTTATGCAGGCGATGGCAGACGTTTACGGAGCGGTTACGCTTTATTTATGCATGCACAACGGCAACTGGCAGTGCAGTGAGGGAAGCTACACAGAAAGAAAAGAATGACGCAGACACTGGCAGCCAGAATGCTGGCCAGCATCCCTACAAGAAGTGGTGTTATTTCTCCATTCTCTTACTTGAGAAACAACGTCGACTTGCGAAAGTGGTAGGTAGGACATATCGACCATCAAGCTTTGAAAGTGGTAAGATCTCAAGAACATCAAACATCAAGCATGCCTACACTTGCGCGCCCGGGAGAGCGTAATGTTGCCAAAGATACAATTCTATATGCATTAAGGCAGACATCAAAGCAAAAGGCAGGCTTTAGTAAAAGCTCAGAAGAAGAAGCTGGACTCACACCAACACGTCCTATATACCAACATAGGGACCTACCCGGAGCTCGGTCAGCATTAGTAGTTGTGAACTCACAGCTGTAAAGGGTCCTTCATGAAGAAAGGTAGGACAGTCAGGAATAACTGCTGAAATCAAGATGCAGGACCACCTGGCACTTATCCTAGCACAGCGTGCTCACTGACGTCTTCACTTGTGCGAATTACCCACAGGAGGCAAAATCCAAAGCAGTAGTCCTGGCTACCAGATGTAACGAGAGGGCAGAGATCTCACCCACCATAGTCACAGACTCCCAGATGTCTTTTTGCTATCCTACAGAAGGCTGAGAACCGGCGAGAGTATCGGTTCTTCCCAACTCTACCTATTACAAACAAGATATTCATTAGAATAGATCCTTGGGCACGGAGGAATTGAGGGAAATGAGCTGTTGCATGGCCTAGCCCGAGCAATCGATTGCGGGGTGGGCACCACCCATCCCTACCTCACCCTTCTATCATTTGTATATATGGATTGTCTTGGACATCTGAGGCAGGATATGCTTAAAATATCCACCGCTACACAATAAACAGATATCCGTCGATACCCTTTGATGACATAAAATCCAAAGCAACGCATATTCTTAAACTTTAAAAGTAAAATTCGGTTACCCTAATGGGGCTTAATTCCCAGCCTATTCCACATATCCTTGAGTTGTATATGGCAAACCAACATAACTTGCCACATAAAGAACAAATATACTAGCTGCGGGACGCTGCGCTGTCCAGAGATGCCTTGTACGTCCAGCTAATGATCGTCTGCTTGTCCGTGATGTCCGTGATGAAACAAAAGCCAGTGAAGCCTAGGACTACGGGAGGCGTCCAATCTGATTGTAGCTTCCAAATTTGCCATTATCCGTTTCAATTTATGAAGTTTCACCCCTGTTCATGTCACCCATTCCTCATAAGCTTATATCAAAGGAAGAAATACGAGAAAATTATCACCCACCTACTTACTGTTGTATCTACTATACGTACGATGCAGCATCCTAACTTGCGCTTTGGCTGTTCTTTTGATGAGTGAGAACAGCAACCAGTTATCAGGGCGTTTTGAATAAAAAAGAAAAAGCAGCCTAACTAAAGCTACTATATAGAATTTACTCTGTCCTAAATATGACAGAATGGCAGGATGCAAGGCCTGCAAAATTAACAATTACTTTAGTGTTATTAAGGCAATAAATATTATCCCGAGGACTTGCTTCTAGGGAAAGGACAAGACATGGCTGGTTTAACATACTAGCAGAAACAATTTCAATCAGTTATAGTAGGCACAAATATCCACAGCCGTGTACCTAACCACCTTACTAGCACGACGAAATTAAATTTCCTACAGCAAACACTAGATCTTTTATTGTAAAAAAAAAAGCGTAAATACAAATGATCTGTTTTTCAGTGAAGGGCTCTTGCAACAATTCTCGTTCAACGTTGCAAGAGAGGCGGTTGGGTAACAACTACGTTCTATGGAGATATTTAAATTACTGCAGTGTACTTAGCCACTGTGTTACCAATCACACAAGGTGATAAAGGTGATTTTTTTGTAATATGTTCAGACGGTTATCTGATACATTTGTAAGTTGCGTCATTGCTGTCTATGGAGCCGTACCTAACTGCAAATCTTACCCTGTATTTATGATAATGTTCAATAAATAGAAATAGTAATGTTAAGGGATGACGAAACTCTTTCAGCCTTTATTCTGGCGGCTAAGTAATATCGTGCTACTGTGCGCTGTCAACACTCAGCACTAAGCTTGTTTTCACTATTCTGTTCTGCAATGCGCAGTTAAAATATTATTTCAAATATATTTAAAAATAATAATCGTTGTCAAAATATACTTTGCTCGAAAGAAGTTGAGTTCGGTTTCATTCAGAGCTCATTTTAATAAATGGCACCACTCGCATTTTTGCTCCATCAAACATCAATGCCATCTAAATATCTCATAATGCAATGATTTAAACCTTACTTATGCAATAGTGCTGTGGACAGCAAAGCCGTTTTGATAAATAAGCGATGCGACACATTCAACGAAATGACATTTCGACTGCCTTTTTTTATATTCTATATTTTGAACCACATTTAAGTCCAGAAAATTTAAGCACGCAGCAAAAATTCATTGTTGACGGGCTTCAACTTCACTATTTCCTTTTGTTCGATATCAAAAAATAAAAAATGAAAATAGATACATATTTTGCCTAATTAATGAATTATGCCGCATATTAATGCCTTCAATATTCCTGAGTTAGCCTGCCTGCCTAGACAGCATCGCCCCATTTCTCACAGCTACAAAAATAAAATTTGTATACGCTAGGAAATCAGATAGCTATAGTGCGTGTTAGCCATGATACAATTATATGTAGATGTAGTGTGGAACAAAATGTTTGTTCTATACAGGCACCTAGAAGTCACCTAGAAATCTACTAGTGGGTAAATTAATAAGCCGGACAACTATGCCACACTGCTTGCTTAGCGGATTCGAAAGCGGTCTCTTACGACACTGGTTTTAGCAATCATATTCCGTCTGGTGTAAACACTAAACCATTCAGTTGGTTTATAGAAGTGAAGCGTCTATGATGTGGTGTGTTCCCTTTTTTTCCAGAATTTTGAGAAAAACGTTTCTCGACATCAAGACGCCTGTGCAAATGCCATAAGCTGCACATTATGAATAAAGAACTGCCACGTTTTGAGCATGCTAATAAAGTAGTTGCGGCAATGAAAATCATATTTTGCTTGGGTAGTTTGAATGACTAATTTCAAACCCAAAAGTAACCCAAACTTCGCCTTTGTATACGATTAGTAGAAAATTAAATTTCAAATTTAGTTTTCCCTGCTCCCGCAGATTATTCGGAAGATATCTGACCATTTTTCTCTAGCTTCTTCAGAGATGCCACCTGTCATAAGTAATCGACGTTTCTCCCCATGAGCGATTTAGACTTTCAGTTTCCTATAAAAACATTTATACCCTGTAAATAATTTAGCTTTTAATTTATAGTTTTAGAATGACAAGGCGTACCACCAACAATGCCCTACCTTTCCATTGATAAACATGGTGAGGAACCTCTCGAAAGAGACATCGGTGACTGCCTTCGGTGTAACGCCCATGATGAAGTGGTAGTATGAGACAGCGCAGTCGTAAGGATTCCGGGCAACGTAGATGTACTTCGCGTGGTCCACTGGTGGAAACACGCTCATGGGAAGGTGGGTAACGATTGAGCCAGTTCGAGAGGGGTTGTAGGCAGCCTCGGTTCCGATCAGATCAATGAACGGGCACATAAGGCTGAATTCGCCGATGGAGCAAGGTTTTGCACGTGTAAGGATATTCCAGATGATGAATTGCATCCAGTTGGTTCCGCACTTTGGATAGGTTACCGTGATGATGTCTCCATCCCGCGGTTTGTAATGAATGGCTGAACGGATTGTTTCTTCTCGAAATATCTTGTGCATCCAGACACCTTCGATGTCTCTGTATGATTCTTCGTCCATTCTAAGCTTGTGTTTCCTTGGAAGATCATGGAAAGGATACAGAAATATTAGGAACATTTAAACTATTTCCAGGGTAATACGCGAGTGGAAGAGGACATGATTTAGAAGCTACGAGTAGTCATTCATTAAAAATTGTGAATGTTAGAATTAGTTTCTTGTACTCCATCTTTTGTTCAGTCTGCTGGTGCCTTATGATTCATTTGGTTTCCCCTCAGACGGCGAGGGAAGGGAGCAGGAAGGTTGTACTAGAATTTTACAAGCTCGTTTTGTAAAAACATGGTCATAGAAATGTTTCTACCTGCTTCAAAGCTGTTCAGCGCAAGAAATATTGAGGACCTATAACAAAATGGTTACTTCCTTTTAAGCGCTACAACAATGCGCGCTTTTTCAGAAATACTGCTGTAGTAATGGTTACGAGGGGTTTAGTTACGAGCATATATCTTCCTTTGATGCACTTCAATATATGCGTTTTTTTGTTGCCCAAACTATTGTACATTTAGTTTCAGCGTCAACGTTGCGGTACGATCTTAACTATTTTGTGAATTTAGCATGTCACATAACATAAGCCACAGGCATAGTACTGGAACCGTGCCTCACGATTACAACCTGTATTTGTAATTTGACCGCACTAAATAACAATGGACAATTTGTGAGATGTGTAGTTCGTGATAGCAGGAGAATTTGTGAGATTTTATAGTTTGTTTTTAGTATGGAAGCTTTTATCACGCAAAATGCTGAAAACATGTTTAGAAAAGCTAAGAATGCGACGGTTCTGTGCACAAAAACCAAGTGCTCTGCCTTGTGGGCGATTCTAGGGGTTAAATATGTTGCAGGCCAAAATCAAAACGAAACAAATGGGGATGCGGTAGAACAAGTAACGCTTCCTTTAATTTCGCGCATTTATTAACATCATCCTCATTGGTGCAATGCTGGAAATAAGCCTTTGAATCGGTGAATTAGTAAGCAACAATGAATTGTTTTTATCAAGACTCTTTAAGCGAAATGTTTTTGTCAAAGATGGCAGCGAAGGTAATAATTACTTGGAGGCATTTTGGTGAAAAAAACACACAGTGACTAAAGAATAAAACAAAACAATGGGTTCATGAGCTTTTTCGTTGAAAAACTTTCTGACAATAGAATAGAATAGAATAGAATAGAATAGAATAAGAAGAAAGGAACGAAGGCCATATAATTGAAGGGACTTATTTGCCATCCCGCTGAATAGGCTATCTGCTTGACACACGCTTTCAATGCATTTTTTTTGCGTGAATCATATTAGGGGAATAATTTTATTGCAAAAGGATACTGTTGCCCGGAGACTTTTGATAGGGGCAGTATTTTTGAGCCCCGTTTCTCCTTAATAGAGCCATAACCTAAAAATATATTTTATTCTCTTAATGTCCAATGTCGAATATTTTCGGTAGATTTCACAGCGTGGGTGAATATAATAATTTCGGAATTTGTATGTGAATAAGCACATAGAAGCGTAAACATTAACGAGTAGTTTATACCATTGACTAACATCAAGAGAGTATCATCTGACATAAATGCATGTTCCTCACAATTTCAGCACTGAGGCTATTATCACTCTTTTTTTTTTAGGTGGGAAAATTTAGGATCATTAGATTATAGCAATTAATTTTATACGCTGCTGCTATTCTTTGAATTCATCTCTGCATTTTTGTTAATGCTCCCTTCCGCAGGATGTTCAGTGCTATACTATCCGAAGCATAACTGCGGCATTTGTTACGCAGAAACTCTTTGCAAAATGTTCAGTGCTATACTTTCCGAAGCATAACTGCGGCATTTGTTACGCAAAAACTCTCCACAGAATGTTCAGTGCTATACTATCTGAAGCATAACTGCGGGATTTGTTACGCAAAAATTCTCCACAGAAAGTTCAGTGCTATACTATCCGAAGCATAACTGAGGCATTTGTTACGCAAAAACTCTCCACAGAATGTTCAGTGCTATACTATCCGAAGCATAACTGCGGGAGTTACGCAAAAAATCTCCGCAGAATGATCAGTGCTATATTATACGAAGCATAACTGCGACATTAGTTACACGAAAACTCTGAGGCAGTGAGCCTTCAGATTGATAAATAGTTGTAATAATGACCACCGAGGGCTAACATTATGAGTTTTGTTGAAGATGCAGTTTTAAATTCAATATATTTTTACTTCCAACTCCCGTAAAGTGCGCCTGATTGCGGTGTAGGAAGGCACCTGAAATTAATGCAGTAAGAGACATATCAAAATCTTATAATAAAATCAAAACTTTCAGTTAGCGTGAGGTCTGACCGCGACTCGGCATGCACCTCGTTTATGAAGTGAGAAACGGCGTATTGTCGTATGTTGATACGTTTTGCAAAGCTTTGTTGGTATTGCTTAGGCACAGTTTGCGAGTGAAATTGATCTGCTGCTCTCCGCTGTAATTGGGGTATCACATCTCTACAAATTCCTGCGAGAGCTTTCGCTACCTAAGAGGCAGTGTGGATACAATTGCGAATAAACTCTTTCCCCGCCGAGGTAATGAGTGATTGATGAATTCACCTATTCCGCGATCTGCTCTTCCTTGTGTGAATATTCTGACCAACGATCCACTCTGCCATCTAATATACCGAATGTTCACCTCTCGCAATGGCTACAGCTCTCTCATTCTTAACAGTTGGAAGCCGCGTTCCTCAGCTCTGGCCCAACTACTCATTTCAAGACATACGTTTCAAGACATTTCAAGAGCTCAAGGGTCTTTTGCCACCTAATAGCGATCCACTGCCACTCTTATAAATCTCAAGGAAAAATATTTTTTCTTCCGCCTCCTCCTCCTCTTCCACCGTGGCTACTGCTTACACAGCAATGTCGCTATGAATGGTGACATAGAAACTCATGTAGCGGCAATAGAAGAATCAAGTCAGACAATTGAATTAATTCCTCTTTTCAGACTAAAACGTTTAGCGGATTGTGTTTGAAAGCACTACGTACACTACAAGCAGACACCGGTCACGGTGGAAGTTACTGCGCTCTTTTGTGCAGCGAGTCGCATGTGAAACAATTTTTTTTTCTTTGCCAGCTTACCTGAAGTCCACCTGAGTACGCGTCTCGGCGAAGGCTGCCTGCACCAGGTTCCACTCAAACGCTGTTACCAGGCAAAAGCACCTATATCTCTACCCAGAGTCCTCGTGAAACAGGGGGGCGTTTCTACGGACATACGGTTGCTCCTTTAAGTGGTACTCATATCCACCGTTTGCTGCTGCTGATAACCACCATAGAGTGACAAGATAAACATTAGGTCTAGGATCTTTAGATGGAATGCCACTAGTGTGTAGATACAATAAGTGAGGGTAATGTTACGCAGAAAGGCCTTGAAATGCCCTCTTACGCGAACGTAGTCACAATGCAAGGAATAGTGATACTATTCCGTTTAGCATCGATTTTAACATGTTCCTCAGTTAGAGAGGGTGGGCGTCTTTCTGCGACCGAGAACCGACCCACGTGTGCGCCTTAACTCTCGCGACTATTTATTTTGGCGGGTTTTATGTTTTCCTTTTGATTTCTTCCGTCTTTGGAAAATTCTTGCCAAACATTGAATAACAACCAGAAGATATATTGTATGGAGGATCAAACCTTAATTCTTCGTAAATGAAGTGGTTAAGCAAAATGCTCCAGAGAAATGCCACTGGATGCAGAAAGCAGGATTATCATTTTGAAATTAGTGATCACTTGCCAAACTTAAGTGACCATCAGAAAAACCAGACGAAGGTTGAGTGCGAGCGAGTGATAGTGATGCGCGCTAAGAGCCACACAATCTGAAAACGATACGACATGCTTGTTTGCTCCATAAAAATGACGTTGCAAGTGTCAATCTGGATCTATGCAGTTGCAATCACAACAAAGATACGTACCATTTCCACCTTTATTTTATTTATTTTTTATTTCAACGTCCTCTGGTAACATGTTTTAAAGGTTTATGTGGCCGTTGGAGGTCTCATAAAAAGCAATGAGAGTATAATACGAAGTAGGCAATGAAATCAGCAGGTGCGGTCTCTTCAGTTCGTATTAATTTTATGAAGTCGTCCTTTGACGCAACAGTTCGTTCTGTTGCTGTTGCTCCTGTATTAACTCTAGTAGCAAGTGTAAAGTCGGTGATTCACGCAAACATGACCCGCACACACGTTTTAGCCACAAAGTTTCCCTATTAGTGAAATAACCTGACACCTAACAGTGTATTTCCATACTCTGTGTTCAAACCCATTGTGACTTCAGAGCTTCTCTCCGATTCCCGGTTGGAGTACAAATACCTCTGTTGCCTAAGGGAGGTCGCAGTCCTTCCAGAGTGTCATTACGTCACTTCCTTTGGTCTTCTGTTCAATCCAAGACTTCACCTGTTCTATCTGCTTCAGTGTGAAGTAGTTTTTTCAGTCTCCTACAATTCCTTTTCGCACAAACCCCGCGCCTTCGTGCGTATTATACTTACCCTGCGGTAATTTCTTCAGTGTCTCAAAAGACTGCGACTTCGCCGCCGCTGTCTCTGCCACTTTCTTCGCCCTGTCTTGTGGCTTGTCCTTAAAGACGGCTCTCATGCTGTTCAGGCTGCAGGCGTCTAAGACTCTTTGTAATAATATTTCATCTGCACACAAGGCTTCGCCGTATTTTTTCTCAAGAAAGTCGCCTATCCTGAGCCCTTGTCCCCTTGTGTCCGCTTTGAGTTCTTCAAAGGTTAGAAAGAGGATGTCCTTCTCGTAACGTCGCTCGTACCAGGGAAGCAGCTGATAAAAAAAAAATCACCATAAATGACCAGTAAACATATAAGGCTCAGATTGATTAAGTGTAGTATGGAAAAGCAGCTTTATCTGCAAACGTAAATTCTAAGCAAGTTGACGTAAAATACATGGTAATCTTTCTTTCTAGCGCAGCTAGCACTGCCACTCGGCCTCATTACTGGGAAGTAGATTAATTGTTCTTATGTTTAGGTGATTTGCTGAACCAATATGAATTGCGCACACTATATGTTTTCTTTGTAGGAAGTCAGCAAACAGGTACTGATATAAAGGAAAACAAAGGGGGCGTTTTTTTTTCCTCATTGTGAAGTGTTAAATAAAAGCAGAGACAATTGACTAAGAATTGGAAGAAAAAGAACCCCATGCCGGCAGCGAGATGAGAATCCTTGACCTCCAACTTCGCATAAGATTACCTCCTCGTTTATTGAATATCTTCACATTAAAAAAAAAAAAAAAAAGGAACATTCCCTACGTGCTCCGTTTTGTCAGTGGCTATTGGCTCCCGGGTTGTCTATGTCATAATGAAGTCCCTTCGTTTCATCGCTATTTTATTCGGATATACGAAATAAAGTAATAGCAAATACATATTATTTATTTATTTGTGATTATTTTTTATTGACTCCTACTGTTCAAGGCTATGTGCCTTTCAAACGATTATGTACTCACTGTTTTGTACATTTTGTATTTTGTAATTTTTATGCGAGATCATTCTGAAGCTAACATATGTTTCTTCCGTAGAGAATACCACTCCTTTTACCGCAGCACTGATGCTTTATCATTCACGAGGGAAATAAATGTATAGTTTTCTAAAGATGCCTAACTTTGCAAGCACTCCTGGGTATTGTCCTGGAGACAGATTTTTGGGGCCCCTTTAAATCAGCATTTACTTTTTTTATAGGTTTTTGGAATTCTGGAGAAATATTAGTCCCAAACCAATGGCTTTAGAACTTGTTTAACTATTGTCGTTGTTTCGTACGGTACAATCTCATGTCGTATACGTATAAATAAAGTGTACTGGAGATTGAACCCCGGTACTTATTTTTGGATTGACTAGTATTCCAGTAATTTCATATAAATTTGCTTTAGAACTTGGGTGCGAAAAAAAAACAAAAACAAAACAGCCAGCATTGCGACCCATGATCTAGTAGACTCAATTGCACACATTTCTAGCACGGTTACCGTAATAATGATAGGAAAGTTATTTGTCAGAATATTTACGGCATATGAGTCGTATTCGGCGACAGACTCGCAGGCTCCTGGACGACAACGCATGAAAAATTACATCGGTCTGCACTCTTCAAGCAAACTTTAGCTGCTAAAGCCTTCAATATGGCATAACTTTATTCATAGGCTGGCGGACATTAAACGGGAATGACCGACTCCGGTAATATGAAGATGTGAAACAAATGTACCTCCTAATATCTCTTCCGTTTTTTCTTTCGGTTACTTTAACTTGTTACCAACATTATCTTTATTGACAACCTATCATCCCTCTCTAGAAGCAAATTACTGACTCATTTTTGCTCGCATCGAACTGAACTTGCCTGCAATGCTGTAATGGCGGCTAGTTGGTTTTCCATTAACATACAGGTGCGCTGAACTTCAACACGAGACAATTCACGTACCAGTCTTGTCTTGTGTTAGTGAATTGTTTCGAGTTAAAGTTCAGCGCGCCTACATGATGAACTTGCCTGTTCTAGGCATAATAAGAAAGCAAAAAATTCGAGGGCAGTTTGGCGACTAAAGTGATGAAAGGCGAAAACCTGAGTGCTGAATTTTGCTACGCTACTGCTGCGCATGTAGCGATGAATGCTGCTACTAGTAAAACGAGCGACTACTCCTTCACATTCTGCGCGTGCATTTATTCAGTGAATTGTGCTTGGCAGCGACGAGATCGCGCTCCTTGCATCTTAGCTTCGGACAAGCTAAGCTTCGGTCCAGCGATGACCCTGGCATTCAGTTCAAGGCCGTCGAATGGGCTGGCATTGCCAAAAGTCTCCACGGCCTGCGGCATGCTAGCTGAATTCCCCTATTCCTCCCGCTTATTGTGAATAAAGTTTTATCAGCCTCAGCCTCGCAGTTGTTCTGCGTTTACTGTTGTGTGGTTGGCTTTACCGAGTGAGTGGCATTAAATAGCAATCAATTAATTAATTACGCAAGTAACGGTATTTGTTAATTTTATTTGACAATATATAAAAACTATAATTATAATTAGTGACTAGTAATATTTAGTTAATTTGTCAATAATTAGCAATAAGTTATTCATTATTCAGTATTTAATTAGTTATTGATCGTTGATTGGCTTATGGCCTTATAAGGCATGCATTCGCGCATACTGTGGGGGTGCTCTATGATTGGTCGAGACCTCCATGACGTCATCCCGTCTCGACCAATCAGAGCCACCGCAAAAGCATTGCACTTTTGCTGACGACAACGATGAGGCAATAAAGGCTTTCGCCTTAAAAAATACGTAACGTACCTTGCCCGAGAGGAAAAGAGAAATGAACTTCTCGAAGGAGACGTCCGCGAATGTCAACTGTGCGAGTCCTTTGAGGAGATGGTAGTAAGAGACGGCGCAGTTATACGGGTTTCTGGCGACGTACACGTACTTTGCGCTAGGCACTGGCGGAAAAACACTCAGGGGAAGATGGGTCATAATAGGGCCCATTCTCAAAGGATTCTTCACCGCTTCGGCTCCGGTCATTTCCATGAACGGAAACATGAGGCTGAATTCACCCATGTCCGTGGACGCAGGCTTTCCGTTCGTCAGGATATTCCAGATGATGTATTGCATTCAATTCGTGCCGCACCTGGGATATGTCACGGTGAAGACGTCTGCGTCTTTTGGCTTGTAATTGATTGCGGAGCGAACGACTTCGTCCCGGAAAAACTTTTGCATCCACACACCATCGACATCTCTGTGTACTGACTTGTCCATCTCAATTCTTTTCGCTGCTTCTGCAAGTAGTAATACAGGGAACATGCGGTTTTAACGAGTAGTAGGAAGTTTGGAGCTTAATAGAAAATTTCGCCACTTCGCAAACAATAGATGCTTGATATTTAAGAATTATATTGCCGTGAAATCTTCAAAACTGAACGGTCTTGTCACCACTACGTGACAATATACAAGAGACGGGCTGTATTTCTGAAAATTTCAACGTTTTCTCGTCTAGTATTGCCTGCGTTGGAAGCTAGGAATTATTTCCAGTGTCTGCTAGAACAGACAGAAAAAAAAATCCCATTTTCTCTGATAGCCGCTTTGTGCATGGTCAGGGCCAGCAGCGCGCATATTTTTTAAAACTTTCCCCTTAGTGGGCAACGAGAGAGACTAAAGGGAGTAGGACCATTCGCAAATATACAAGAAAATCGAGCACCTATACTTTACATGAAAGCTAAACGGAATTCCCTCCCATTCATTCAAGCATAGAGTGAAATGTCATTATCTTATAACATGGCCCTGGCTTCCTTACTTCCCTCCGGACACGCGCACATTACGACTCACAGTCTTTTCGCCACAAACTAGGGCACTGATGTAACTAATACTTCGCTTGGATTTTGTGCCCTAAAGAAACATTTCTCAAATCGAAAAGACATTGCGGCCCGTTATTGAATTTTCAGATCTTTACAACGCGTGCAAATTTACGCCTTTGCTTGAAAAACATATTTGCATAGACGTTTGTATTACACTGATATGGCCATATTTGTCGGGGTTTTTGACCTACCTGATAGATATCGTGTAGTCGTACCATCGAAAATATGGAAAAGAAAAAATAAATTAGCAAAGCATTAACATTGTTATAGGCGCTTTAGACATATTAGAAATTTGAGTTGGTCAGCTAAGCTATGCTCTCACCCACTGCTGCTTAGCACAAAGTCTCATCTGTACCGCCATCCCTCATCGAAAGATACAGATAAACACCAGTCGCTCGGTTTTGTTCAGGAGAACTCTGAAAAGAAATAAAGGTAATAATATGGCAAAACTATCCGAAATGCGTTCTAGTTATTTACATCGATGGTGTCTGGCTAAACTGGAATGTTTGTTCCTATCGATCCTACTCATGTTTCGTTTGGCACATACAAGCTGTACAATGGCTATTTGAGGCCGATCAGCTGTGCCTACTTAGGGAAAAGGTGATGCTGATCCTCAGAAGGTGCGAGAAAACAAGAAATGTAGTTAGTGCGGTGATGACCACAAGGAATCTAGCTAACAAAATTATGCACGAATATTCATGCTTTACTGTATCGTTGAGAAAATCCTCTATTGAATGCCATTGACATCGAGCTATCAATTTTGTCAAATTTTGACCCCCTTTTTTTTCAAGAACCAGAAAACTTACCTGAATAATTGAATTTCTCATTGAATCATCCTTAGGAGAGTCTAACTTGATTTGTACACAGATTGCGTTACGAAGTTTATTTGTAGCATGCTTGTTTGACAATTCTGATTCGAAATTGGGTGAGTGAAACAAAAAGCCTATTTAAATGCAGATTTGTCTAGTGCAGTAAAAACACCGAGAGCTCACTTATTCACTCACTTTTCACTCACTGGTCTAACTTTAGCCCGCTATTCTTTGCAGAAAGAGGTGACATCGACACCGGATTTTGATCTAAAACGGGGTCGATAATGTGTTGAATGAAACCGTGTCTCTTCTTTTTTTCTAAAAAGAAGAGCATCCTAAAAATAATCATTACGAGTAAGTAAACCGTTATTGGGTGGCAGCCCTAAATTTGCATGCATGTGCGAGACGCATTTAAAAAAAGCACGTTAAATGCTAACTACTTCGTACACTTCAGCTCTAATTTGGAGTTTGGAAACTGTTAGTCCATATAAGATTTTTATTAAGGTTTTTTATTAAGGAGCCCATAATTATGCTAGGACTACCGATACATAAAACCATTTGTGGAGAGGTATAAATTTAATAAGCCCCCAAAACGATGCAGGTAGTAATATTGTAATGCAAGAAATCAATGGATGTGAGCTTTGTGAGTATCCGAGTCATATTTAAAACCTTTCCTTGGAGGCTACAATTTACACATATTTTTTAGAGTCCTACTGGTGACAGCTGGCAACCTGTTAGGGCAAAAGCTCCCCGCGAATTCTCTTCGTAATAGCTCCATGGCGACTTTCTGGGTTCTCTTATTTATTGGACGCTTTTAAGCAGGATGCTGATGGCGAGCTGGCGGCTCGACTGCCCTAATTCAATTATTTCTGCGCTTTGGTGAGAGAGGAGAAGCATAATATTTGATCTTCGATATTTCCTTAGCCAACGAAGCTTGTTTATAAACCTTTGCGCTGAGGAGAAGAAAGATGGGATACCTATTGCGCGTGAGCGTTTTCTACATTTAGTAAAAGTTTCGATGGGCTTTCTAATAATTGTAAATCCAGATAGGACCTGGAAATACATAAAATCTGCTCGTCTTATTATGCGAGTCTTATGCGACAAACCCCGTACTTTAGGTAACCACTGTAGCAGCGTCTGAGACATGCAACGCAAGGAATCGCAGTCCCCCACCGAAGAGAGTCCGGGCACTTTTATCTCGAGTACGTCCGGGTTTCGAGGGTGGCCTAAGAGTGTTCTGCATACAGAAGTGGTTGTTAAGCAAACGGTATAGTCGTATCATTTGCCAAGCTATCTGAAACTCGGAAGGTAAAATGCCCGGGATTAAAGACCGCACGTGCAGTGTGATAGGGAGTTTTAACTATACATGATAAGACTTGGTGCACGTGCTTTGAATCTCAGCGGCAATAAAAAGCAACGTGCGTTTGATGAAGGCAATTACGGCAATCACTTCTCTTTATAATTCTAGAAGACCTTGATCTTTAAAATGGCAGAAGTTAATTTTGGAATTTTTTTTTTCAATACAAGAAAATCATAGTGCTGCTCGTACTATCTCTGCCAAGCGTTTATTTCATCACAAGCTTTTATATGCAATTTTAGCTCCGCAGTCTGAGTACATCTAGTTACAAAGAAAGCATACTAGAGTAATGAAAAAAAATTGTATGCTATCATAATTGTAAAAAGAAAACAATTGTCAGGATACCGCGACAGATAAAAGCCGGTATGAACAGTCGCAAAAGCACACATTAGTCCAGGCCTGCTCGAAGGCGTTGCTGATAAGGCTTTGAAACAGTGTTATTAGCCTTCGGGAAAAGCTCCGTGGGCTGAAGGGGATCGAAAACAAGCAAGCAAAATGATCATTTTGACTGCTTCAATTCTATATTTGTACAGCTAGGGAGGATTGTTAGCTATGTGCTAGTGTATTACGATGTATTTTAGTGCGTTATTGTCTACTTTAAACAAACATCAATTCGATCATACAGTCAAGAAATCAAGGAAACATATTGGCCATTATGTGCTCAGCAGTCATCCGCCCTGATGTCATTCGTCTCCGCGTATTTTTTATACGCTTTGTTCCGCGCCACTTTTCAAACCTTTGAATCGCCTTCTTTCCTTGAATATGCTGGTTAAGGACGCAGTATGATGCCCGTAAATAAAAACTTAAATGTTTTCAGCCATGGCTTCGGCAGAACGAAAGCAGAATGACCAAAATTAAATTTGAATGATCGGTTGGACATTTAAAATGTTCCGACTCAAGTAGAAGTTTTAAGACCTAAAAATATAATTTTGCACATATATTTGGGTAAATTGAAATAAATTATCAGCTATAAAATGGCTTCTAATTACAGATCTTTAATAAGCTGCAAACTATGGGCATAGATTTTCAAGATGAGTTTTTAAAATTTCCGATACGTTATGGCTGATATTTTAAGTTCACTATTTCCCGCCACTTAAGATCAGACTGGTTCGAGCGGCCAACATGGCATGCTTAATTTTATTGCGGGTTGCACATATTACGCCAAAGCATTCTAGTCGTCCGGGTACACTAGAGTCTTTCTTACAGAGTGTCTTGGCATTTTAGTGTTGAAAATATACTCTAGGTACAAAACTGGGACAGCTTTGCTCCAATCGAAGGACCTTGACATTGAGGCAAGGTCAAAATGGGAGTACGTCTTTTCAGCCACCAGCCTGGCTCAGCGTGTTAAGCTAGTGCAAGAACGCATGGATAACTGGCCGCTTCACAGTGCCTAATATCGTTTGATTCGTCTTAACAGTCAAGGTCAGTCATAAATATTTGCTAAGCTCACCATCATAATAAATGCCACTAACATTCCATATGGACCACGGATGCAGTGCACGCGCAGCACCGGGCTCTGAACATTCCAGCTAAAGTCGAGAGACGAGGGTTATAAATTTGCGTCGGTTGAGCAGACCAAAGCTGTTGGGATGTTGCGTGAACGCGCGCTGTCAAGCAGCGTCTGAAGTAAAACTGAATACCACTCTCAGCGCATTTAGCTCCGTTGTGACTCCCTCAATCATGAGCATGATCAAGCACATTCACATGAAGGCTGCTTGCAGAGCAAATACAATGATTTTAGTTGTACAAGACGGACCGGGTTTCTATGATTATCTGCAAGACCTTCAGTGTAACCACTGAAGATCTGTTCGGTTTGGTTGATATTGGTGCGAACCCCTTCACCCCGTCGCCATGTTGCGCCATGTTCTAACTTGTTGCCACGTAATGTTGGTTGGAGGTGCGGTGTACGTCATCCCCAACCTCAGAGCCCCGACGCCATCCGTACGCCGGGAACAACGGCTGAGAGCCGGTGAATATTGCTGCGCAGCATCGCCCCAGCCATTCCTGCCCAGATGGGACCAGCCGCAACTGCCGCCGCCCAGCCCCCAGCCCAGATCGGCGCGGAGAAGAACTGACCATAGACGAGATCAGGGCAAAGTCCCAAAAGACGCGAAAGAACAGACTGACACCAACATGCTACCCCCGCCCAGTCGCCCGACGCGACGTAGGGCCATCGGTCCCCATGAATGCTTTGGTGGTGGGTGGTTGAACACCACCAGGGGAGGCGGATCGCTCATGTATCATCGTGGTCATGATTATCGTGGTAGCAAGCGCATTATTATCTGCTATCTGTTCTTTACGTCCTCGCTGTTACGTCACCACCGACTTCAACAAACCGATGGGGATGATCCCTCGGTGTACCCGTGAAGTGTTGCGATGAAGACAGGCAGTGGCGCGAGAGGAGCCCTCACGCTAGGCCAGCCATTTAACAATCCTCCACCCTGTCGCCATGTCGACTGTCTACTTGCTTGCTGGCACGTAACAATATAATTTATGGCCTCAAAGCAACTTTGACTATGAGGAAAGCTGTAGTTGAAAGCTACGGTAATTGCAGGAAACTGGGGTTCTTAAACATGCCTTGATATCGCGCAGTATATGGGCGGTTTACTTTTCGCCTGCTTTACGAAGCGGTCGCATGGGCTGGGTTCGAACACGTACCCAAAGTTTCAGCGGTGAACCGCCCTAACCACTGAGCCAGCATAGCGGAGCAGCCAAATACTGCCCAAGTGCACTCTATATGACTACAGTGGTTTAGTGTTGCACTCAGTGGGCAGAATAAATAGATTACGAACAATTATACAGGGTTGTTCACTTCTAGCTGTAACATAGGCTCTGCATTCAAAGCATCATTGTGTCCGACGCAGGCGCATACCGAAGCAAAGAGGAACCCGTGCGTGGTGCTTCGCATGCCTCGCTATCCAGTTTTATTGTTTTATTTAGTCGCACGCAATGACTCTTTGAATACAGCAACCGTGTTATGCCTGGAAGTGGAATACCCTGTGTCTGTCAGATGGAAACTCCAACCATACCACTTTGTAGTCTATTCCATATACATTATGGGCTACCTGTATGGGGTACCATCACACTTACTAGTAGAGCAATGTTATTATCACTACAAAAAAGGGATATAAGTGCCACATTCAACCTTTCACTCCGCAGAGGCACAGGAGTGGCTTAAAAAAGCACAATTTGTTTAATATGTTCACAATGTATGATAAAAACAAAAAGGATCCTACGGACACATATCTGCATACTCCTGGGGTATGGGACTTTCGAACGACTAACTTCCATGTCGCAATGCGCCGCACAAATTATGGCCATCAAATGTTGACATTCGCGGTGCAACCGCTGCTAAATGTTTTTCTTCAGCAACTTTCTATCGCAATAGAAAAGAGAAATGACTGGAGCTATAGAAGGGCTGCGCGTGATTTGCTACTTTCTTAGCATTGTTCGTGTTAGTAAATAATGCTCCCTTTTTTTGCGGAGAGCCACTCTGTTTTAGGTTTAGTATTGCCATTTTAGCTTGCGCCTTTTTATATATTTTGAACTGTTGTACAATGATTTCAGTGTTTGACATTTTTTGTTATTTTTCTATAGGAGTGCTGGCCATATTCATTTGTTCTATGACACCTCTTGCCTGCTCATCCTTGGTCGGCATATGCTTTGTGAACCAAAACTAAAAACAAAACGTACCGCTCAAGGGAGTTCGATAAACGCGTCAACAGCTCCTCTATACTACGCCGCAGTCTCAGGGGGATATTTGAGAGTTCTATATAAGCAATAGTTCAATATATTGCATTTTGATTTATCCGGAAAGGGCTATACATACAAAGGTCCACCGTCGGCGCCAATACAAAGCTCATCAAGGCACGACATTGAGTAAATGTTCTAAGTCGGTTAGTGTGCGTTTGCCTGCATTGTCTGCATGTGAAGTAAGCAGGTTCAAGAGAACTTGTTGTTGCGATAGCTGTTTACAGTGTATCATTATGGTTTAAAGGCGCAAGAAACTTCGCATTCTTTTCACTTTTCCTGTGTTTTTTTGCGCCCTTGAATGTTGCAAATGATTTACACTATAGGCTGTTTTTCGCGTGGAATGCGGGGCATCTTCGATCTTGCCAGCTCAATCATGAGGCTGAAATGGGGTCAGATGGTGTCATTTGAGTCGACGGATCTAAAATTTTTTTCCCTATACGTGTCCACTCAAAGAGACCCCAAGATAAGCATATCCCCTTTTTAGTTTTGAGAAACTCAGTCTAATGAAAACACGTTGGTCAACCGAGAAAAAAGGCTACGGTGTCGATCCTGATGTTTGCGATTGCTTGAATCAACTAGGAGATTAGATGTGTTAGAAGGCTCTTCAGTTGGGATAAAAAAAAGCGAATGAGCAAGAATATCATATAGTTTCAGAAAAACAGGAGCTTTGCCAAGACCTATGGCTTCTTGTCCTGGTAACGATGCGCACCCTGTGTGGACAAATGGTGCTGAATGCGTCGAAGTACTAGCCTGGCTTGTTGGTGCATATTCAGGCAGACACAGGAGACACAAAATGGTACACTTATGTAGAAAAGGTTTAGGACGAGTGCTAGCCTTGTTCTCGCTCTATTAAGTGGTGTCATCGTCAACGGGTTTTATTGAAAATATTTCAAAAACGTTTCTGCCTGCCACGGCATCTGCAATGGCGCATAGAGGCTGCGGTGGCTGCACAAAGTGATAATGAAAACAAGGTGATAATGCAAAAAGAGAATAAGAGGAAATAAGAGAGGTGATCGATATTAAGACAAGGCAGGGAGGGGTACGTAGAGGGGCTGTAAAAGGACAGTGTAGAAGTTCGACACTCTCCCACGGTTTTATTCACACTGCACAGCTCTTTAGTACGGGAGGGCGTTCTCTCTTCGCAAAGCGCACTAAACTTCTTATGCAAGGGCAAGAAGAAGCTGCATTCGCTTCCATTTCCCCGCGTTTTTGAAGGCAGCGCTTACTGTTTCTGGCAGCAGTGAAGGTGAAGAGGCAAGGGTAGCTTGCAAGGGTCACAGGGCAGCCGGCGCGGCGCAAGCTCCTGCTATCGCATCGATATGCGCTGTAAAGCCGGAGTGAATAGCATTCTGGCGATCCTGTAGTTTTCCATCTTTGTTAGGTTGGCATTTTAATCTCTTTTGTTAAATATGGTGGTTGCGCAGCTGGCGTAGGTATTCAGAGAATTCTATATACACCTGCCTGCATCCTCGCCTGTCAGTACACTCTTAATCTGGTTCCACATAGATTCCAGTTATAAGCGGAAATTTAAAAAGAGTTTCGCTTATAAGTGAAATATTTTTCAAAGTTTCTCTTATAACCGGAATGTATGTGGAACCAGATTAAGAGTGTATTAATTACTGCATGACTGCTGACTCTTCATTTTGTCTTGTCTTCGCAATTGAGGATTTATTTTATAGCGATGTCTTATGTTCAGTACTATTTGCTACTTCCTTCTCGCTGTAAAAATACGCTTCTTTTTCGAGTTCAACGTAAATCAATCTTCACATTTGATGCAGGTAATTTCCAGTGGTATGACTGATACTGACAATATTATTAAATGCCTACGATGCACCGGACAGGTTGTAGATCGGGCTGTAATTTTCAAACCTTTGAACTTCACACAATCAAAAAAGATAATGTATGGATAAATATGAGCATCCAGTATACCCTCAAGCTGATCAGGCATTGAGTGCAAAAGCTTGCCTGCTTTTCTGGGAAATTTTTCTCTGGTTCGCCGAACAGATCTCAGGTTAAAGATCGTCACCGGCTGCTACCTCGTTTCGCATTGCTGATAAAGCATTGCTCATAAAGTCTGTGCGGGATCTTTGCCGTTTTGATGGCGGCACGGAACTTAACTCGCGCTTGTAACGCAAGTTGCCGTGCCTGTATATCTTTTCATTTATTCTCCCACATCGTCACCCATCACGATCCTCTTTCTTCTCCTCTTCCCCTTACTCAGTGCAGAGTAACTGCCAGATTATAATCATTCAGTGTAACCTCTCTGCATTTCCTTTCAATAAACAAATCTTCCCGTTGGTTTTATTCTGAGCGCTGTAAAGATTTTGTCTAATTCATGGAAGAGTATAAAAATTCTCCGCACTTTAGCTGTATCATGCATATTCAGACTAGCACAAATATAGACTATGATTTTTAGGCTGCGTCTGGTCTTTAAAACATCCTTGACTGTCCGCACATTGCGTTTCAGTAAATCAATAACCATTCACTCAAGACCAACTTTGACGCCGAGTGCTGCTATTTCTATTCAGTCCACATGAGTCAGGGCTTTACTGGCCTGGAGTTTCTTATTTAGACCTTAAATCCTTTTGGACGGTTTACAGTGTTTTGTGTAGCTACTAATGCTCCTACTTTTACTGCTCATTTCAAAATATTATACCAAGCTATGACGCACGAATAGAACAGAGAGGATAATCCTGTCGATAAACCAAGACATCGGACCTACAGCGATGTCCCGGATTGCGCTACCATTCATGTTACTACCAGCTCGTCGATGGTACTTTTTCTTACTAGTTTTAGTCATTGAAAACTCAAACCTAGAAGAATTCAACATCTCAAGTTTTTGGGTCCACTACTTGTTATCTCTTTAAACACTTCCACCTGCTTTGCGAGGCCAGGGGTATTATTTGTAGTCTCCCAGCTGACGGTCTTTACGTCCACTTTGGGTTTTCCCGCAAAAGGATAGATGATGTGTAAAATATTTTCTCAGCCTATTCAAAATCCGACTACAAAGCCAAGAAATCAGAGAAGTAAAAACCTTGAGCATACTAGGTATGTGGCTACAGAGCCACGGGGAAAGAACGCACACAATCAAGCTACTGACTCGGCAACAAGTCAGGTCTGCGGCATGATTCGAAGAATAGCAAACAGGAACGGATGGTTAAAGGAGAAGGACGCGATCAGAATAGTAACGGCGATGATAGTCCCCCGTTGGACCTATATCCTCCCGTACCACAACGTCACCATAACGGAATCACAGGAAATTGATGCGCAGTTTCGGAAAGCTTCTAAGCTAGCACTCGGTTTACCAAGTCATGCATCGAATGAGGCTTTAATGGCAATGGGCATCTCGGCCACCTACGAAGAACACAAAAAAAGCAATCCTGGCCTGCCAAGAACGCAGACTAGAATAAAGTCGGACTGGTAGACACCTACTGAACATCATGGGACGACCCATCGACGGGAAAACTAAACCTCTAGGAGAAACACTCACTCCCGAAAGCAGAGCTGATTACCAGGTCCTTCCAATTCCCAAAAACATGGACCCCCTACACAACAGCATAAGAGAAAAAGCCAGAAGTTGATCGCCACATACAAAACAACGTCATTAGAAACAACAGCGACATACTCTGTGTAGACGCCAGTCCATATATGGGGAGAAAAGTGGCAGTAGCCACTACAGTTGACCACACCGGAAGAGAGGTGACCAGCTCATTGATCAATATCAACAACTACATAGAAGATGCAGAGGAAGTTGCAATCACTATTGCAGTTAAACATGCAAGCAGCCAAGGTAGAAAACACATATTACTCAGCGATTCCCAAAAGGCCTGTCGTGCCTTCCTCCTGGGACGCGTATGCAAACAGACACACCGAATAATGGAGCAGGAAAAAAAGACGGGCAACATGAAGCACACAATCCTGTGGATACCGGCACACGAAGGAACCGACGGCAACGAGGCTGCCGACAGGATAGCCCGTGGGCATACTTTCCGGGCACCTGCGCCAGCTGCCCCAGAGCCTTCAACCCCTCTTACATACGGGGAACTAATACAATACTTCAAATTAGGAAGAAAACGATACGCAGAACCACACAAAGTCCTCAGCAGACATGAGGCAGTAACCTGGAGGCACGTACAGGCTAGGACATTCCCAAACCTAGCAAAGTACCAAAAAATCTGGCCAGAAAAATTCAAAAATAACACATTCACTGCATGCGGTGAAGTCTCGGACATCCTTCACATGATATAGAACTGCAAAGAGCAATTACAGAAATATAAAGCTCGAGCAGTCAGCCAAGCGGAATGGGAGGCAGAGCTGGCCCAAACGGGTCTCTCTGAGCAGCGCAGCTTGCTCACCAGTGCTCGAGAAGAAGGCCAGGCCAATGGTATCCTGGACTAATGAAACCACCCACGCTATTCCGTTAAACAATTAAAGTTTACTCTCTCTCTCTCAGAAAGACTAGGCACACGTTTCTTCTCCTAGATAAAACACCCTATTTCCACTCGCTCAGGAAAATGACATGGTGGCCTGTATTCTATTTCAAATCCATTTCTAGCTATAGTATTCCCTATAACAAAGCTATACAGCTTTCTTAGACACTTCGTAGTTAAGGGAAAATTAATCCCGATCCGGGGATCGAACCCGGCACCATAGCCTTTCCGGAACAGTCGCTCTACCGACTGAGCCAACCAGGACGGTTAGCAGATCAGATGGTAAGGCGAGAGCGAATTGATCTGCAGCCTGAAGTGGGAATGGTGTTGGTCAAATATTTTCAGGTGAAAAATATTCCCTAAAAATATCCTCTAAAAATATTTGACCGACACCATTCCCTCTTCTGGCGATAGATCAATTCGCCCTCGCCCTACCATGTGATCTGCTAGCCATCCTGAGTGGCTCAGCCGGTAGAGCGACTGCCCCGGAAAGACGGTGGTGCCGGGTTCGATTCCCAGATCAGGACAATTTTTTCTTTAACTACGAAACTTCTGAGAAAGCTCTATAGCTTTCCTTTGTAGCCGTATGGCTGCGATTCGGTCGATGTCAAGATGTAATTACTCCCTTCTTAGAATTTTTATTTGTATATCATTTGTTTACACAGCCATATGCTTGTTATATGTAAGTAAGATTATTAGCAAATAGTGCTCCACATTCACTGCCTGTCCGCTTAAGCACGCATGCTTATATGTGTATTAAGGTGAAAGATTTTAATGGCTCATGCTGTCGTGGACACAATGTGTCATAGAGGTCATAGAGGTCTCGTCATAGAGATCTCGACCAATCACAGAGCAACACCACAATATGCGCGAATGCATCCTTATATGACCATATGGCAATCAATGACCAATTGCTAAGTAATAACTTATTAAAGTTATAGTAATAAGTTAATTGGTTACCAATCATTGACTAATTAAGTATTTCATTAAATACCTAACCAAAAACTAATTAACTACGTACTTACCTGTTTAATGACTAAATATTATTGACTAATCATTTAATTAACTCCTCATTAGTGCCAGTTGCGTAGCAGAATGCGGTACTCAGGCCTTTGCCTTTCACTACATTTAGTCGATAAAGTCTCTCGTAACTTTTTTTACGTTTTCGTAACGGATGCCTCTCATGCCTGGACGATGTATATGCACTTTCTGCAGTATTTTCACTAAAGGTAGAAAAAGGTTCCCACAGATGTAATCTCGCAAATCACCGGATGTGGCGGTTTATTGTCTTGACAGCTTGAAAGCGAAGGTTTGGTGTGGCTTGTGGAGTTTACGTCCCTAAGTGAATCAGGCCATAAGAGACGCCGTAGTGTGGGGCTATGGAAATTTTGACTATCTGGGTTTCTTTAACGTGCACTGACATCGCACAGCACACGGGCGCCTTCCTTTTCGCCTCCATCGAAAAGCGGTTGCCATGGCCAGGATTCGACCCCACATCCTTGGACACAGTAGTCTAGCGCCCTAATCATTACACCAGCACAGCTGGGTTGAAAGCGTAGGATAAGTAGCTCAAGGTTACTTGGATGTGTCATGTTATGCATTGGCTATGCATGGGAAGTGCAGCAAATATATCAAGTATTTGCGGAACTCTTGTCCTCACAAGTTTGGTAGTGCCTGCAACTTCCACAGGGTCTGGAGGGGCTGCAAAGCACGACCCGAAAGCAAATCCCTCTAATAATCTTGACAAAGCTTGAAAATTGAGGATATTTGGCACTTGGTAGAAGGGATTCGAAAAGCGGCTACCATTATAAAAAATCGAAGTATTTATTGAAAAAATAATTTAAACCGACTTGTTGGAATCATTTTGTAGCGGTAAAAAGACGGACTCAAAGGACACGATACACAAGGACACCAAATTGATTCAAACAAGAAATTATCAACTAGCCCAACTTGACGTTTTAACGAAGTTTCTATCTAGTTCTTTGGGCCTTGTCCTTTCGCCGTATTTGTGTTCTCATCTACATGTTACGTACATCCAAAAAAAAAATAAAGAACTAGTGGGTGTCCCTTGTGTTTCGTGTTCTTTTTGTCCGTGTTTTTACCGCTACAAAAAGATTCCAACAAGAGATTACCAACTGGCCCAACTTGATGTTTTAACGAAGTTTCTATCTAGTTCTTTGGGCCTTGTCCTTTCGCCGTATTTGTGTTCTCATCTACATGTTACGTACATCAAAAATAAAAAAGAAACTAGCGGGTGTCCCTTGTGTTTCGTGTTCTTTTTGTCCGTGTTTTTACCGCTACAAAAAGATTCCAACAAGAGATTACCAACTGGCCCAACTTGATGTTTTAACGAAGTTTCTATCTAGTTCTTTGGGCCTTGTCCTTTCGCCGTATTTGTGTTCTCATCTACATGTTACGTACATCCAAAAAAAATAAAGAACTAGCGAATGTCCCTTGTGTTTCGTGTTCTTTTTGTCCGTGTTTTTACCGCTACAAAAAGATTCCAACAAGAGATTACCAACTGACCCAACTTGATGTTTTAACGAAGTTTCTATCTAGTTCTTTGGGCCTTGTCCTTTCGCCGTATTTGTGTTATCATCTACACGTTACGTACATCAAAAAAAAAAAAAAAAACTAGCGGGTGTCCCTTGTGTTTTGTGTTCTTTTTGTCCGCGTTTTTACCGCTACAAAATGATTCCAACAAGAAATTACCAACTAGCCCAACTTGACGTTTTAACGAATTTTCAAACCGACTGTCTATGGACATTGCGTGATCTTGTTTTGCGTCGCACGACGTTGGCGACGCTGCCCAACTCTCGTGAAAGTAGCCTGTGCGCAATTTAAAGCATGCTGTTGATGCTGATGTTGGAAGGAGGAGAAAGCCCCAATTAACGTTTTTTCACCCTCCATTAGCATATCTTTGTATTTTCTATGTGCACTGTGATACGTGCGTAAATGCATCCCCTTTAGTTTATTTCTCAATCTGGAGTGCTTTCGTAAAATAGGGTAGAAATTTCAGGGGCTATAATAAATTTTTAAATGACGATGAAAAACCATTTTTACTGAAAATACCTCAAAATAGCTTTCATTATAGGGAATAGCCTAATTACCAAATGGTAAAGTTGTTTGCAGTACTTATTTAAAAGAAAGAGTCCTACAAAAAGTAGCCTATTTTCAGAGACATCTAATAGTCTTCCTGTCGGAATCTTTCGACATGGTCGGTGTGGGCTCCTGCAACCGTTGAAGTACTTTTTACTCAGGGAAGGTATCACAGCCGTTGAACGCTACGTTGTTTTCCAGTACGTGTCTCTGGAGGTCATAGTCACTGCTTTTTGGAAAACAAAGGGAGGTAGAGAGGTAAATGAAAGAAGGCACAGAGAGTACCTATTCTAAATAGATTCACGCCCTCTACAGCCGCAGGTCAGCAATACCAGCAACGCAAGCATAGATCGAGAGCGGTCTGCTAGGAATATGGCGAATGCAGACAACATGTTCCGCCGTCCTCTTTCCTTGCATTCGGGTTCGTCATCCTCTCTGCCAGTCTTTTTACGTGGGGTTATCCATGGACCTTTTCTAGCCTAGTCACTAAAACATAAAATCCAATGGTCTTTAGGCCTCGTGACATTGGCAAAGTCATCATGCTATCATAACCGCTTATAGGCCCCGTACCACCGAGATCCGAGTGTTCTAGAAATTTCCATTAATAAATATAAGTGTTGGCGATGCATCGAAAGGTATGAAAAATACCTAGGTGAATTAGGGATAGACTACATAGAAAGTTATCTTAAACACTCTTTATTGAACTGAAAATTATTTTTGCGCATGTAAATATGTCTGGTGTTTATATGCACAGGAGGGAAGGTTTAGATAAGAATCCTGCTACCATGATAGTTTCCGAGAGGCTACAAAGAGGCCCAGTATTTTTACATCTAAAAGTTTTCAAAAAAACTCTTGGTATCTTGTTATTTTGTTTGCAGAAAACTGAAGCCAAAACATTTACTCAGGTATTACTTGGAGACAAGTATGTAATGTGTCACCATATTTTCTGTGTGTTTCACTCTTTCCATTTGTTTCTCGAAATATTTTTTCATAATGCGCGACAGGCAGTCTGCAATAATTCCCGACTATATATCTGCACTATGGTTTCCAACTATCTGGTGTTTACGGCAGGCCGCAATCTTTCCAGAGAGTCATCACGTCACTTCCTTGCGTCTTCCTTTCTATCTAAGCCTTCGTGTGCTCGATTTGCTCTGACGTGAAGTAGTTCTTCCAGTCACCTATGATCTCTTTCCGCACAAATTCAGAGCACTCGTGCATATTTGCTTGATCCTTCTTGAAGTTAATCAGATTCTCCACTGGCAGCGACGGTTCATTTGCGGCCTCAATAAGTCTTGCCAGCTTTTCTTCTAGCTTGTCTTTGAAGAAAACCTTCATATTTTGTAAGCTGCAGGCATTTATGACCATCCTGAGGAGAGCGCCATCCCTACGCAGAGCGTCGCCATGTTCCTTGCCTACGAAGTCGCCAATTCTCAGCACCTGAGCTCTGAAGTCTTCCTTCAGCTGTTCATAGGTGATAAACAGGACGTTGTTGTCATTGCGGCGCTGATACCAAGGTATGAGGTGGTCAAAGTAGTTGCCATATATTACCTGTATAAAAGAACAGTGTATCAGAAAAACCCAGAGCTCACTTTCACTTCCAAACTGTCAGGTAACATTTCTTGAAGTACCTATCTTAAAGTTTTGGAATGGTTCCTTTTCGCACTGTCCGTTAGCTTTCCTCTCAAACGATACATAGCAATAACAAAGTTAGTCACAATAGAGTCCAAAATACGCAGGTAGTACTTGATCTTCCCTCTCCCAAATCGTACTTCAGCAAATGTCAAAGAATCTCTGTAAATACATATTTGTACGATGATGCATTTGGTTATAGCATCGCTGCTGAAACAAAAGGCAGGAGACTTAAGAAAACATGCACGATTGGAGAATTAAAGCGAAAGGAAACAAAAAGATAACCAAGCAAATGAGCCCAGAAATAGCTGTTGGCAGCATTAGCTGCAAAATTTGATTTTACAACTGATTGCATTTACATTGTAATTTAGAATGGTATTTCATCTTCGCGTTCTGATGCATGCTTCGCAGGCTTCTCGTTCGTGAAAATGGGTAAGAATAGATGCAACTGTGTGAAGATGGACTTTTCAAGGCCATTTCTCTTACGTAAGAGACTAATTAGTGCTTACCTTTCCTTTCAGGAACATTGGGAGGAACCTCTCAAATGAGATGTCGGTGGCCGTCTTTGGCGTCAAGCCTCTCAACAAGAGATAAAGGGAAACTGCACAGTCATACGGGTTCCTGGCGACATATATATACTTCGCATGCTGCACTGGTCTAAACACTCTCATCGGTAGGTGGGTCGCAACAGGACCATTTCGTGATGGTTTTTCGGCAGACTCGGCTCCCATAAACTCAAGCAGAATGAACTTCTGACCGTGCTCAATGATAATGTTATCAGGATTTGCTCTAGTGACGATGTTTCTGACAATAAACTGTATCCAGTGGGTTCCGCACTTGGGGTAAGCTACAGTAATGATGTCCCCATGGCGCGGCTTAAATTTAAAGGCCGATCGGATTGATTTTTCGTGGAATAACTTGCTCATCCACACGCCGTCCACGTCGATGTATGAGTCTTCATCCATTATGGACTAGGAGCTTTTTCCTAAAAGTAAAAAAGGCAGCAAAATAAAGAAAACTTGTGGTTAAAAATTAGAGGGTCGAGTTCTATGGAGACAAATGTTTCACATATATTAATGCCTAAATGAAATATCAACTGCATTCAGGAATAACTTGTCTGTGCAGAGCATTAATAGAATAAGGTCAAAGAGCCGAAACTTTGACACTGGAATCCCGTATTAGAAAAAGAGAGAGCAATACAAAAGGAAGAATTGTTGACTCAACTATGGTCAGAACATAACATTTGCTCTTGGAAAAAATAATCCTCATTAGTAAATTTTCGGTTTGCCAGATTTAGCAGCTCTAAAAGATTCCTGAAAAGTCTGACTGAGCGCACATTTCCATTTTGTATGTAGGTTATTGCAGAAAGCCCCAGGTGATACCGCACTTCGTTTCAGTTCAGCTGAAGGAATGATAAGTAAGATGCGACTCGTTATCTATGGAGCTTTTCGGATAAATGGATCTGATTTAGGTAAGCCAAGCGAACACCATTCATATCTTGACATATCTCTCTCGCGTTGCGCACTTTTTTTTTAAGCAAATTTTATTAGAGTTCAAAGCCTCGTGGATATGAAATCCATCTGTTTCGAAGATAATTTTGCTCATTAGAATGATATAGCGTAATAATCACATTGCGTGTATATTGCTCAGACACTCGAGTGTTTTTAAAACTGAATTGCTTGCCTAACGAAATAATGCGAAAATGGCAGGCTAAGATGCAGTTGAACGCATATTCCTACATAAAGACATGAGCTCTTTTGCACACATTGAAATGGTTATACTAATGTAAAATCAAGGGGTTCATTGCAATTCTGTTGTCATTATGATGAATCGGATTTTTAGAAGGCTTAGTATTCCAAAACGACTGAGCCTTTCGTCATTCCTGAGTGCTGCGGACTAATTAGTATACAAAGGGATCATGTAGTCAAGAGGAAAAAAGCACAATGTAATATTTAAGCATTCAGCGGGTGATATGACATACGTGTTGCAAGGTTTCGAGCTACTCTTGCCATGACTACGCAGAGCTCGGTGATGCTAAATAAATGAGATGGCGCGTAGCGCGTTCGAAAATATAAAACATTATGGCGTGCACAGTGAGAGAGAAAAAAAATGATTCGACAATTGTAAGGGAGCTGCCACCATGTACTGTGAAAAAACTGCGCTGAACTAAACAGACCACAAGAAAGAAGACGAGACAAGTGATTTCGTCTCGTCTAATTTCTTGTGGTGTGTTTAGTTCGGCGCAGTTTTTTCACAGTACAAGTATGAACCAACTAGCCCAAGAAACGGTATTAATGAAGAGCTGCCACCAACAGTTAGTGTGGTTCTAAGAAATGTTTTCTTGTTTATAAAGAATGCGCGCCACAGTGCATTGCAAGCCAAGTTTAAACAGGTAATTACAGTGTTATAGACCTTTAGGGTATTTACAAAATGTTTCCTTGAGGCGTATTTATTACAATGATGTGCTGTTAATGGCTTATAGGCGGTCTATACTTGCGAAGTTTAGTCAATTTGTCCCTATTCGTTTCGTTTGTTTTTGATGTTTTGTTAAAATTGGTCTTGACGAATCCAAGAATAATGTCGGCCGGAGCGCCTAATTGTGCACCTCCACAACTTTTGACTCCGCATTTCTTTTATACTGCCCATTCAAATAACTGCCATCCCATTTACAAACATTGCACTTTGCTCTCTCCAACGTAAGTTCATGCCGTTTTAAGCAAAATAGAACAATAACAAAATCACATCATCACATCACTTTAATTTCCTTAAAGACCCTTGGGATCACAAGGATGATGGGATCACGAGGACCAAACTATTGCCTGAAGATTACGTGAGGAGCCTTGAATCTCGCTCTCTATGTTATCAAATATTGTGTATTTTTGTTGTCTAATTTGCTTTTGGGGACCGGAAGACATACAATATGCCTCAGTGCTTTTAACATCGTCTTTTCATTTAATGCTCTCCATAGAAAAGGAGGCAAAAGCCTCTCAGATCACGAAAAGTGTAGGGGATTTTTGATTTTGATTATTCCGAAATAGTAACCTAGTCACAGAATAATTCATTAGTAAGTGGAATAACATGCCGCTATTGGATACCGAATAAGTCATTTTGTATTTCTACAGCGTATAACATATTTCTGAGTGTGTTAGCCTGAGCCAGCTTCATCCATAATGATGGAAGTGCAACGTGATGTGCTACCCTGAATATCAAGCGGTTAGTGTTCTAGCGAGAAAGGTGGCAGCTGCCTGATAACCTGTTAACGTTTCTTATGGCATGAAGAATGCAAGAATCTAGGGCGCGTTAGGAGAATCGGCGAACAAATGTAGGGAAAATGAGGGGCTCTTAATGAGATATATACGGAACGAGCCAAAAGCCACTGGCAACATGGAAAGCAGATGAATAAGAAATAATAATGTAATCATGAATGTAACTGATTATAAGGTAAAAGAATGAAAGAAAGATATACTAATATGTCTAAACGAAGTGACATTGTTTTCCAAATATATATCGGGCACACCAGCTGAATGCGAACATTAACAAAGGAGACGCTCGCACGATCTTAAATCAAGCGAGTATTGGTAGGAAGTATTTATATTACCACCTGGTATATGCTGTTTGGTCCCCTCACTCCACGTTACATATTTAACTTTTTAAGAATTACTGCCTTTCCCGTAATTGAGGCTAAATATAATCCCGAAATTGTTAATGTCACAGCACGCTGTCATCAAGAACGAGCAGACTTCAGCTCTAGCATTCAACTCGGAAACCGATCACCTTCCGCAAGTCGCTTCTGCCTCTCCTTTCATAAGACTCCACAGCATGTCATAAGCAGTTGTATCTGCGACTGCATTGAAGTGCAGCAAGATGGAGAAGCGCACGCGGCCACGTAGAGACACTATCCTGACAAGAATGTAGGTGAAGCAGCACGTTTTAGCGTACCTAAGTGTATACAGTCATGTGCTGAAGAGGAAGACGCCATGAGCGGATGTTGCAGCACAGGGAAGGACTGGATTCCCAATGTCCGAACACGCTTAAAGTGGCTGCCGCCTCCACTACCGGGGCAGGCCAGTGCTGTATGCGCGAGGGGGCAGCACTGTCGCGCCATCCTTGAGAAGAGAGAGAAGGCCTTAGATATTGAAGAACTCGTCTCGATAAACCTTGTCCGGTGCCCGGATGTTCCTACTTCGCTGCAAGGCTGAATTAGAGTATTTGCTCTATGATGGAGAATCGGCGCCTTGATCTTGGCCCTCGGTAACGGCTAGACGTCCTGATATGGTCGCCGGCAAAAGAAGCTCATAACTTTTCAAGTTTAAAAGAAAAAAATCCAAATGCCGACGGTTTGTGCCAGCCGCTACGGACGAAGGTGGCGCTGGCGAATACAGTCAAAGGCAGCTTGCATGCAATAAGAAAAGATTCGCAGTGATTACCTCTACTAAACTCATTGTAGTGAGAAAACACAGAAATCCCCCATGTAATGTCCCATGAAAGGGACCTTTGAGGTATCAAATAAAAAAACGATAGGAATCTCAGCTAGGAATGTGGTGCCGTATATGAGCCGCTGCGTCAAATAGAGGAGGTTTAACCGTGGCCCCCATGACTAAATTTGGTGCAACGGTGCGCCTAATCGAATTGCCAAGAGTTTGAGGAGCCATCTAGGAGCCATTGACTCAAATGGCTTGTTTTTGCCTGCTGTTACCTGTTTATTTATTTATTTTGTACTGTGATAGTCATCGCCTTGCTTCTTGCTCGCTACCACGGGCCATATAGGGTCCTCCAGCAAACATCTGCAGTCAACTACGTAGTTGAGCCCGTCACGCCCTCTGCGGACTTGCGTCGCCGTGGTCGTGAAACAGTTCACGTGAACCGATTGAAGCCATTCTATGACCCCGCTGTGCTTTCCGCGCCATAAGTCGCCAGGATGGCTCCTTTTTTTACCCGGGGGGAAATGTACTGTGATAGTCATCGCCATCGACATGCACCTGTGCGTTGTGCGACGAAGAAGAAGTACGCTGGGCTCGCCGTTGCAAGGTCCTGTCCTCACAGCTCTCCATCTGAGCGTCAATAAACGCCCTATTACAATTTATTTATTTATTTATTTATTTATTTATTTATTTATTTATTTATTTATTTATTTATTTATTTATTTATTTATTTATTTATTTATTATAAATACTGCAGCCCCTGCTAGGTTGTTACCGAAGTGTGGAGTAGAATCCATACTAAAATGGCAAGTTAAGTTAAGCGCGCAAGTTAAGTGCACTTGCGGAGAGTGTCACTCGTATATAAGTGCACTTTGCCCAAGCTAAACGCCCTAAGTGGAGTGCACTCGCGAAAAGAACACTTTGATTAAAGCACGTTTTGGGGAACGCACTTTCTGGCGAGTGTATAGCCTTGTCACCAGTGATTTCATTGGTACAAAATGTAATGCATAAAAAACGGACTAAGATTTTCATTTTAGCTATTAACCAGCGTTTAATAAAATTATTCGATTATAGTGGCGTCCGACCATCATCAGACGGTGCGTCTTTGCACGTCGCAATGTTGGTCTGTGAGGCTAGGAAGCCGTCTCGGCCGGTCTTGACTTGAAATGTTTTTGAAATACACTTAATACGCCATTATAAGTTTTATTTACGTTTTAAAAAATAAACTATGTTTTTTTTTATTTAAATTTAATGTACAACGATCAATTTTGGAATATGTTTTTCTTTTTAATGCATATCTTTAAAAACGAACTGTTTGCCTATCGCCATGCTTTCTTCTACCACGAGTGCACTCTGTTTTCCCGTTTAACACCGCGTATGACAAAGTGTGACTCGAAGCACTCCAAGTCCTAGAAGTGCACTTCCCGTAAGGGCACTTAACTTGCACGTTTGACACAGGTATAAATCATCATACCTACACGCATAGTTGATATAACATAGTCTAGACACTATAAAAATAAAGAAAGAAAATGAACAAGTACGCAATAAGCACAAGACCAATTTACGAAAAATAATAATATTGCATTGATGGCTGATAAAAATGTACTATATAGAAGAGACCGCTTTAATTTGTGGCCTATATTGAGTTCCAATGTTGAAGTGTCTGGGTGAAAAACGCTGCGTGCAAAAATATCAGTACGGGCGAAGTATGGCTTTAGTTTATGGCTATGATGACTCCTGGCTGATCGGAGAATATCAAGGTCGAGGTAAACATTACGTGTTTATGGTTGACTGAATTACGTAAGCAATGCAGTAAATTCAATGAATTCATGGGACGACGCACTGACAGGGATGATAGATTGAAAGTGGAGGTGGCACAAGACGGTGACAAATGGCGATCGTACTGGTGATATACGCATCTGATTTCTTTTATTTGAATACTCTCGTTTATGTCGATTTCGCAATGTAATGAGGATTCCAGATTGAAGATGCGTATGCTAGCACCGGTTGAATTAATTATGGGAGCATTAGACAATGTTCTTCTCAAATACCCAAATGTTATGAGTGCTTCAGAGCAAGCGAAATTAATATGCTTTCCCCAAAAGATGTTAGAAGTACATATGACACCGAGATACATAATATATTCAGAAGTCATGGGAAATGGTGAGTCGTAGAAAGCATGACTAAACAAATAAAAGGTCGAGCTGTTAGTAAGCAAAAATTACTACAGCTTTAGTAAAATTTATCTTCCTCTTACAGGTTTTACACCAAGCACAAAAACTGCTAAATGAGGCCTTTAGTTGCAAATTGTCTTCGAATGTAATCATTACGTAATACAAAAAAAATAGGTAACCGAATAGAGACATATTGTTCACGTGGTACAGGTAGGTAAGTGTTTAAAATGTATATTAGAAAAAAAAAGGGCCAAGCAACGCAACTTGAGGAACGCCAGATGATACATCAACAGTACAGGAATTAGTTGAGGTACAAGAAACGACCTACTGCAACATGTTCAAAAACGAACTGCGAAGAAAATTGGCAATCCAACTAACCAAAACGAGAGCTTTTTAAAATGGCGTTCAGTTGGAATAGAAAATTAAAATGCAGTTCATTGTTAAAGGTTTTTGAAAACTCCACAAATATAGCCTCCACCCGGGCTCCCATATCCAGGGTATAGGGAAGATCATGTGAAAATTCAATTACTTGTGTTATGGTGCTCAAACTTTTTCTGAATCCGTGCGAACGATCGCAAGCACTCGCTAAGGTGTCTAAGTAGTAAACACAATTGTCAGTCAGTTGATCCCAAGCACACAGGTTTGAACGCGCTCCAATTTTGTGTGTGAAACAATTACGAGTGGCCTTTGATAGTCATATGTCAGTCATAGGCTCCATCACTGTCCTTACTTAGTACCGAACTTAATAAACCCGTAGGGAAGACTCGCGTGTTGGACCCTCTGTACCGCTCTGCGTTTTAATCATCCGCGAGAGGCCACGCGACACTGACCTCACCAAAGAGTCGTCGGTGGTGGGTGCATGACCGCTTGCGTACTAAACTACTAATGAAGAATACAATTTAAATGCCATTGTCGTAGCTGAGTTGGCAAAACACTGGATGCAAATTGCGGAGATCCTAAACTAGGATGCAAACGGAATCACGTGTTTCTTGTTTGTCACGGCTTATTAAAGGATCTCCATAACTACAATAATATTTCTCACTGCTCGGCGAAAAAAATCTCAATGTAGTCCTTCGTGATAGCGGCTGTTGGGTTTCTTTGTATAGATCTCAGAAGCACTCATTTCATATCCCAACTTTTATCCTAAAATGTATCTGCTGGGTGGCCTGCGAGGGCCTCGAACCTGGCAGTCTTGAGGTCATTCGTATCGTAAGAGGGCCATCGCACAGCTCCACCGTCCCCGTCAGGTAACCTACCACGTGACCTTTCAACTAACAATGAACTCTACACGTCCGCCGCTATCGACATGGATGGCGCTGACGAGCGTTCTTAAAAAAGGTGACATGCAATTCAACGCGAAGTTCGCAGTTAGTATGTTTACATTCTATTGGAAACATGTGATTGTTTTTCCTTCTAAGTTTTAAACACTCTTCTCCATGATTACAATAATTTTTGTTTTGCCCAAGACCACAAAAATCCCCTATCTTCTCCCTTGGGTCAGATGCTGCTGACTGTCTTCTAAGTATTTCATCTTCCGAGACCCACGAGCAATGTCTAGATCTAGTAACGTTGCCCACGTGTCAATAAGTTTGAGCTTTAACTTTCGGCTTGCCATTTTGTATGACTCAAGGTGCACAACAGCTATTTCTACAACGGTATAGATGTTAATAAAACTAAAAAATGAGTTCATAGGCATCAAATAAATGTTCCTGTTTCCTGAAATGGTTTGGTTTGATTTGGTTTGCAGGGTTTTACGTCCCAAAGCAACTCGGGCTATGAGAGAAGCCGTAGTGGAGGGCTTCATAATTTTGACCATGTGGGGTTCTTTAACGTGCGCTGACATCACACAGCACACGGGCGCCAAGCTTTTCGCCTCCATCGAAAAGCGGCCGCCGTAGCCGGGATTTTCGATGCCGCATCCTCAGGGAGAGTAGTCGAGTGCCCCTTTGGTTGTTTCCTGAAGTATTATCAGTGCATATTTTCACATTCCAAAAATTGACCATGAGATAACGCTACATCATAAGCTTGGTTGGTTTATATTGTTTACCGTCCCAACCAGACCCAGGCTATAACGATTAGCATAATACAGGAACCATTTTTTATTGAAATTGTTGTGAATTGTGGCTATGAATTTAACGAGTGCTAGTTACATTTGCATCGTAAAATGAATGCAAGGCACTTTGTTACATGAATCTGAATTTTTACACCTTATTGCGGGCTTACAGCATATTTGTGCTAAGAAACTTTCTGAAAAAGGTCACGCTGAGGGTGAAAAACGTGACCTTCTGCTGGAATTTCGCTGCTAAAGTCGAACCAAAAAGCACATGATGGTGTGGGGATGGGGTGCGCATTTAGGCTCAAAGCGATGTTGTCCCTCTGGAATAATAATTGAAGTACATTTGCTTGAAATCTGTGTTCAAAATAAAACACAGGCTGCTCTCAAAGAGCCGCGAGAGTGATTGGAGCACAGAATATGATATCACAATGCGGGCTTTTTATTTCGCCATTGCTAACGTGCTGTTAACATCGGTATAAGATTTCTTCTGATATTACGGCGCTCTCCAGCTGAAAGCCTAAGCGATTATGCAACTCCAGATTGCCACAAAAAATAAAATAATATGTGTGTGCAAGCTTAAAGCTAACTCAATATACATAGCTTCTATAGATTCCCATGGCACCTAAAACAATGAAAGGAATGCTTTTTTTGATAGCATGAAGATTGTGCATTTTCTAACATATAAATAGCACAGCTGGCACTATGCATATCGTATAGTAATAAGTATTTATTTGAAACCACAGGAACGCAAGCGATTCTAGTCTACGTTGGTGGTGTATTTATATTTCTTACAATCTCACGCTGAAACCGTAAACACGGTGAACACGCAGGTTATTCTGTGTCTAATTCTAATCTCTTCATTAGAGATGCTTAGTAAAATTTCACGCAACCTTTGTTGTCTTTTGCATGCTCGAAAATAACTGTAAGCTAAAAGGCAATGAACGTTCTAAAATGTAAGCCTTCATGGCCATATTCAGCTGGAAGAGGCCGCAATCGCAGAAGACGGCTGCGTAGATTTTGTTGCCGCTTTTTACTCCAGAGGAGGACACCACTGCAGCAAAACGTTTGCCGCTTTTATTGCTGAAACAGATGACTACATTAGGCCACTGTTAAGTACATATCTGTATAACAAAATCAGGTAAAACGCAGAACAATTTCTATAGCTAAAAGACGCTGTCTTCATAATAACCTCCTCACGCAGGTGTTAATGTGGTGCGATATTCTTGGTTTGTTTTTTCGTCTCATGTGAGTATGAAAAAGCTGCATGTAGTTACACATTTTATAATTCATTAAATTGTTTTTGTTTTGCACGAGATCGCTTGCTTTAAACAGGGTAGGGCTGTACTGGCCTCGACGTTTCTGCCGAGATAAGCGAGGGACTCTTGCCAGAAAATATCTTTTGACCGTATATCCTCTAGTTTCCTGTAGTAAGGTAGGCTTGTTTATGTGACCGATTGTTATTGTCCTTCATATCCTTGTTGCCTACTCAATATTCTTCATCCGTTCTGACTAGATTTAATATCTCCATTTATCTTTCCACTTCGCCGGTTGATATTTTTTCACTCACTTTTTCTCTACCAGAAATGTAAATGAATGGCTCAGATTCCGCGTATGCATTTAAAGTCTACTTCTGTTTATCACCCACCTGCTGAAAGAAGGAGCACGAAAAGTTGCCAAAAATTAGTTGTTTTGTTTCTTGTCAAGTTATTCTGGGCTGCTACGTAGAAGAGTATGGCGTAAATACCACCACCTAACCATCACATCATGCCTAATTCTCGCTGTTACCCTCAACGATGTGGCTTGCTCTAAATTGCAAGTTCGGATACAGGCAGCAGTTGCCTTTGAAGAAACTTCTTTAACTTCTTCCTTCGGACCGAAATCAGTAGGAAAAAGATGGTTATAGTGGCATCAATAACGTGCCTTTTGGCTAAACTGTGTCGAAGTACCATGCAATAAAATAAATATAGAGTTTGTGAATTTTGTATTTATTAATAGAGTGGTTATCAAATTACTTTGGCCTGCCCGCTTCGCCTTAGTAGAGACACAATGTTAAGTTCACAAAAAATACTTCACATATGGGCTACTCATCTAGCTAGTGGGATAAAACAAAGATCGCGAGTGCTCTCATTGGTCAGAGGATAGCGAAGCTCATCTCGACTTGAGATTTTTTCGCCCAAAACATCGCAGTGCCATACGCTAATGCTACAAACGGCGCCAAATGCGCCATTTGTAGCATTGGTCAAGTGCGGAGAAATTTACTACAAGCAAATATTGCAAGCCTCCTTCCGGCATCCGCGCTCCGAATATCAGGAGGCCTTAGACCGAAATTCCTGCCAAACAATGCACATTTGCACGGACATGTATCCGTGAAGTTTCTTATCCTCATTAATTTGTTTTGCTGTCGCCGGTAGAGCACAGTGCGTTTCTCGGGAGATGAAAAGTTTCTTTCAAGTTAGCAAATGTCAGACGGAAAAAAGATCGTATGCCTGGTGCGCCTGCGTGAAACTTGAATCAAACCTTTTATTTACGAAATCATGAAAACTAAATCGCGATCATTGCAAATTCAATTCAGCTTAACTTATTTGCAGTAAAGAACCCTAGTCAGGGGTATTACATAAGGTGTGAGGTTTGAGGTATTATACTACATCGATTACTAAATACCTGCATCGCCCAGACGAAGACAAGTCCACTTGTCGGAATGTTGGCTCGACCTGTAAACTGAGGCGTACCCCATTTACCTTGTCCACTGCTCCTTCATACTACATCCATTAGTAGGAAAGAGGTTGAGTTATCTCTAGAAAGGAAACCTTCATGAGCAGCCGATGGTCCTGTTACCTTTTTTTAACTGGAAAGCCCCGCCGCTGTGGCTCAGTGGTGGCGGCGCTCGACTGCTAAACGCATGGATGCGGGATAGAATCTCCGCCGTGGCAGCCGCTTTTCGACGGAGGGGAAAAACAAAGCGTCCGAGTGCTGTTCGGTGTCAGTGCATGTCAAAGGACCTCAGGTGGTCGAGAGTTCCTGACCCTCCACTACGACGTCCTTATAGCCTGAGTCGTTTTTGGTACTTGAACATTATAAACAAGACCAAAACATTTTAAATTTAAAGGAAAACTTATCATTAAGTGATAATAATAATGCCAGAGGAAGAAAATCATTATCTGAAATAACATACTCATTATCGGCAGCTTAACCGCGCCAACGCAACAAAGAGGTCTCGTCTGATATCCCTCTAAGATATACGGTTAGTTTTGCTGTTGCGGCGATTAATCGTTTCACACAATCCGCAAAAAATATAGTTTAGAAACATTGAATGTGACGGCGGCGCTACAGTTTCCCACTGAAGTGAAATAATTAGGTAGCTTAAAGGTAGGGTCACTAAGTTGAAAATCTTTCAGGAATTATCAGAAACATGTTTACTGAAAACTCGAATTAATAGTAGAAAGGTGCAAACAAGATGTATGTCAACATATTTTCACAGACAGCAAATCATCATGATAAAAAAAAAACTTCAAGAGAACGTTTCTTCGGTAGGTGCGAAATGATCTTAATGGCGCCTAACCAAATAAGATGTTAAATCTGTTCAAAGACTGTCTTCGTTTTGCGAAGACACTAGCCTTTGTCTCATTTGTGGAGTCTTTCATTAGCTAAGCAGCATATGACTTGCCAAGAAAAAATCTTGACGCGAACTATTCATGCGCTTTGTATTTTAGAAATATTCTTGTGCCTTATGATGCAAAACTCGAACTCTTATAGCCCGCCATGCTCTAAATTAATAGTTGGCAAATAATAGCTGAGGTACCAGTCATAACGGCTTGTGTCCTTGCAGCAATCACTGCGAATGCGAACGAGAAGGACGTAGACTTCTAGTGTCTTCAGGTGTCAACGAAAGAAAGTGAAAGAGCCTCGCGGTGGTGCCGCAGTAGTTAGGGCGCCCGAGTGCTGTTCCAATGGATACAGGGTCGAATCGCAACGCGGCGGCCGCTTTTCGATAGTGGCGAAAATGGAGGCTACCATGTGCTGTGAGATTTCAGTGCATGTGAACGAACGCTGTATGGTTGAAATTTCCAGAGGCCTCCCTTACGAATAGTCTCTCATACCTTCAGACGCTTTGCATTGCTAAATCCTCTAAACCAAACCAAACCACACCTACCTGGCCACAGTCGGCCTATCCTGCTCGGCCACCAAGTCTGAATACATCATTGTCCCAACCCAGGGAAGACGCCCCAGATCGCCTCCGGCATCCTTCAATCTGCAAGTACAGGGCACTCCCATACCCCGTACCGACCTAATCCGTATCCTGGGCCTTCATCTACAAAATAATGGAGGAAACGCCACTACTCTTCAGCGAATAGAACAATCTGTAATCCAGACCAGCCGCCTGCTCAAGAGAGTCGTCAACAAGCATAAGGGCATGCGCGAATCCAACCTTTTGCGCCTCGTACAAGCCTTCGTTTGTATGCGCATTGCCTATGTTGCCCCTTACCTTCGCCTCACGCGAACAGATCGGGAAAGACTGGATGCATCACTCTACCCATGTCCACTTCCACCACCAAACTGATGACCCTCGGGATCTCCAACACAGTCGACGAGCTGATTGAAGCGACTCTAACTTCCCAATATGAGCGCCTCTCGCTGACACATGCGGGCCGTGCAGTACTGAGCCAGATAGGAATCACTCCTCTGAGGGCGACTTCTACGTATATGGACCTCACGCCTGAGCAGAGACTCAGTCTTCGTATACCTCCGCTTCCCAAACGTATGCATCCAGAGTATCATACAGAGCGCAGAGCCGACCGAGCCCGGCAGCTCCACAAACGTTTTACCGGTCGCCCCGACGTTACGTACACAGATGCCTCCCACCACCCCCGTCGCCCCGCTATGGTTGCGGTTGCATTGGCACCGCACCGAAATTGGCACAACGCCTGCAGCGTCCTCAACGCCGCAACTGTTACCACCGCAGAAGAGGTTGCCATCGCGTTAGCTCTGACTGACCCCTCTACCAAAGTAGTCGTTAGCGATTCCCAACAGGCAATTCGTAACTTCTATGCAGGTCGCATATCCCGACAGGCACACACTATCCTCCGATCTCTCCCCTTAACGTCTACACCTCGTCTTCTCATATGGACCCCAGCACATGAGGCGCTCAGCGGGAACGCACAGGCGCATGCTCTAGCCCGAGAACTCAGCTACCGGGCGGAGCACCCTCCTCAGCCTGCCGCTTCCTCTGACACTCCCCAAGGCACTCATTCACGCCTTGTTACATGCACGGACATCCTCCAGCATTATCGGCTCGAACGGTGTCTATACCCCCCTGCACACCGGGAACTATCCCGGCGCGAGGCCGTCCATTGGCGCAAAATACAAACAGAGTCCTTTCCCAACCCATGGCTCTATAGCAAAATTTTCCCAAATCTTATTGCACCTAGCTGCAAACACTGCTCAAGACCGGCCACATTCATTCACATAGTGTGGACATGTATACGACACAACGCAGACAATACAGCTACAAGGGATGCGTGGGAGTCCCTCCTGCGTACCACCGAGCTCGCCCAACAGCGCCAGCTCATTTTGCGCGCATTGGAGGCCGCAGAGTCCCAAGGGATCCCTGCTGACCTTCTCTAAGCAGTGCAACCAGTCTTTCGGCTGGTTTCCCTTCTTTGGGAGTAAATAAAGAGTTTATCATCATCATCATCATCACACCATGATATTCATCGAGGGACTATTCTATCTCTCTTTCGGATACATGCCGCATCAAATCAAAATGAAATGATCCTATAGCGTAAAACAACAACAGAACGAGATGAGTATCAACAGGATACAAACTAAAAACTTCGCACCTAGCTGGTCACCTCACTCACTATCTTTACAGCCATTCCTTTCAAAGACATTCCGAGAACACTCTAGGATCAGAACTGGAGAAATCCGAAAGCCTAAGCGTTGCTAGTGCACAATGTGCATCAAGTTTGGTCTCATTATTATTATCAACTAAGCGCACCCTCATTATCATTGCTAATGCCATCATTGTCATCATCACTTATTGCAGCGTCATTGTCATCGCTCCTACCACCCTATGTGTAGATAAGGAGAATTATGATGTGCTTTTCATGATCCCACACGTGGCGTAGTTGCTTAAAGTGCTTGGCTGGGGATCCGAGCGATGGAGGGTCCGTTCCCGGTGGAGACCGGATTATTTTCCCGACAACATTGGTTTCGGTTTCGTGTTATGACGCCATTTGATTGAAAGCTGTAATGTCGCCGTACAAATTAACGCCGCCCGTATGAGCCATTAAAGGCTCTCGCCCTAATATATTGCACATCGTAGAAGAGACCGAGCATCCGGAGAAAAATTTCGTGCAGTTCAAAGTACGGGTTGATCAACGTCACTCTGGTTATGCTGAGATGCGCACTTTGGACACTGCTTGGGACTGCTCTTTTACGATTCCGGAAGCCAGAGACACAAAGCTTAAACGCAGCTTTGGAGACTTCGCCAAAAGGAGCTAATCTTGCGTTCGAAAGCGTGCTGCGACCTGTCTGGGCATGACTGCGCAGACCTTCCACTTTCCTTGATCCATCGTCTTCACATAATGCCCAAGTTGACGACAAGGTGCTTTCTAAGTAACGCTTATCTCACCCATAGAAAGCGATGGTGATGCAATCACCTTTAAGCCCTTCCAACCATTCCCGCCCCTTCGCGTGCCTCATTTCCTATGATGCACTGCAGAAGTTCTTGACATGTTTTTTACTCTAGAAGTTACGACCTTGGTGCCTATGTTTTATTTGTCGCTCCGACGAGACGCCTGTACTTGTACGTGCAAAGAATAAAAGGCTGCGTTAGACTTGATCTTTCCCGTGTGACCTTGTGCTCCTCTGCAAAACGTGGCTGCGAGGATCATCCATAATTGTGGCCGTGGTCGCGGAAGGCGCGGGCAACGGACCATTAGTGTTCGATTTAGGAGGCACGTGTTTGCGATAACCTTAGATCGCAATTGTTGATGCTCTTTCCTAAATATAGGCTCAAACTGCTTCCCGGGTATATAAGTGATAACGTCGCTTTGTTGGCCGAACATACGGATCGAACAAGTTTCCTTTAGCACATCGTGCACAGACTCAGCTCTTGTGCCCCCAAAAAGTACGCTGCAGTGTGATAACATTTTGAGGTAAGTTCATCCGTTTCCAACGTTTTGCTACTCAGGTGTATTCGAATGTTTTGGGACAAAGACACTTGACATAACGTATGTGCATTCTTTAGGTTGTGCAACATTGTATTTGACAAAAAGCTGTCTAGTTGGTTGGGAATAAGTTCCGCCTTTTGCAAAGTAGACAGGAATGCATAAGAGAACCTCTTCAAATAAGAATGAAGTGACTTTTCTTGAACAAAATATGTTTTAGCCTGTCGTTTAGCGCAAAATAAAGAAATACTCTAGATAAAAACGATGATGCTTCTGTTTTGTTCAAAATGTTAAACGAATTTCCTCATTCCGGCTCCCCCTGTGAACGCAAAAGTAGACTTTCTTCCTCATATTAACAAAGAAGTGGTTCATCACGGCAAAAGCGGTATGTTCTATGCGTTACGACAAGTGCAGCTGACATTCTCGCATCCCACCTTCTTACACCGTTTCGTAGATAAACTCGACAAGATGTAGTTTACGGAAGAAAGGCCACCCTAGCAGATACAGTTTTAGAGCCTGGAAAGAGAAGAAGAATGTAGGTAGGTGATAAATCAGGCTCTGAGATTGAAAGGAAGGATCGACAAATGCCCTATTTGTTCCAGATTCAAAGCTTAAGAACCATATTTTATGTCGGTTCTACAGGTCTACAAATGAAGATGACTTCACTTCAGAAGTTTGTTCTGCTTGTGGTCGTGCTAGCTGGATTTGTGACAGCCATTCCCGGTAAGTTGTTTTCTACAAATTACATTAACAGTAATGATGAAGTACCTGTAGGATGATATTGCTGCAGCTTTATTTCACCACCGACATTTGCCCATTCCTTCCATTTACACTTCACTAATATCGTTGGTCATGAAGAGGTAAATATGTAATATTAACCTAGGACTACCCTCACGTTATGGGCATTTCATGTTTTAGCCCTCGTGGTTTTCCTCTGTCAAGAACCATGCTTTATGTCAAGAGAAAAGTAGGTCTTTGCAATATTGAAAAAAAAAAAATGGATTGCAGAGTTCAAACTTAGTACATCCAGGCCGAGTTTCGGTGAACATTTGCAGCGAAAATTTCAAGAGAAGAAACAAGGCACTAAGACGAGTACTCGGTTCATAAGAATGCATATTACTGCTACAAGCTGTGCACACGATTAGAACGAAATAACGGAGACAGGATAATACCAAACGTTGTGGCTGAATCGTACTCAGCCTTAATTCTTCTGTAGTTACAGCCGCCTAAACCAAACCACATGGCGAAGTAACTGCTATATTATAAGCTGGCATGCTGTGCGAGCCAAGGTGTAAATCACACATTATTGCCGGACTTCTATAACATATTACACGTTTAAAGGGTTTAAAACTTCATGCGTAGCAACCAATTTGTTTGTATTGTATGGACTATAAAACCATTATCTCTCTGCAATCTCTCTGACCTCTTCACAAGATTAGGCACAATTTTTCTACTTGCGTTCCTAATGAAACCAGAAAAAAAAAAGAGGAGATAGCATTGAATGTAGAATAAAAATTAATATACCCATAATGCAGAAAAAATGAAACATGGGTCTAGAATCCTAAGATCTCCAGCACACCTAGCCTAGGAATATTCTTTACGGTATATGAATGGCACGTGTAAACTCTTTCGCCTGAATTTAAAATGCATATGGGGCATGGTAAGGAAAACGGCGCAGGTAAAGGCGATGGCTATAACTGCACATAGGCTTGAGTAAGTAAGAGTATCATTTCCCGAACCTTTAACAAGTGTAATGCACCGCCACACTAATTATATATATAGGGCACCGCACTTTCCGTTTGTCAGTAATATGCCTTCATGAAACCGATGACCTTGCGATAGCGCGCTTACCGTTTTCGAAAAGTTGTAAATTGACATTGACGTGTCCCGTACTCTGTTCTTTAGAGGTCTTAAATATAATTCGCGCTGGTTTGGAAGGTCACGTAGTAATCACCATTTGCTAAATGCACATATCCTTTGTAAAGAAACCTGAAGAGGCGCGAATATTTAAAAATACAAAAATCTGCTCCAACAGGAAGCCCCTTTAAGCTAAGAGTTGCCTACTATTAGAATTAAAATTCACGCGTATAGTGAGAAAAGCTTTAGAATGCGACTATTTTCAGTAATAATGATTCAACGCTTACATTCGTACCCAGCTGGTACCGGCGCTGTAAACATAACAGCATTCAGATACTAGAGCGTATATTCAAATATTCCTACCCCTACTTGATACCGTAATATTTTCGCTTATATTATATTATTTTCATAATATAATATAACCTAATGGGCATGGTGCCAATAGCAGCACTTCATAATGCTGCTTTGTGGAAGAAACGTTCCGAAAAAATTACAATGGTTCAACGCTGCTGAACCAAATATTGAGCGAAAGCATTAGCTGCGGGTGACCGAGCGTTCTTCTCTTTTTTTCTTCCTCAGTCCACATATAAAACCCAGCCGTATGAATATGCATTAGTGGCCTATAGGGGTAACGAGAATGCCAGGGTCCTAGTTGGCTGATTCTGACATAACCGGCCCATGTCAAACCAGAGACCCAAGCTGGCAGCTCCTGCCCATCTCTCGATTTTGTGTCACGTGGGGTGTGACGTCACGCGCTGCGCCGTGGCTGCGACAGCGCTACGCCGACCGCTTGAGATGGTAGCCCAGCTCTCACCCTAGTGCCACGTGGGGTGTGACGTCACAGCGTCACGTGGGTAAGACGTGGCTGCCGGCCGCTCTACGCTAAAGGCTCGAAACCTAGAGTAGTATTACTTTCGCAATAAAAACCAAAATAAACGGTGTCCACGTAACATACGATGCAAATACATGTAGGTGGTAAATACTGATGGCTCTGAAGACTTTGGAACTCCATCAGGGTTCATACGTTTCACACCAAATGAAACAAGGCTTTTTCGGATATTGGCGAATACATTGCATGTATCGTAAAATTTGCATATTCAGTTTCTTTTTTAACTCGACAGCGTAGCAACTTTCTTCGACACTATAATTCTAGCTTTGCCAGTCAGCAACTTTAAGCTCATTTTCCGGAAACAATCCATGGATCCGAAAAGGCCCACTTAGAAGGAGTTGTCTCGAAGTTGATGATCAGACTGAAATATTTATCATTTCTTAGAAGCAATTTATAATGGCGTGTAGAACACACCTACTTATGAATTGCCTCAGTACATAAAAGTGATGCGCTTAATGTACCACGTTTCGCACATAATAAGGAAGTAAGAGCCAGTTCCTTTTCGATTAAAGAGTGCTCACGTATACCTTTTATTCATAATTTAAAACTTCCCTCGTGATATCGCAGTGTAGAAGAAGCCCTGAAATCATTTTGAAATCTTTTTTATATATTATAGAAAAATGTCACATCCCGGATGAAGACTGGGAGGAGCTGGTTGACCAGTTCCTGGCGAAGATTCCGAACGAATATTCGTTTCCCGGACCCGGGGATTCTTCCAAGGAAAACGAAGTGCTCTCCGGGATCACTGTGGGTGACATGACACTGACTGGCATTAACAACCTCAAGCGCTACGGACCCGTTCGTGTCTACTGTAAGAACGGAAAGCCGCACATTGATATCAGCATGGGTTCCCAGGGTCCGCTCAAGATGTCCATTCCTTATAAGTACTGCGGTGGAGTAACTGGAGTTGTAGGCACCCAGGCTAACCACGTTAAGATTTGCATCGGCTTTGATGTTGATGAAGTGGACGGCAAAGTGACGCTGCGGCCAGTTCGGGTTTCGCCGAAGTGGGTCGAAACTGTGGACGTCAAGCTTGACGGCGCCGGCGATATGCTCAAGAAGGCGACTCACATCGTAAGCAAGCTTATGCCGGCATTTGTTAAGGATTTCTGGATCGAAAACCTCCCTTGGAGAATGCACAGGATGCTGGAACAGCTGGAGAAGTAAGCGAATGACACCGATGACAACTGAATGATACTTGCGCCTTCTCACCACGACAAGCTTGACCAATACAACGGTGAGAAAGAACGGAAATAAAGTATTGTTTCATATTTGATTTGAAACAATTTTTTTTGTAATTAAGCATGCAGAGTCTTTATACTGTCAGAGCACAATAAAATGTGGCATGTTTTTGAAGATACCGAAATTTTATTTGAGACTGCGAAGGCGTTTGCGTTCATAAAAGCACATAAGTATGCATCTTCGCCCTTAATTTCTAGATTGATGGAGTATTTAAAAAAAACAAGCGCGCCCAATAAGGCTAATGCGTATTAATATGCACCATCTGAGCTCGTCTTTTAACTACAAAAAAAAAAACCCGCCAATATAGTCCTAGTAGCTACCCGGGCAAAAGCTTTTCATTGACATCTCTTCTGAAAAAAAAAAAATATGGACAGCGACATGTTTTCTTTTATACTGATTTACCGTTAAATTTTGTGTCATGAAAATAGACTGTAACAAAAGCGTTATTCTGCTTTGAAATATTCCTGCATGGTGTTAGTTACCAAAAATGGTCGATTAATGTGCATTTTAGCAGTGAATGAGGTGTGCAGGAATATTTTATTCAATAGTACCCTACAAGTGTTTTTTTGTTTTGCTTTTTGTAGCGTTAGCTACACTGACCGAAGTTGAGTAGTTTCGCGTGGCTCCTGGAGAGCCGTGTGCGCAAGCGCAAGGAGCAGTGACGTCACACGCCACGCAGCCGGCTCGCCGGAGCCGCGCGCTCTCCACCACCGCGTGCGCGCCTCGCTAGTCTGCGCATTCCAGAGGAGTGACGTATGCAATAAAGCGGCAGACGCATTGGCGCCGGTGCGTACCCAGCGTTGCGCCTCCGTTGCGTGGTAGCCAAGTCTAACGCTCCCGCGCGCTCGGCCGCCGCCACGCGCGATCCCCGCCAGTCTGCTCTAGAGTACTATACAGGCTTTGCCTATATGTAAACCCTATATAGTAACTCTAGTCTGTGCATTCCAGAGGAGTGACGTCTTAGCCGCAGCAGACGCACTGGCGCCGGTGCGTATCCAGCTGTGCGCCTCCGTTGCGTAGTAGACTAACGCTACGTTTATCCTGGCATAGCCGAGCTAAGCCACTGCCATTTTGTTTGCAGATCCTGTGTAGGAAAGACTGATGGATTAGTGCGACAAAATTTCCTGCTTTAAGCACGGCTTTGCCTCATTCGCAAATATCCTTAATATTCCTAGAGGGAAAGCTAGAGGCGCAGTGTCTCTGGTCAGCATAGATTCTTCAAGGGCAATGAGCATGTTTGGTACCAATGAAAAAACAGACAGATGTTTTAGAGCGCATACATCATCATTACAATTCCTCATTCGCAAACACTACCTTTTCTTGCTTATGGACACCGACATGCCGGTTTCGACAAAAACGGATTTATGAGGAGCCTGTGATTGATAAAAGTAGGTAATTTTTAATTTCATTCAGATGCATAACGCGAAAGCTAAGCGGAAGGTATTGATGTATTCCTGAGCAATTAACGGTATGTCTCATTTCAGCCTGTGATAAATAAGAATCCATCTTTCAGTGGCAAGCGTAGGCTCAGTGCGTGCATGACAAAGTGTATAAGTGCGTGCCACATCAAAAAGCGAATGCGTCTCCCTCAAATTTTGAAGCCAGCCAATGCAAGTTCACTGCATTGGATAAGAGAATTCTTAAATATGTCACGGAAGTGTTCGCATGCTGCGCTAGTCATCAGGAAGAAGACCGTCACATAAACGTAATAGGACAAGTTTTGGATTTGTGCATTTTGATTTGCTTTGATAAACGTCACGTGGACTGCTCTAAGGCAAGCTTCTCCACGCCTTACTCAATCGAAAAAAAACTACAGGAAACCATATCAAAAATACGGCAATATATTCTATAGTTCTGTCGTGAACGTCAACTTTTTCTGTAGTTCTGTAGTATGTCTGTACTATATTTCTGTTGTCTGTAGTTCTGCAGCCCTTTTCTGTTGTAATTACAGATATTTCTGATGTTATTACAGAACATTTTGTTGTCACAACAGGTTTCCTGTCAAAAAGCGCACAGAAATCCTGGCATACCAAGACATTTTGTACAGATTTTTCCGGCTGGGTAACATAGTGCATTAAAACAATAGTGGCGAAAACGAAAGACACAGAACAATAATTGAAGCTTTTGTTTTATTACACCGTTATTCCGCTCTCATTCCTTTAGGAGCAAATTGCAACTAATTATGGCTGATAATTTATTCCGGAAAGAATAAAGCTTTATTGGATAAATATTTTTGATCGGCTTGCGTGCTGCACGTATTTAATACTCTACAGCTGATTACATTCAATTTGACATAAACAGGCAGACTATAGCTTAGAGGAATAGATCCTATGATTCCAGTGATATATTCCTGAGGATTGCAAATCTAGAGGTTTGGCAAACATCGGAGTGCCACACGTGTATGTGTTTATGTGACCTAAAAGCGATTAGAATTGTAAATAGAAATAAAAATCTTCTGCAGGCGATGACCATTTGCACAGCTAAAAGATATTTTTTTTGTGATTAACGAACACAAATTATTTCCCTGTATACTCAAAAAGTTTCGATAAACCAATGGGCGTATGGTACACAAACATGTGAGTTCTTAGCAGTGTTTCCAGACAATCAGTAATTCTAAATTCATTGAAGTATAACTAGTTCATTCTAATCATTCATAACTGTAATTACAGCTCACGAACAAGCATACTTCTCTTACTCTTTTACTTTTGCTATGGAAGAAATATGAGCTGCATTGTTCGAAGTTAAAATATTCACTGACATCTGGAACACTCATTTACGTTGGCACATCTGTTTCAACAGAAGTAATGATCTCTTGCCGTAATGCTTGGAACCAAGCTTGAAAGATCGCACTTATCGCTTCAAGAAATCGACTTTTTCAGGAAGGGCTTCCAAATTTGCTAGCCCGGTATATGTACAGTTAATATTTCATGAATTTCAGCGGCAGGCTTTCATTTATTCGTTGCTTTTTGCAACATTCCAAAACTTCGAAGCAGGTGTTTGGTTTACATTTAGCAACCGCTTTCAGTGCGCTGGTGCCTTCTTCAAGTGGAAATAGGTATTTCGTAAATATAGAGCACTGAAAGCAAAAACCCTAGGTATGGGGCTCTTTTGAACAAATTGATCAGGTCTTGTCCTAATGAGTAACTATCTACAGAAGAAAACGGGAAGAATGCGACTAATATACAAGTGGCGTAAAGCATTTCAAAAAAAATATTTAGCACAGGAATGCAAACTTCGATGCTAAACAGCACTGGCAATACGAGGATCATTCCGTGCGAAAGAATAGGAGAAGACCAACCTGCGAACAGTTGAACACCGTGCAAAATGGCCCACAGGAGCTCGGTGCAACCACGGCTGCTTGGATACTGCTACGAATTTCAGAACGCGGTGCAATTCAGGGTGCAATTCAGGCCAGGGATTTTTGCTTTCATTTTTGATTGCTCAATTTAAACATTAGTCCTTGAGTGTTTTCATGATAACATGTGGGAAGCAAGGTACTTGTAAGGGAGCTGACCTGCTTACGGCTTTCGTTTCCTGTGCTGAAACTAACGCGCTGCTGTAATTCTCTAATAGGCAGAGCGAACGATTAGCATAGCAGATAATGAAAGAGCGAACGCAGAGCTTTCCATTATAGAGCGCCTCCGCTTGAGCTCACGTGGCGTCGGCCTGGGTGGGCAAATGAGGTAAGCCGAGGCAAACATATATACACGATGGAAAGATGTAGGCAACAAAGAAAACATTGTCTAAATTCATGAGAAAGGGGACTCAAATGTCTTGAAAATTTTTTTACCAATCTGCTTATTATCCGTCGCTTAAAATATATTTACTAAGGTAAACGCTAATCTAATCAGGGCAAACGTTAACTTCAAACAACCAAAGAATCAAGGAGCTTTTCTAGCGCGGCATCATCGGCATTAGCGTGCGCAAAGCAATAAAAATTACTGCAAAATACATGCATTCAAATAAAACGTATTTCGCCTTCAGTACTCATCTAAATACAGCGTCTTGAGTTCTGTGCACCAAATTGCACGCACCGCGGCCCATCAGATATTACTACGAATCAATGTTGCCTGAGGTACGCCCAAACATTTATCAGGGAATTTTTCAGTTTGAGTGTTTTTTTTTCTGCAACTCCTGCTGCCAGAAGGTTCTGATGAAATTGGACGTCTTTGAGGAAACTGTATACAAACAGCGCCGGTGTGGTCAAAGCAACGCATAGCCCGCTGACCCATCCCTGCCCACCCATGCCACTTGCCAATTATAACTTCCAGAGGTCTGTTCGTAATTGCTTGCTCCAAATGCCTACTATAACTTCAAAATTTCTGAAGAATAAACTCGTAATACTGTTTCAATATTAAAGAATAGTCCGGTAGCAAAGAACGCATCGTAGAACTTGCCTGGCTCCGGAAATATCTACATGAATGCTATGCAATACTTTTTATGCTAACCTGCGGAAAGCTAGATTGACAGCGTATTGCATTGTAAAAATAATCTACTGACTCCACTGCATGCCTTGAAAAGCAATTTTATGCTGCGATTTGCTGAAAAGCCTTCACGACTGCACTTAATGATATATAAATTCTCCTTCTAATCGCCGTACAAACATTGCACCAGACCCGCCACCGCATTCGCGGCCATCGTTTCGGCAAGGACCTAGTTGAACGTTCGCAATATAATGCACTCACCTGGTAATCAGAATAAGCCAGGGAGTGGTCATTTTTCATAATGTATAATTGATATTTTAGAAAACGTCACGTCGCGTATGAGACTGTTCGCGGACGACAGGATATGGCACAGAAAAACTATTCGAGAAGACGACTGCCGGGTGATCCAAAACAACCTAGATTTAACAAATGCGTGGTGTATGAAATGGCCAATGAGCTTAGACTTAGAAAAAGCAGTGTGTATTAGATTTACAAGGAAGAAGAGATCAAATATTTTCCGTTATATAATAAACGGTAAAACATTACGACTATTTAGCTAGAATGAATATTTAGGAGTATATCTGAGACCATCTTTGAGTTGACACCGGCATGTAGATTACATCGTTGCCAAAACCTTTAAATTCCTTGGGGCTTCTTATGGAGGCACACTAGAAAGTTAAGTGAAATGGCCACGAAAGTTTTACATAAGTCAAATGTCTGCTTTGCTCTAAAATATGCTTATACTGAATGAGATCCTTACACTTCACACAAAAAAGATAAGCTTGAAGAAGTGCAAAACCTATCTGCCAGTTACATCGTATGCAAATAAGCCAAAGAAGTAATATTATTTATTGCTACACTTTCTAAAACACCCCTAAGCAGGGAATCACTAGAAGACCGCAGAGCCGCGCTTCGTTTACAGCCCTTTTACGACATTTATCATTTCCAAACTGGTATTCCAGGTGGAAAGGCATCTTTACACCTCATTAGGTCTCCTCGCGTCTTGATCACGAAAAAGAAGTGCGCGAGTACAAGTGAAAAACCGAATCTTTAGGTTTTGTTCCCGAAAACCATTGTGATACAAAATATCAGCTGGACTGCACGCAGTTAGTCCGGGTGCGTTCTCTCCTAAATGCGCATTTGGCGGCCAGAACGCAGACTTTTACCGTATGGTATCGGCTTGCCAAGAAAACCACGCCATACCTCATAAAGAAAACCGGTAGTGGGCGGAATGGGAGGTGGCCCTGTCCATTTCCGACATTGAGACACAAGGGACCTTGCTTGCGATAGCTCGGTCAGCGGCACCAGCCAACGGAGTCCCAGATTGAGGACCCGACAAAGCCCGCCCTTAATCCATAACCAATTTTCCGAAATAAATGTTTTATACTACTAACGCTTTCCCTCAACTGTAGTTGCATGCAGAACTGGTGACGCGTTTTTCTCTTCGTCAAGTAGTTTGACGGCTCTGAAATGACTCAGCCCCCTCAGCTTTATTTTTGTTTTTACTGCATTCAAAGTTCGTTGGTCGTAACTGGATTCGAAAACATTCTTTTCCCTATTATTCACGCAACTTCTGCACGTGTGTCTTCTTATTTTTAGTTTTATTTATTTTTTCATATTTTTTTTTCACGGTCATATGGGTTTCTATGTCACGACTAAATGCGATGAAAGCTTTGTTTCCTCTTTTTGTACGCGCACGCGTGCGTTCCCATTTCGTCTAAAGCACAAAAAGTGTAGCGATAAAAAGATGTTCGTGACATTTATTCAAAGCATGAGGCCAGTGCGACACTGTTCTTTGCGTACGATTTCATTAAGTTCTTATATTCCACCCTGCCCCGCTGACTATTCTTTTGCGAAACTGGAAGCCCTACATCACCGTACGGCGCGTTCTTGCACTCTTCCCTGCTAGCTTGTCTGCATGAATAGGTAATAATTTGCCCAATAGTTGTCCGCTTCGTCACTTGCTCGCACCTCTGCTGCACTAGTTTCCAGATATTCGATTCTACAGGTGTAGTTTGGGTGCTCCGAAAGAGACGTACCTTTTACCTCTATTTCATTCTTCTATATTCTTTTTTTTTGTGTACGTGACTAGGACTTGTATTATGTATGTGTGCTTTATACTTTTCTTTTGTGTCTGTACCTTCCCTGCAATGCCGGATGGCGATGTGGATATCGGATAAATAAATTAATAAGCAAACGTAGTGCGGCGCTTTCTGAAATTGTTTATTTATTACATACCGCATGCCTTTGAGTCCAAGCAGGGGGGATAGGCGCATACAAACAAGAGCAGACAACAACCACAGAAGCAAGAAAAAAAAACATTATACAAATTTATACAATTTTAGTACACTGTAAAGCCATCTGTAAAATATTGTGCCATCATAGGGGGGGGGGGGGGGGGCGCGATTGAGGAAATCGTTTTGTTTTCAAATCACTTTGGCAAATCTCTTGAAGGGAAGTTTGAATAAAAATATTTTTACAATACTTTTTTGTGCCTTTCTATGAAAGAGTTATGCGGCCGACAGCAAGGTTGTTTGACTTGTCGAGGTCATCTAATGGTCATGCCGTTAGAGCTCTATGCTGTGGTTTACCTACCCAGTTCCCAGCGTCCAGATTTTAACGATGTAGAGTGAGACCACGGATGTTATAGAAAAACTGCTGGAGTGGAAGTCCCCTATACCGGCCAATGGGCTTGGGTGAAGCCTGCGGCGGCCATCTTGAGGCGGGCAAGAAATGGCCTGCCAAGCGCTTGGAAGCGCTTTTCGCGGGCGTTGCCAGTGTGCTTCAAGTGCTAGAAGGATTTTTAAGTTCTGATGCAATGCTTTGGGATATCAGGTGAGCCATACTGGACGTCTCCAAATCGATTTGAATCACCTAGATTTTAACGAGAGCGACGATATACGAGTACTGGGATGTTTTCCTCTCCACTCATAGCAAAATTTGCAGCTCAACATCAGTCAAAGCTATGAGTGAAATAAATGTTTTACGAATGTAAATACCTTTTTTGGAGGGCCGAAATGCTGAATTTAGGCGTTTGTTTTCCTGTTACCACCATGTAAATAAATGTTTCAACGCATCTATAAATCTCCACCCGACTTTTCTTTAGTGACCACCGCCCTAGGCTTGAGTCCCTGATGAAGTTGATGCGTGACTGGGACCCTCACCATGCTTGGGTATAGTAGTCACGTTCACAAAAAAAATAGCACATTGCCATTAAACTATTTCCGTACGCACCTAGCTGTTATCTACGGTCGTAGGTTTTATATTTACCATACAGAGGGCTCTAACAAATCAAATATGTGCTTATCCGGAGACCCAATATGTCATTGTATGTTCTTTACAGCAAGCTGGGACAAACGCCAACCATGCCACCATTTTCATACGCTCCGATAAAGCACTGGGTTTGCGTGGTCGCGCCGGGCAAACGAGGTGCAAGTTTTAATCTGCACAGCCACACTGCTACAGCGATCAAGACAGGACTTACTATATGAGATGGCATCTGCTACCTTCGTCGTCGAACCTATGCTAGCTACCGGTGGGCTTACCGATGTAGGCGTCAAGGCAGCCGCATACTGCGCAATATTAAGGCACTGTAAACATTGTAGCCATTTTGAAATTTCCGCTGCTCTTCGCGTCGACTTGCGTCATAGATTAACTTGCTTTCGGGCGTCAAAACCTATAAAACATAAACGAAGGTCTGCAGTAACATCGTACTTGTGTTTTATTTGGACTCATTACTAGACGTAAAGGCTGTGGGTCCAACCAACTGTTCGTGTACTGTTTTTCAGCACAAATAAAAAAAATAAAGGCGAAAAAAAATTGGTCCACAGATCACACGTTCACGGCGAGGGCTATATGCGTGGTTTCACTGAATGTATACGCGATGCATGTTCGGCGGCATATAAGTACATGTAAACAAAATGCGGTGACAGCCAGCAATCATTACCAGGCAAATAAAGAAGAGACATGTTTGGTTCCAAGCATCCCTCTCATTTTAGCAGCGAACGTTAGCACATCCTTTTAGGGCAGCCTGCGTCACTGCTAATTATAGCGATAGTTGCTCCTATATGGTGTCCGGAGATCTCAGCGTTCGGGCATAAAGAAACGACATGAAATTATTCCAGAATAGTTGAAAGATGTTGCAAGCCATCCATCCCTCCCCTCTCCCTTCCCTTAAGTGTAAATCATAATCTCAAAAATATTTCATCACCTAAAGAGACGACTGCAAGAAGAGCAGAGGTCTTCCTCCATTCATCCATAGCTTACTAGAGCGCAGGCTACCGCGCTCAGGCTGGCCAAAGCTGGATCTCTCATGATTCCTCGAACATAAATTATAACCTCCAAAGGATAACTAATTCAAAAAGTAAGATTACAACAGAACCGAGTTTGCTGCCGATGGAGAGGTCCTTTTGGCGGACAAACACAAGCTAAAATGGCTCCTAACAGCTTCATCACGAGAAGCGTGGAATCGTCGAGCTTGACGATGAGACTCATGCCTTGCCTCATCTTCAGTGAGGAAGAAACTCTCAAATGGCAGTCATTAGTTTGCATCATCGCTTCAACCACGCCTGTCAATAAAGCTTACTTGTGTCGCCATTTTCTCAGTTCTTGTGCTAAAGTGCCGACCCGTTTGGAACCCTTGTTCATACAGAGAGAGAGAGAGAGTAATGTAATGAGAAGAAAAGTGGAGAGGTCGGCGGGCGGTATAAAGACCCTGGCTTGCTACTACACATTGGGGAAGGGGGGAAGAGGAAGTTAAAAGAGAATTAGGGTGTGCATGAAGGGGGATGATGTCATATTACAGTGAGGCTTCACTTGTGGTCCAAGTAATTGAGGAGCCCCTGCACACACTTAATGAACTCGTGAAACGCAACATGCCACATATGTCTTGGACACACAAAACTTGTCATTGAAAGAATCCCGCCACAATTACAAAGAACTCTGCACTCTCTCATGCCAGCACAAACGCAGGAACACGCACCAGAAAACCTCAAAGTACCATATACACATGTGGTACCCGCGTCCTTGAGGAGACCATGCACACTTGTAGGACGAACGTGCCGAATATGTCATGGACACACACCATTTGCCACTGAACACACATGCCGACACAAACGTCAAAGCACGCACACGAAACACTTCAGCAGAAAAAAAACTCAATGTGCACTGACACATGTTTCATAACAAACGCGAATGCACGTGTGACACTCACTAACTTCACAACACACGCAAATGTCACAGGCGGGAATCTATGCCCATTTCATTTACAAAATCGATAGTGCCTTCATCCTGTATACCGGTTATTCATTTGGTTTGCCTTGCCACCGAGAGTGTTTTTATCAGAAAGAGGGTGGCTGTCCAACTGCTTGTGAGTGTTTTTAAGGTCTTTCTCGCGTCACTATGGTTAGCTCACTCACAAATATTATGAAAAATTGTCAGCTGAATGCTGCAGTTTACGCAATTTGTGTTTACTTCAATTCTGATCTTGTGGAGGTAGCCTTTGGTGTACTCGACTCCAAGCCGTAACCGATGGAGCAGAGTTTCTTGACGTCGCATAACTTTCGATGGACGTTCACAATCTTTAGAAAAATGTTGGCCGTGTTTCATACTGTTTCCATCGGTGAGGTGTTGTACCTACACAGTTCATATTAAAGCCTCCGCCGCATCCTTGCATAGTTCACGTGACGGTGACTCAGTGGTTACGACGCTCGACTGCTAAATCATGTATCGCGAGAATCTACACCACAGAGGCTTTTTTCAATGAATGCAAGACACGAGACACTCGTGTACTGCGCGTTTAATTGCAGGTTAGACAACTTCAGTTGGTCTAAACTTCTGGAACTGTAAGCTACTGCATCCGAATAGCCTTAATTGCTTTGGGATATTAAGTCCTGCAAACCAAACTAAATCTTACATGAACTCGGAAGGCGTGCGAACGCCTTTCTGATAGAAAGGCGCCACAATTGGTCGCATATCACTGGGTATGGGTGGGCTGCCTGTGTATGCACTATTGCGTACATTTCATCAAAGTGGATAAAGCCCAACCTAAAATTGCTCTCGTGACATTGGCCCGTAGCTATATTTCATGCCTGCAACATGTCCCGCCCTATAAGATTCGCATTCTAGTGGATTGAAACATGCTCTGGTAACATTCGGTGAGCATCCCAGAAATAATAAGATCGGTGCTGTGCAGCCATGCATGATCTGATCACGTGACAAGGACATCGGGCGTGTGACTTGCGATTAAAATAACGTTCCTTGAGCTTAATTGCTATGGTCCTCCGCACTAAAAATTCAAATAGAAAGAAAGAGAACTTGCGATCGAGGTGGAGTTTCACCGAATGTTGAAACAGTGCTTGAATAACTTGATGATTTGCAGTTGAGTGCCTTGCGACATTCACAGTGTGGTCAGAATAAGTGACTTGCACATAGGAAGCAAACGCTTTACATATTGTTATGGAGCGGCAAGGCGATGAAGACAGGAGAACCGACATATGTTCAATGACCGTGAGATGATGTTTAATGAAATGTTGGCTGGCATAGCGCGAGCGCTCCTGCCTGCGCCACTGCCTGCTTCTTTCTTCCGTAACATTACCCGGGTCCACCGAGCGATCGTCCCGATTGTGGACGAGGAAGTTTGTCGATGTTGATGAGTCCATGGCGTGATGATTAGTGTGTCTGGATCGCTGAAGAAGAGGAAGAAGGTAGAAGAGAACAGCTTGCCAGCACGATGATTCCCGATGACGCTTGCTGGCCCGGGATGCTTTCGGGCCACAGGTCATCAAGACCAGATGGCCGAGGCCAAGGCATGCACAGCATGATATGGGCAGGGGAGGATGTCTTCAATTGTAGCGGCGTCTTGGGGTCTTTGATCGGCACATCTGGTCAGTGGGTTCACATATGGTCGTTCAGTTCTCTTGCGTCTTCTGGTCATGTGTGGCCGTCTCGGGTACGTCTCTCCTTCGTCGTGTCTTGTGAACGGGATGGGGGAACGGGGCGGAGGAACAGCAACGTCTTGCTGGGCCCGGCAGGCTGGGTACCAGCCATGCGATGCCTGCTAACCTTCTGCCGATAGCGCAAGAAGTCGCAGTGCGCCGATGCTCCAGGCCAAGGTAAACGGGTAATGATGACATACCCAGCGCCTGCAACCAAATGTTACGGAGCGTTAAACCGATGAAAACAGGAGAACAGAGAAAAGATGATTGATGCCCATGAGATGAGGTTTAATTAAATGTTGGCTGCACATCTCTTGGAGAGATGTGTGACCAACTAGGTCAGCGTTCGACTCTACTCTAAATGTTGGCTCGCCCAGCGCGAGCGCTCCTGCCCGAGCCACTGCCCGCTTCTTCGTCCTTCCTCATTCGTAACAATATTATCGTAATAAATGACATTTTCCCAATGTCTTCCCTTAGCGACACGAAGCTTTAACTTCTGAAAGTACATGCCATATTTTTGCAGTATTAGAATAAAGAGGACTGCGTAGAAAACCATGCGAAATTTTCGGAATAATAAGAATTATGTGTCTGAGGTTTTAAAAAGTAGCGCTTGGTAGATAATCCTCCATGTGCGTCCCGTTCTGATGAAACGAGCAGGATATCTACATAGTATGTGTTGAAATCTGAGCAAGTATTTCAGCTGACAACCAATTTCTTCGATCGGTGATGTTCAGGGCCGCCATGTACGCTTGCGGAATAGCGGTAGACAATATATTAGGCAAGATTTCTAAAATTTTATTTCTTTGTTTTTTCTTGTTGCAGAGTCCAATGCACACATATCGCTGCATAAGAATGCTTTGACATGAACACAGTTCAGTAGAAACAGCTGAACTTGCTTCTGAGCTGGAGAGCGAAAACATTACGCTTTGAGTGACCGCGTTTCTTTCAATGATGTTCTTTCTGCCATATGGTTCGTTTACTTGCTTTTTGTATTTCCCAAGGTCGGCACACGTTCGCTAGAGCGAAATGCATTGTATTGAGAGGAGACTAATTAGTTTGGCAGACGTTTATACCCCGGTGATTAATTGTTCAGTGTGACTTCTTTAGGCAGTGCGCTTTATCCGCCAAATGATCTCAAATGGTGTCACTACGCAGGTGTGGCTGGTCCAAGTGACCCGCCGGCCTCTCTGATGAGTCAATAGAGTCACCCATGGCTGATCTGGTGCCATGACGTCACCCTAATGTATGCTTCGTGATAACAAGGGCAACTGTTGCCAACAAAATTTCACCTAATGGGGATATCAATGTTTAGGATTGAAAGCATTTGGCCATGCATGCCCATATTTGTTGCTCCGTGCTAGAGAAGTATCGTGAAGTTACAGCCGTAGTGGCGGAGAGTTCGCCTCACATATCCGCCTCACATGTGGGAGATCCGTAGTCCGATCACGGGTGCTACTGTATTTTAACGGATAAAATTGGTACAACCAGGCCCTTTGTCATTTGCGGCGCTTTACTGGGAATAATTACTTGGCAAATGGTTCCTTGGAGCCGCCATGACTAAATATAAATGCCTTGTTTATAGCACTCCTAGCTCGAAGCTGTCCTTTCGCCACAATATTTCGTAATCATTCATAGGTTAGAATATTTCCAAGCATGCATAATTTAAAACACCTAGACGCTAAACTCTTCTAACATATACTCGTGGACGAGTTGAGTGTCTTTTTCTTCCCACTTGGGAAGAAGCCTCTGTCGGAAATGCCACACCAACAAAAAAAAATCTGATACAGAATACCGGTTAGCCGAAAAGACTGCAAAGCCCTGGGATACATTTAGTTCTGTGGTAAAGTCATGCAATTCTGCATTTCTGAAGTACATTTTTGTAGTTCTGTTGTTTTCCTGTGGTACCTTTTTGTAGCCTGCAGTATTTATTTTTGCAGTTGCAAAATGCATGTTGTTATTGAAGCAATTTGTTTTCACAAGAACTTTACGCAGAAAAAAACGCAGAGATCTGACAGAAGAGCAATATCTCCAATTTTCATGCGACAGATGATACGGAGGCAGATTGTCTAAATTTCTCATCTGTGGAGACAATATGTAAAAAACACATCTGCGGAAACTTGACCAGCGCTGCACAGTGGGTATGGTGGCTAGACCCCTTTTAGCCACCATACAGTGGGTCTGCCTGCAACAAAGCGCTCCAGTGAAAGAAGTGGTACACTGGGAAAGAAACAGGGGTGCCGGTCGCCTCAAGCTCCACCCAAAGCCGGTAAAACCGCGCAGCAGTGTGTGAGTTCTGCTGAATTGGTGTACTTCACGTTCATACTAGATAAAACAGCTTTCCAATCACAACTGTAGCCTGCTTTCTCTCATGCAGCAAAATGTGCTATGACTAACTGAAAATGTTTGTTCGGGTTCAATAGAGAGGAATGGACGAATCTCTTGCCAACAGCACCTCCCGTGATCGCGCCATGATACAAATTGCTCTCTTCTCTGCCTGCAGTAGTCATCGCAGGTTCAAGCCGTTATCACCCCGCCGGTGTGGTGCAGTGGTAAGACGCCCGACTACTGTGCCGGAGTACCCGGGTTCGAACCCGACCTTGGAGTCTGCGTTTCGATGGAGGCGAAACGAAGAGGCGTCCGTGTGCTGTGCGATGTCAGCGCACGTTAAAGATGCCCAGGTGGTAGAAATTACTTCGTAGCCCTCCACTATGGCTCCTCTTTCTCTCTTTCCACTTTAACTCCCACCTTCCTCCCTTCTCTTACGTTGCGGTTTAGGTGTCCACAGAAAACAAGTGAGACAGTTACCGCGCCTTTCCTATAAATAAATCAGTTAAAAAAAACAAGCCGTTATTAAATCGAAGAGGGAATGCGGCGTTAAGGGCAAAAATCGTATCAAGTGTGTGACTTCCCATTCAATTAAGAGAGGCCTACCTGATAATACATTTAAGATATACTCAAATTGGGCAATGTTTCAGAATCGGACCTAAAAGTCGCCAGGTCAGTTCAATCGGGGAGCGGCACCAAACTGACTCTGCGAGAAAACATTGCTTGAACCGTGCATATGACTTCTGCCAGCATATCGGTACTGGCTGAAAATACTGAAACATTATTTGTTTATAAGATGCCTCTATCAAACGCATGCTTATGCGCGGGAAAGATGCTTAGAGTTTTTTTTTTAGTCATTCTACTGGCAGGACTTGCTTTTCAACAAAAGAGGTCCGCCTCATCGCGCTCTTCAATCAGTTAGATGCTGGTGACCACCACAGCGGAGGAGAAATCTGCTGGCTGGTCATGTCCACTAGGTTAGAGAAGTGCACCGAGCGGTGATCTGCCGCGGAGAAATAAACTCGGCTCCGCGTGTGGGATGGCTGTGCGGATTCACGGCGTTCTTGGTATACTCGCCCCTGGCTTCAAACCGGACTCACACGGGTTACTCCTTGTCCGTTACCGCGCTCATACCGTCGAGAGTGGCACAGTTTGATCAGGCTTTAAAGGTGTGCAATTGAGGGCTCACATACGAAAGATCGACATGCTCAACGCTAGGATATATTTTGTCCTTTCAAGGTTGAATCTCGCACCGGAGAATCCGATGATGTTCTTAAAATAAATAAAACAAAGCGAAGCTGATCTGGGGCCTATAGAGAAGAGACTCCCAGGTAGTAAAGAATGTGGGGTCCCAGCGGGTCCGATGTCGCCAAGTAGGGCTGGGGAAACCATCATAATTCCTACATCTGTCCTCAATAGGTTTCTGCTACATGGGTCCAATAGGGGTGTTGCTCATTCCTATTTCAAAACCACAAGGGTGTCTTGTCGGATATTTGAGAGCAGATCCAAATTAAATGTGGGATCTTTCTGGAAAAGCCCACATAAGTTTGGAATAAGGCCGCCCTCATTAGATATATTTAAGAACTACATCGGCCGGTGGGGGGCAAAAAATAAAAAATCCGGACATGCCTACATGCTGCCCACTCGGTCCTTTGTAGGTTACTTGAGGGCAGGTGGAAGGAGGAGGAGGAGGAAACAACTTTATTAAACGCATTGCATTAAGCGTTAAGAATGTCCTGGGCCAGGGTCACCAAGGCCAACTGATCTTGCAGCTGGTCAGAGGCTAACCAAGCCCGCCATGTTGGGGGAGGAGGGTGTGGAAAGTGAGGAGATTGGAGGGCGACAAGGCATGAAAAGATGCAATGCTCCAAGTTTGCATAGTGTTCTGGGCAATTTTGGCATGCAGGGGAATGTATGATTCTGTATAGAAAAGATCGGGCAGGAGTAAGCAGTGTATTTAGTTGTATGCGTCTAAAAATGCGGATTTGCGTGGTAGTGAGAGATTTATCAGGAAGAGGAAGTGTACGGAGTGTTTCTCTAATGTTGTCGTAGTGAACGTTGATTTCTTTTTGTAGTGAAGAGTAGTATCCCACGTTGGTGGATAAGGCCAGGGAATCCCAGGCGCCCGGTGTTGAAGTTCGCGGGCGAGGCGATGCACTACCTCATTGCCTGGGATTCCAGAGTGACCAGGAATCCACCTCAGTGTTACAGTGTTGGGACGTAGTTTGGTAAGGGCTCTGTGTAGATCATCGTGTAGTTCTTCAGGAATGCGACCCGTGTGAATGGCGCGTATAGCTTGTATTGAATCAGTGTATATGGTATATCGTGAAGGGGGAATATGATTGAGAGCTCAGATTGGTTAAGCCCCCGTGAAGTCCAAGTGAGGCCGCCTTAGCTACACCGCATTAGGTCCTACATCGGCCATAACTGGGCTGGAAAGCGAGCTACCTGCATGATATAAATAGGTACCTTGGGAATTTGAATGCACTGGCAAATGCGATAGGCCCTAGGATTAATAACAATATTCAGCTAATTTCGTGCTGCCTACGAAAACCGCTTTTAGGAACCACATGGGCCTTAGTGGGGATAGAAACTCGCGTGTTCGCATGTTCGTCACATTTGTTATGAATTATTACTGATGTAACCTAAATACGGGCTCTTAGTGAGAAAAATAGCGCTCGTCCAAACAAGGCTACCGAATCAAAGCCGCTGTGGGCCCCGTAGCGGGTCTACACCTACTGATGTGTCTGCATAATTTTACGCACGTGTTCTTTCCATCCTTTATTTGTTTTAGACTTTGCCCGTGATGATCTGCATAGTAGTTGTTAGCATCTTCAGTCGGCTAGAAAAGTTTCAATCTTTTGGTTCTCGTGCTCAGGTAACTTGCGCTAAAAAGACGTGAACAAACACACTGCTAACTGTTCCTTCTTAGATGGTCGCCATGGATGGCCTGCAACTTTGCACAATATTGCCATCCAGAATTCACAAAAGTTGACATTACTTCATGTGCAGTCGGTAGAGGGTCGTCCAGTGTCTCAGGAACTGGTAGACACGGCTGCGGAGATCCGCATCGCACACAGAGTGGTTTGGTATACACCTCTGATGCGCGCCTGGTGCGAGCAGTTTCATAGCCGGTATCCATGCCTTATTGAAGCTTCGTCCCTTTCGGCGGCGGCCTGGCGTGGAAGACGTAGTCCATCTGCACATCCTGAGGTGCTTCGATTTGCGCGGAGAACTTACATCCATACCTCAGCATTGAGCGGAGCGCCCCACTCTGCGTCCCATCAAACTAGGAATTGTATGCGTTTCTCGACGCACTTCAAAGGCATAGCGTGTTTAGATGCTACAGCTGATGTAGGAGCTGTAGAGACGCATCCAATGTTAACTGGGTTGCCGGGGGTCAGCCCGGAGATGCATGATGTGCTTTGTGCACTTCCCTCTTTAGAAGAGGTAAAGACAGCTTTAGAATCAATGAAACGCGGATCAACGCCTGGGCCTGATGGGCTTCCTGTGGAATTTTATTTGGGTTTCTGGGATGTTGTCGGTCCAGCACTGACCAATGTCCTTCGACAGTGCTTTGAGCATTTAGATTTTCCGACCAATTTTCGAAAAGGGAGAATAATTTTGATCCAAAAACTTGATCCTGGGTCATCTCGTCCAGAATAGTGGAGGCCGACCACCCTTCTAAACGTAGACTACAAAGCTCGCGCAGCCATCGTGGTTCGTCGCTTGAGGAGTGTGATGGCCTCCCTTATTGGTTGTCATCAGGTGTGCTCAGTTCCTGGCAGGGAAATACATAGGTTGCGTATGCCACTCGAGACATTATTGATTACACACAGAGACGCTTAGCTAGTGGTATCCTTGTTTCTTTAGATCAATAAAAAAAGCTTTTGACTGGCTAGAACATGGCTACATATTCGGCGTTGTGAATGCTTTTCAGTATCCGCAAAATTCCCTAAACGCAGTTCCATAAAGCAGAGAAATATATAACGCTCACATGAAGTGACTGTAGGAGCTCGCTGACAAGCTGTTTCAGCAACTCCAGCGCTAACGCCGAAGCGGAATGCTTATTCTTCATTGTCTTCTTGATGTTGGTTAGCAAAAAAAAAAAAAACAACAGCTTATTTCTGTTGCTGGCATTGAATTCAAAAGGAGCTGCATCTGTTGACTACACACCTTATTGATGAGGGACATAGCATGGTGCAATGCCGCATATGTCATGCATTGGCTTTCAATAACCCCGGATGATGGCACTGCTTGGCCATAACCATTCTTATGTGATAGTGGATTTAAAAGTTTCATGTGTTTAACAAGTACACGACATACAAGCAGACATTTCGGTTACAGCGGGAATGCACCTTTTCTATAGGTAATTTATTAAGCCTCTTCTAAGAGCGCGACTTTGTGTTGTAAAATGAATCGCATGCCCTAAAAAAGTTAGAGGCAAGCTAAGCAAGCCATTCGGATTTTCTTTTGGTTTACTTCTGTTAAACGCCCGAAGTCGACCTCGGCTATGAGAGATGGCATAATGGAGGATTCAAAACATTTTAACTGTCAATTTATCTTTCTTTTATCGTTCACGGACACTGCACAGTACACGGGCGTATTATTTTTCGTCTCTATTGAATGGCGGGTACCGCGGCCTGGATCCAACCTGCCTCCTACATCACCTATCGAGCATTTTAAATACTCAGCTTCCGCGATGGCCCGTAATCAGTTTGTTCCATACAGATAATATTCAATCGCTTCCATGCATACTCTATTTCCGTTCAACAAAGTATAATCTAAAATAGCGCACTGCATGTTCAACACTTACAAGCTTCTTTCTGATTAAGGACGAGTGCATAAGCAGTTAAAGGCATTATTTATTCGAAATGCTTGGTCGCATGGGCTCTTTCTATATGTAGTGCAAATAAGAACAAGGACTAGGGCACCATAGAGCTCGCGCAAACACACTTTTGGATGTTTTATGCCCGCGGCCAGCTAGCCAGACACATAAATGCGATTATGCACAAGGAAAGTACACTGCCATTTTAAGATATTGGCGAATATGCAGCAGAAACCCAAACAGTGTAGACAACGAGAGCATGATATCTACAACGGAAATAAAATAAACCGAGTCCACACGCCCTAAAATTGTATACAAAAATTTCAGTTTTTGGGCATCCCCCGAGGTTCCTTTAGATTCATAAAATAAGAAGAATATTCCGAGACAGACTTGCTACGGATGTGAATGTCCCACGGGTCAAATTATTTATATCCATGTTTTCGACCTGTATTTTTAAAAACAATAATATTACGAGCCCCATTACGCAAACTCCGCTAGTGTTTTTGCTATTATAGTTGTAGGACACTGGACGGAATCTCTAGAGATGGCGGATAGTGGGACGGCCAAAATAGCAGTAATTCAAGCTCAGGCCCAAAGCATCCCTGGGTGGTACATAGGGCGCATGCCGCATGTTGTTTTTCTTATTGTATTGCATGTTTTAAATGGAGCAATATACAAAAATGCTACATACAAATGAATACATTTGTGAGTAACTCTGTCCAGATAGAAATGAGAGCTAAATGGCTGAAAAAGATAAACACCCTGTCAACAATTGAAGGTCCGGTGAAAACTCATGTTTTTCATAAATGGTACTTATTTGCAGCATGAAGAGCCAAAATAAATTATTGATAGAAAAGCAAGTTCAATGCTGCTGTCCAGAATGCTCATCCTCCATAGGCAATATAGTGCGAAAATGAATGACGTCATACGTTTGAGTACTTGTAAAGTATCGAAGGCATTGGCCAGTGCATGAATTTTGAAGCTTTTGCTTAGTTACTTTGGAACATGACCAAGCAGAGAACCTCCTCACTTCAAATATCAAAAGAGTTTTGAGTTGTCCGAGGCACGTCACTAAGGTGGCTGTGTATAGAAGAGCAAACATATTTTTCTTAAGAACCTTGTGTTTAAATTTAGCGCTTCAAAGTGTAATTAAAAAAAAATGTTTTCAAGGAGAACTTGGAATTTTGCTCAACGAAGTTAGCATATCATGGTCCAACGGCGGCAGAAACGACGGTACAACGGCGCCAGAAAGAGCACAAATGAGATATTTCTTTTAAACTCTCGAGTGAAAGAGAATATAAGTTGTTGCTGAGAATACCGGACTGTCCAAAACCGCAGAGAAATATAGACTTTCTGCACATATTCTTAAACCATAGTGGTAGTCACCACAAACGAAAGCATTATGTTTGCAAGCAGATTCATGCGGTTCACATGCAGCAATGATATAATCATATGATGGTAATAACTGCGGCAACAATTGCGACAGGAGAAGGAACGGCCACTAAACTGCTTCATATACAGGTGCATTAAGCATAATAACCTTTTCCTTAAACAGCTCCGCATAGGCAATCGCTTCGCATCGGCTCTGTATTTGGTGACGATGTAAACACTGAAAATATTCGACGAAACGCCTCGATGCGATACCTAACTCAGTTCAGGACCTGGAGTGGGTGACAAAGGCTTGTTTCCAGAAACAATTTGCCGGCCTGGGAAAAAACAGATATTGAAACACGATGGCAGACGAAGGCATGAGCTAAAAGTCAACAATTGGGATTCGCTCACTTTAGTAGTGAGCGCTTGATTTGAATGCCTGTAATGTACCGTAAATATATTTAGCAGGCAGACATCTCTAACCCATTCTTGCATATGGGTCCAACCCCGTGAGCAAAGCTAGAGGAGAGACCTTTTGCAGCGATTCCTTTGAGCGCTAGAGACAATATCTCGGCCTGCTTTAGTTCCTCTATTTTCTTTTCCACTCTCTTTTCGTCTGCCTCTCGCAAATTTCTTTTCCTACGTTGAATAGTATACCGGCAATATTGACGGCGGCTAAGTTCTCTTTTTAATTAAATGATCTCTCTCTCTCATTCTCTCTCTCCCTCTGCTCTATGATGAATACAAACTTGTCATGGCTAGGCTTGTCAGTTCAGAAAAAAAAAAAGCAAGATGAGCAGCATATATTACACTTTATCTTTATTCTCATCATAGGGAAACTATTAATGATACTACTGCGCAAACAACTTCAAAACAAGTTCCTGTCAGTAACTTTGAAAACATCGGAGACAACAGGCAGCCTTGGTTCGGGGAACAGCGGATTTGCACGGGGCTGGAGAAACATACACTTACCATCAAATAAGTAAACTAGTTACTGTAGCAATATAGCGCCCCTTTTAGAACAGTAGGCCGAACAGTCGCACACTCCAGGGAACAAAAGAAATTCAGGGAATGAAAGAAATTCACTTCTGAAAAGAAATGAGTGTTATGCCTTTCACTCACTTGAATGAAGTTGAGAGAGCCGCTGCTGAGGCCAACGGACTCTTTGTCCAAGGACTGCCGCCCATCGGTCCCTCACAAACTTTTTCCTAACCCACTACCCCTAACCACCAGTTTTCAGGTAATGAAGTTTATTAGTCAATCAAAGTCCCTGTCTCGTTGACACGATGAGACAAGTGAAAGACTTGATGGGTTGCACGTAACAAAACAAACATGAACGCACCGTGTGCCGCACTGATCTCACACAACACGCGCACTCTACATCATGAACGCGCTGACACTGTCCTAACAGTCGCTCTGTCATTCGCATACGCCGCACATGCTACATGATGATGATAGTTCTCTTGAAGGGAAACTGCACATAATCTGTGGCCTCTAACGCTCGAGAGAGGAGGGAAGTCATTCGTAGGAAAGTAAATGAAAGCCAACACTCGGTCGTCCGGACATTTAACTCCCTCGATAAAAAAAATTCAAAAGTGAACCGCGCCCGTACACAACCAAGAACAAATGATGGCTGTTTCATCCAGCGTCTCTGAATGCCTGCTAGACTTGAAGCAAGAGCAAGATCATATGACTTCAACCTTTTGCCGGAATTATTTGCCTTCTAAATAACACTCCGCGATAACACCTTTTAGTGTTTCAAGCATTTTGTTCATAAGTGGATGGAAAACGCGCCCGCAGTTTTCCATCCACATGAACGCTGTTTTCTGTTTGGCCTTTTTTTACTGGGGCACATGCAAGTAGCCTTAAGCCAAGTGCACAACAGTTTAAAATATAGTTCCTGCTAAACCTTCAAACTCGTCATCAATGTTTGGAAGAGGGTACTTCTCTTTTACGGTTTGTTTGAGCATTTTGCCTACTGTAGTCAACGCCCAGACGTTTTCGTCATTTATTTCTGCTACGAGTCCAGGACTAGCGTTGTCTGAGTTGGCCTTCATCATCAGGTGAGGATTCTTCCTCTCCGTAGCAATTAATCGAATTGTTTCTCGCCCTTTTGCGTTTGTCCTATGTGTCCATAATAAAACAGGGTTGCTAACCAGACCTTCAACGATATCCATCTCTTCTATTGTCTTGCAGCCGAACAGTGACGATAGCAGTGCAACATATTCTCACAATTTGTTCAAAACAGCTACAAGTTTTCAATGCTGTGAATCGGTCACGGAGGAACCAGACTTCACTTCAGATCATGATGCGCATTAATTACCACATGCACTTCATTTGTGGGGCTATTTTCCTCCTCAGTAACTGCTACTACCTCCACTCGCCTTGACTGACCAAGTGAATGCGTTGTGTGACCAAGCGGCTAACCCTCCTGTGTGAAAGCTTTGCTGTTACGATCTAGCTGCATGGAAACACTAACTTCTGAAAATGTCATGCTGAGCAGAATATCTTGCCCGCAAACCTGTACACAACGAGAGTTGTAATTCTTACTCAGCAGTCAATGTGATTTATTTCACGGTGCCCCTCTGCAACACGGATTTCCTCACAGCTTTAATGCGAAGTCTGGTTGCTTCCGTACGGCTAGAAGCGAAATAAAGGAGAATCATTCAGAGGGAGCTTCATTCAGGACGCGGCGTGCTGAAGATAAAAAAAAAAGCGAAATGAAGCACTTTACATTTTTTGGTGGCCTTCTTCCCAACTGCAGCTAACGCTATAGAAAACTGTTCAGCCGCGCCGGTTCAGTCGAGGCGATGACCTGGCTCATGCAGTGTTAGCGCGTTTGTGTCCTGACTACAGACTGTGCGCTCTAACTTATTGTGCATCTTTTATCTGGGTGAGCAGTTTTATAAATGTTGATGTCTAAACGTCTAAAAACGTCTTGGCTGCGATGCTGTCCGCGGTGGGCTTTCTTGGAGGCAAATTTCAGCAATACATATAAGTAATATATGTTGGTTTCAGTAAGAAGCGTAGTTTTTTTCTGCTAAATGCCACAGTACAGTGGACAGAAGATTGCTTTTATTTGTAATGCTTGCACAATGTTACATATTTTTTGAAATATTTGCTCTGTATTTCTCTTATTTTAAACCGGGAAAAAAGATGAGGCACACTTTTGTACTTCGCAACAGCGATACTTCAGTTAAGAGAAAGTAATCCTGCATATTGAGTGGGGCATCCTGAATTCCTAATGGACGAAGCAGTCATATGACCTTCTAGCCCAGGCAGCAATAACAGTTTACAAATATTTTGTTTAATCTTTGAGTTATCGTATACGTAAAGTATAGTGATCCATAAACGTGGACTTGTACGAACGAGGAGCACCACTTCGCCCGCTAACTCTACCTCGGCAGATACAATAGGCCGGATTGGTGTACTGGTTTCCTTACTGGAGAATTTTGGTAGCGTCAGTGAATTCGTGCATTTGCTCGGATTTTTTATGTCAGAGCAAGAAACGGTGCGTAGTGGTGAAAAGTGTGATTCGACTGGACTGATAGAATGCGTGAAATGTGTTGAGGCCAAATTTAAATTCGAAATTTTACTTACACGTGCGAGCATATGGCTGCTACCTGGTTCAAACTAAGTTTTGACTACCAGCCGCTTAGGGCTCGTTTTATATATATGGGTGCGCTGCCGAATATTACTAGCCGCCTATACTGAAATGTGAGGCTTGCGTATGTATGGGGTCAACTGACCACGAACTACGGTCGGAAGTTAGATCGGTTAGGTCTCCTCGACGTACCGGAACTGACGCGCTTTTGTCACTCTTGCATGCCACGTCGTGCCTGCTAGTTGGCTTTTGGCGAACACGACATCATGAGTACATGACCGCGCTTTGAATTTAGTGTTGGGAGACAAAAGTCATGCAAACGTATAGGGATGTGCAGACAGGCCCATGAAGTGTTCTTTTTTGAACTTGGAACGTTGCTAAGCTTGAACGCTCATCACACACAAACGGCTGCTTCGTCATCGTTGTGGCACAGCGCGCAGGCCGCGAGTTGCTACGCACGTGGCAATATTACCCCCGCGAAAAGTAAACATCGTGTTGATGCGAAGATAGTTGTCCTAAACTTGATTTATGTGCAAAAGAGAAAAGAAACACAAAAATAACTACATAATAATTACGCAGAAAACACAGCACCTATGTCGCTCAATCCCGCAAAAAGGAAGCCTTCAGCCTCACTATATGCATGCTTTTGGGCCGCTGATAACCTACTATTAAAGTGCCATCAGGAAAAGCGTCGTAGATGACGTTGCCGACACCAAAAAGGACTTTTTAATGCCCAAAACATTCATTTAGGTTATTTTCACACGGTTGCTTACGCCGCACGGTTATCCACACTCACACCGGAATGCCCAGCTCGTAGCGCACAGTCATTTGCCGAAATATGTAATATTTGACATGGGCAGCTTTTTTATCTTTAATGCAGAAGCAGGCTAGCTGACGTGTGCTCCGCTTGTTGCACAAATTGGTCAGCGTCTGAAATGGACTTGTCATCGCTGCGTAGTATCAGGGCGCTTAAAGTCATGCGCACCTCCCTACTATATACGAGACGGAAATGGACAAAAGGGTTTGGTTCATACATCACTGCTATCATACATTCGCCGGAGCGTAACCTGTTCGATGCATGCATGAAAATAAATTATTTGTCGGAACGGGTAATACTACAATTAAACCGATCTTTCTCTATTCTGTTTTCCGCATCATGCAATGATTTTTGAGCCACAGCACAAGCAAGCGTTGAAGCTAGAAATGTAAGTGCAAACATGATGCCCTCGTGCATTGAGGCTTTTTTGCTTTAGTGCCTTGTAGTTCCTCTTATACAGTGCCCTTCTACTGGAAGATATGCAGTCCGCACAGCAAAAAAGCACCATTTCTCCGCACCCTATACGCAGCCCAGAGAGGGCGAGATACGCCGTTATGGTCAGGAACCGCATCATGCCACATATATCCTACGGCATTATCTCACGGCATAGATATCAAGCTTCCAATGCGGCCAGCACAAACCTTAGGACAAGCCCTGATGTCAAAACCGGCAGGATATATTTGCTTATTAGTTTGGATGGCAAATAAGAGCAAAATCGAAGATTACTGAGTAAAAAAAAAAAAAGGAACTGATCTTTCGACTTAGGAAATGTTGCTTTGAACGATGAAATCGCTTCATAGCTGACGGTAAAATTGAAAGCTGCGGACAGTTCCAATAGTATTAAAAGCAACGGGCTTCCGGCTTCATAGAAAAAGTTAGCATTGCCGAAGTAAAAATTCGGCAGTGCCTAAGCTCGGCTACGCCAGGATATACGTAGCTAGAGCTACTTCATATGGTTTTGGCATGTTGCCGGGTCTATTGTTCAACTTATATTGAATAGCAATGAAGAAACACTGGTCGTACAATAATGCTGTTTATTTCATTCAAGGAAAGAAAGATGGCTCAGTGATCAGTATAGCAACATGCGGCAGGTTTTTTTTTTGAATGTATGAAAAATTCTAAATGTACAGATTGTCTTTCATCTGTAAGATGTGGGCAGTCTTTTACATTTTTCTCAGTCAGATAGAATGGCTTCATCGTAGACTCACTCCAGCCTCGCCTCATCCAGACAAGTGCCGTAGTGCAGTTGCTTACCTTTGACCACAATCGACTTATCCGGTTCTATAATTCGCGGCAACTGCTTCCACACTTCGTCGATGTCAACCGGAATTTTACCTGCGGATCCTTTAATGTCAAACTTTCCGTTACGCACATCATAGTTCATCAGACGACGGATTTGAAGGAAGAGAATGCTTGGAGAATCAAACGTTCGACAACGTCATTCAACACTGGTGAGCCGGGGGGTAGGGTGGATATCGATACCCATGGCTGACACTTTACAGTGCAAGTTTCTGTTTGACAAGTAAAGCTTGCACGTTCCACGGACACCCGGAACAGCCTCGTCCTTCCTGTGCCACAGTCTCACACACACTGCACATGCACGGCCGCTCGATGGAAGCGCACGAGCGGCCGTGGCACATGTGTCCAAACATGTTGCTCACGAGGTCACTTCAAATGTTCGACTTACAGATTAACTTTCTGACAGTCGAACGGTATGATCAGTTACACGACAGACCTATACACTCTTCTGCAGCTGTCATCGGTACCGCTTTGTCTTCCGAAGGCTCCATCTCCGCCGCCTGCTACGCCCTGCATCCTGGTGGGTCTGCCTAGCGAGGCGTTCTTCTCTCTCTTGGGGCGTCTCTGCTACTCGCTTGGTATTTATTATTTCTTTGCTGGATGGCCAACTGCCAGGTGACAGCTGCTTGATCCGAGGAATTGAGCCTCTCCTGTCGATACCACCGCTGAGCAGCGGCCCGACTCTCATTTTCCATGCTAAACGACTGTGCTGCAGCCACCATGTCTTGTCACCGGTTTTATACGTACGTATGCGCAGTTATGCGCATAGCTATCACGGGACATCTGCACGTGCTAGCACATGACTTTCTCGCCCGCCAGCGGTGGCCGCACCCGGCAGCGAAGCTCTGATGTCGCGCCCCTCACACGTGCTCGTCTTCTTCGCAGCGCATTCCACGCATCAAGCGAAATGGCGAAATGCTAACTGGAAGCCCAATATAGCTCTCGCTATAAAACATGCGTTATGTGCAAATCCGAGCTATTTTGAAAGATTGGCCAGAAAGGGAGGACATCAGTCAAATCAGCTCTATGATGTGGGAATGATCTTTCATAGTTCCCCTTAAAGTCAGTTTTCCCCCGTGTTAGTTACCCCATCGGTCACAAGGTCGTCCCAGCGTGTATAGGTAACGTTAACTAACTATCGAGAGATGGCAGCACAATCGCCATTAAGGCCTTGCTTCTGCGGACGCGGGAAGAACCAAGTATCTTCGGCATCAGGATAATCGACGCGAGCAGACGTATCCTCGCGGCTCGTCGCAGTCGCTGGCGAGGCGAAGCCTCGTGGAACTGCCCCCTCTTGCTCATCCTGTCCGGCCTCGGAGTTTATTCCCTGTACTAGCATAAGCGAACATTCGCCCGTAACCATGCTGGTGAGTCAGACGACCTGGCGTTGTTGTTATTTCAGCGATAAATGCCTACTTCTGGTTAGCACGTGTTGTTTCTTTATTTCCAAGAGCATGGCCCGCAGCTGTTGGCGTGCGTTTGGTAGCGAACGCGATCACTGGATGGAGTCAGCGGTCTGGACTGTCAGCCACGATTTAGTGGGGAAAAGCATTTACCCCCAATTAAAACCCGAGATCTGCTTCCGCCAGGCAGGGACGGTCTGGGTCGTCCGTCGAAGGTCTAGGTACAAGGGAAAAAAGAGAGAGCCTTCCCTCACGAGCACCCTGGTTTTATCCATCTTGTTTTGCGAAGTCATCGATTGCTTCTCGGAAGCAGACAACGAGAACAATGTAGTTCTTCCTCGCGTTCGGAATGCACACTACTCTAAGTGGTCAGGACGATGATTTGACGACGCGACTGTATAAGGAACGAGACAAACTCTAAGTGCCATCTCACACACCCTCTCCAGGTGAGCGAGCGTTGTCTTGTGACTCAGCAGCGCTCGTAGCTGGGTAGAAAGGAGAGTGGGATATACATTTATACCCGCAATGTACACAGGTATTCTGAAGCGAGCGTGGGAGATTTTACTTTCTTGTCTCAATGCCCTCCGCTGAAACATCTTAAGAAACTTTCTTCCGAACCGTAGCGTACAGAACCACATATATGATGTTACTATGTATTGAGCACATTCTTTTTAATTTCCTGAAGACAAGCTTTTAGGCAGAGTAAGCGTGAGTCGGGCATCCTCGTAATTACAACGCGGCGCGAATACTATACTATACTATACAATTAGAGAATGTTGAGGCAGGCAGAAAGCAAATTAAAATAAACACATTTTTATTTTAACTTCTGGTAGACGTTATCTTCGATAAACTGAAAACGTTATCTTCTTCATTCTTCACATTTGCTTTTTTTCTTCATGCTGAGCCAATAGCATCGCGACATATTCCTTCCGGATCTGCGTGGTCTAGAATAAAGATTTTTCATAAAAATGTGCGTGTAAACAAAACGAAACGTGCGAACAACTTTATTAAGGGTAAAAAATTATTAATTTTGAGCGTCCACTCTTATGTAGGGCTCATTTGTCGTTCTCGTTTATGGCGCTTCTTTATTTCTTCGTTTCTTCAATATTCAACAGCGACGTCAATGCAACTGACGTTTGGAAGTAACACGTAATTTCAGGCACTTTTAAATGAAGATATTGGAACATACAAAACACATGGTCACATATTGGTTGGCTTCTTAGAGGCGGTATCAAGGAATACGTTTTATACATATTTTAATGAGACGTCCATTATCTTGGTACTGCCATTAAAACTTTGCCATTAAAATGTCCCTTCGTATTCTGCGCACAAATATGAAACGTTACTTGCGAGCCATTCACAATAGATCACACATCATAAGCCAAAACTTTACTCACTTGAGCAGAGTTTCATGCATGATGTGCAGTTGGGAAAGTTGTTGTCATTTCCGCTGGTTCCACACGTCAAGAATGGACCGCAGCGCGCCTCATCCGCATTAAAATGCCATCTCGTAATTGTAGGCTTTTCGCCATCAGCGCACTCTCCTACATCCAATTCATAGTCGCATAATTCTGGCCGGGTGGACCCTGCGGAGAACCATACTCTCTAGCTTTATAAAGGCCTAGCTACAATGACCACGTAAGACTTGTCTGCTTCTATGAAAGAGCATTGACAAAGGGTAGCGGGGGAGCCTGAGTTCGCCAGTCGAGCCAACATTTCGACAAGTAGACTAGCCTTCGTCTGGGTAGCGCGATCTTCACTGGCAAGTGTTTAAATATGCTTTTGTTTCCGAAGAAAAAAGCTAGGGAGGGAGGAGAATGGGCGGAATGTATTTGTCAACCAGGAATCGTTGGCCTGGTGGCGTGAAAAAAATAAAAGCTGCAGCTGCAAGAAAAAATACAATGCGGGGTGCATAATAAGTCAGCAGCAAAAGCAGGTTCAACGCCGACATGCCTTCGTAAAAGGGGGCAGGCACTTCAAAGGGTCTTGAAGAAGAATACATCTGCTGGGGAACAGTTCTCTAAACCTTTCCGCTAGCAGGGCTGAAGAACAAAGAAGCAGAATATTAACAGGTGATGTGAACAACACCTGCCACGTCCTGCAGGAACGTGTTCAAGGCCAAACCAAAGTAAGAAGTGATGAGAAAGAAAGATGGTCGGAAAAACATGTACACTCTATGCTGTTGCGTAGGATGGATAAAGGGTCACCACGCTGTCAATAACCTGTATAAAATTACTCTATATAGGATTGTTTTCCCAAATAGTTAGGGTGCACAGCGAATATATTTGGGATTTTATCATTCCTGTCGAGATGTGTACTCCTGTTGGTTTCATTACTGTAAATATAAGCACTAGATATGCCTCTCTATACTTTCGGTCCCTTGAAAATTTGAAGCCTCACTGGAGTATATATATATATATATATATATATTGTTACGACGTTTATTTACACAGATGTTAGGATACGCTGGAGATTAGCACACCACACCGGACAGACCCAGCTTCCTCGTCCTCTTCTGCTTATTCCACCAAACCTCATCTTCCTTCAATAAGGACCGCGGGAAGTGCGTGACAATATATATATATATATATATATATATATATATATATATATATATATATATATATATATATATATATATATATATATATATATATATATATATATAATTTATTTGTCTTCGCATTAATGGTCTTTCTGATTAAAATGCTGGAAAGCTGCTTTCTGGGGTTTCTTGAGGTTGTCTGCCCGATGGCCATTAAGCCTTAAGTTCATTGATTGCCCTGTCTATTCGATGTATTATCTATAACTGAAAGAGCATTCTAGAAGTTATAAACTGTAAAAAAAGAATCGTGTAATTAGAGCCTGATTTTATGGCAAAAGTATATCGCTTGCAGCACTCTCAACTGTGCCGTCTTTTTGTAAATGACTGCACGTCTTACCTCTGACTCGGGAGCAAGGATGAGTTTGCGTTGCACGTTTGTTTTTCACTTTGGTACGTACTATAATACCTCAGAGGTTTGTGTTACGTTTGTATTTTAACCTTCGAGCCTCCAGGAATATTTTCTTCTAGCGTTGATGACGCGTTATGGAGGGGTATTTCAGCAGAAATTTTTTTTATGTTTGAAATGCCACTGGAGTATTTCCTTACAAACGAAGACTGGCGATCAGTGTTGGCCTCTGGTCGTTTCGTGAGCATATCGTTGCGGTTTAAAGTGGTTGCATTCTGGAGGCCCATATTTAGGGAGCTACCGGCATAGTTTCTTTGAAATATGTTGCTTCCAATAAAATAGTTCCTTTAAGTAGTCAATATAATCGCTACATATTGTTCTAAGCCGTGCTGCCAATCGTACAAATATTTCTTGCTTACAACGTCTAGGATGCTGACTCCTGAAATATAGGTATTGTTGCTTATCCGTTGGCTTCCTATAGATAGAAGTGTTAAATTTTTTATTTTGTACGGACAGCATGGTGTCGAGAAAGTCGGCTTGCAATTTCGTAAATGACAAGTAAATTTAAAGCTTCGGTGATGATTTTTAAAGTGTGAGACGAACGATTGGGCTGGTTCTCATCACGGTGCCATATCATGATTATATCGTCATAATAGCCAAGGTATACGACTAGTTTTTCCTGAAAGGAATTTAGTATTTTGTATTCTAGAACTTCCGTAGATATATTTGGGTAAGTCAACGAGAATGGAGTGCCCATGCTTGTTCCGAATATCTTCTGAAGCCATCACACAAACGAGCAGGTCAATTTTACCTACTACCCAAGATTCACAAGGTTTACACGAAGGAAGTGTTTACCACAGACATACCAAGAAGGCCACTTGTTTATAACAATATTACGCACACAAGAAACCTCTAAATATTCCTAAAAAACCACCTGGCGGACCTCCAGATCCAGCGTCCTTCATTTGTGCAAGAAACACTTCACTTTCTTCAAATAATTGAGCTTATTAATAACACGGCCTAGCTTTTATATGACTTTATACTTTTAACAATTGATGTCTCTACACTAATCTTCCTAGCGAGTAAGTTATCGACGCTCTTTCTCAAGTAATAATCAACAACCCCCATCCGTATTTCACTGAAGTTTACCTATCGCTCTTTAAAGTAGTCCTAAGTTTAAATTATTTCGAGTTTGATTCAACCTATTATCTGCAGCTACTAGGGAACAAGCATGGGCCCTCCTTTCGCGCCGACTAACGCGAATTAATTCATGGGAGTTCTAGCATTCAAAACACCTAATTCATTTCCAGAAAAACCACTCATATACCTTCGCTATTTGGACGATATCTTCATGATAAGGCAGCATTGATCAAAATCACTCCAGTCTTTCAACTATCATTTCACAAGTTTTCATCTAAGACATTATAAGAATGGAGTATTTGTAGGACAGGTGACAAACCCCGCAATGTAACTTTTCCTACTGCTACCGGTTTTTATTCTCTCATTCAGGCCAGAGGATAACCAGTTCCAGGCTAAGAAATACCTTCCAAAGGAACATTTTTTCACTCCTTGATCTACTTTTATCTGCCCCGTTCTCTTCCCTCCCCCTGCTAGCTTTACTTCTTAGGAAGCAAAAGTGTACTTAAAAACCTGCCAGATGATGCTCGCACTGCCCTGGCGAAGAGAAGTCTACGTGTCGAAACGTTGGCTCACCTTGCGAACAGTGGCTTAGCCTCTATGCTTGTTCAGAGCTCTTTTCATACTGTGTAGTCATCTTCCTCCTGTTGTTCTACCCTTGTTTACATGCAGAAATATAGGGCTCTGCTCTGCTTGCTGTTCATCTAAGCAAATTCGCCTATTTTATAAAATGACGTAACATTTCACAACATCTATTTCACAATATTTTATTACTAAGGCTGATTTATCTTGATCAAGTTGAGTTATGCAGGTTCGGAAACTATGTATATAGAACCGTTGGCTCTGTTTATGAAAAGAAAGCAACCCATACAGATTTGTGCAAAGGTGTGCAGCGTACAGCTGAAGCATTGTTGAGAGCTCGATTGTTTTAAAAGTTGAGGACTATGGTTTATTTCAAAGCTAATGATTCGTTTGAAGCAGCACAGCGTGCACCAGAAGAAAACCGTAATGATCAAAACACTTCTAAATATCTTTAAAGAATCTTCACTACATGGCATGTATTCTAGAGCGCCGGATGCTTATGTTGTAGTTCTTCGTTCCTTCAGGTATTGTAATTTACTCTTCTTATGAATAAACAATGGCTGCAAGAAAGTTTTTGGAACAAATATTATAACATGTGTTTCAGTGAAGAGGGCGACTCATTTTTTAAAGTTGGCTTTTTGACGTTTGATGGCGCTTTCATCAGAACTATATCACCGGCGTTGGCGGATGGGGACAGTCAATCATGCCGACTAGTAAGCTTGGTAGGTAGTTTTGATTTGTGTTCAATTAGAATTAAGCACCTGGTATTAATTCTAGAGTTGTATCCAGCCAATATCAACGATCGTATTGGTTTTATTTTAAAAACGCTATCTTAATCGCCGTTGGGATTAAACATATTTACCAACCTCGTACAAAACGACAGGTGCATCCGAAACGCCCCCTCCAAAACTTCCCTAGCCTCATCCATCGATAAATCTATTGCGTTTATCTCCTCTCACTCGCCTGTGCAGCATTTTTCGCTGCAGTTCACTATTCCTGCCAACGAGGGAAAGAGTCGTCGGACGTGGCGCCATTGACTAAGGTCGACTGGGCGTTGCTCAGAGTACATAATTTTAAATGCGCGATCTTTTCGCGCTAGTTAATTGGCAAAAATTCGTTAATACCACAGCAATGATGGTAATTCTGTTTGGAATACTGCAAAAAGTGCTACGATCACTCCAAGAGGCAAATTATTATTCAGACTGAAACTGAAAATCTAAGTTGGTAATTAGTGGAGTATAAATAACGGACTTAATATTTAGCATTTTTGGTGTTTTCTATGTCCACCAACACTGATAATAGATGCTGCCGGACAGTCTTCTGACCTCAATGAACCTATATGTAATATTTGTGACAGCCTTGCCTGAAAAACTTTGTATATCTGTGCAAGAACCTAGATGGCTCCAATTGCACTAATTATGCCTCTGACTCAGAGAAATGCATGTTTAGTAAAGTAATCCTTCAGATCTTGGGATATAATAGTGCACTTCTATCAGTGCGTGTCATTCCTCTCTTGCTTGAATGATAGATGTTCCAGCTGCTCTATTTCTCTCTCCTCTTTGTTGGAGTATAGTGCACAAAAATGGTAAAATAAAATTTGCAATTCTAGGCAAGGATCTCAAAGATGCTACTGGATAATTATTGGGCTGTTATACAACTGCTATATAATTATACAACTGTGCCTCTCAGGCTGTGTGTGACACAAAATCGCGTCTTGCGTTATGTCCGATAGAGAGACGAATTTTTTTAAAGTTTTGCCCTTGATCCTCTTAAGGGTCCTCCAAGGAACTCTGTTGCGCTAGAATTAAATTATCTTTTGGCCAGCGGCGGAATATAAAAGTGTCGCTTTCTGGTCGAGGTTAAATTCGTGGTTTGTTGCAACGCTAAATCTCATAATTTAGAAATGTCGATTCGTTCATCTTGATTGCGGTTTCAGCACCGGTCGCTGCAAGACTCTGTAGCATATAATGTGTCCTTTTCTTATAGACTTAATGCAATGACACTCCTGAAAATAAAAACCACTTATTAAGAGAATACATAGCAGTCAGAATATCGCGAAGGCTTACCACTGCACAATGCGAATATGAGGCAGAAAAGGGCGGGAAGAAAGCTAGTTAGCGCCTTCATTTTCTGAACGACGGACTTTCACTATTGATTGTTTTGGAGTCAGGCGTTTAGTGGAGTATATATACATGCAAGCTAACGGTATGCTTCGGTTACTCTGCCATTATAAATAGATGAATGATGTTATTGTCACGACAATGACGGCATTTGGTGCGATAATTTCCAGGAAAACCACAGCCTTTTATAGAAAACTGCACATCTGTTCGCTTCACTGAGCATGCGACCGCCTTTGTAGCTCGAGTAGCTTTAGCAAAGTTTTGTAGTATGCTTTACAAACCACTTATCTGCCCACACAATAGCGATTTCGACTAGCCTAAAGAAAGTCAGGCAGAAAGTATCACCTAAATAATGTCTGTCCTATTCAAAAAACACAATTTTTTTTCTTTCGACTTAAGCCCTCTTCTTCAAATTACACGCAAAGCCTGCATTCTGAATCCGTCTAGTGGTACTACAGACACTCGAAGCATTGTAAAAATATAATATCTAAATTCTAACATTCAAGTGTCTCGTATTATTCTGTGGCAGAAAATACTGTTCTAGCCATGAAATACTGCATTTATCAAACAGGCCAATTCACAGAAAGCAAATGACCAGGCCTGAACGTGATAATAAATTGTCCAACCTAATGAAATAAAAAACCCAAACACTTCCATATTTCGTGCAGTCACCGAGAGAATAGCATATATTGATTCGACTTGGTATACGTTTCTTTAGATCTATAAGCAAATATTTATTAGGAGCTACAGATTTTTGTAGGTACCCTTGCTGAAACTTCAGTTAAAAAGAATGAATGGAAGGTTCTAAATTATGCGATTTAGTGTCGTGCAAGAAACTACGAATTGATCCTTGAGCGGAGCATTATAGTACTTATTTACTATCGGGAGCAAATATTAGTCTGATTCCAGAATAACACATTTGCCCGGAGAATCCTGCATTGAAAATACCAAAGCAAACTAAAAAATTCATCTAGGGTTCGAACACAACGCGAGAGGCTATTTTTGTCCGACACAGCGTTACAGACTCACTTCTGTCCCCACCTATCTATTCAATGTAGAAGGATGAGTATATATAGGTTCTTAGAAAAACCTGCCTAGAAATGTAAATCTAAGGTTGCCAAGCTTGTGTGCTACACTCCAAAAAACGAGGCAACAAGTTAAAAGGGGCGGTGACATCAATCGGTCACGCTTCATAAAATACGCGAACGACACAGGCGCTGATAGACACATCATATTTTTATAAGATTGGTCCAGAGTTCAAAATACACTTTTTAAAGAAATGTAATACCATCAGCAGGTCACATACAAGAACCGCCGTGCTCGCCATAGCGAAATTTGGTTGGGCATCAATATTTATAAAACTGACGACTCTCTCAAGGAGGCACCAATGACAAATTTATCACGTAAGCGACTAGCGACTGTATTCCTTCATTAGAGCTCAAATCCCGGATTCGTTTCACCGGCAGGAATGGTAACACTACAGGTAACGCTCTAACAGTTCTGTAATGCACAATATATATATATATATATATATATATATATATATATATATATATATATATATATATATATATATATATATATATATATATATATATATATATATATATATATATATATATATGAAGGAAAGAAGCCAACAGTCGGCGAGGCCAAGGAAAGCGTTGGGGATGGTATGTTTATGTCATTTTTTTTTTATTTTTCTTTTTTTTAATGTTTACTTCGATAACCACAGAAATTAGTAATGTAATCTGTTTAGGGGAAAGATAATTAGACACAAAGTAGAAGAAAAAACAACGTGCCGATGGTGGGATCCGAACCCACGACCTCCGAATAACCCGTCCGGTGCTCTACCAACTGAGCTACATCGGCCGCTGTCCCCCCTGCTACTTTCTTGGGTATTTATGTTGTCTGTATACGAACCTTGAGAGTGTTCACCAGCGCCACCATCAGCCATAGCGGAGGACGTGGGACGTCCTTTGTTACCGCCAGCGTCACGTAGAACGTGATCAAGAGCGAGGGCGAAAGCTGTGCTAGAACCCTCTTACGCTACCTATGGCTTCAAGACTGCCAGAACCGAGACCCCCGTAAGCTACAAGCAGATCAATCAAGGGGAAATGAGGGTGCTCGTTATAATAGATGAAGGAAAGAAGCCAACAGTCGGCGAGGCCAAGGAAAGCGTTGGGGATGGTATGTTTATGTCATTTTTTTTTATTTTTCTTTTTTTTAATGTTTACTTCGATAACCACAGAAATTAGTAATGTAATCTGTTTAGGGGAAAGATAATTAGACACAAAGTAGAAGAAAAAACAACGTGCCGATGGTGGGATCCGAAACCACGACCTCCGAATAACCCGTCCGGTGCTCTTATATATATATATTGTAGGCTGGGGTTTACTTAAAGGTACTGGGACCTGAAGAGTATACGTCGAACACAGCTCGTAGACAGTCATGTCGAATACACTCAGCGATGCAAGTGGCACTCAACGGAATGTTCAACATGAACTTCCTTCTCTTCACTATTGCCCGCGGGATGAAGGGGAGCCATACTGACGATTGACGTCGTAAGCAAGATAGCAGGGTCGTAATAAGGGTTGAGGCGCTGGACGTGAACAGTCTGGCGTCCGCGCCGGTGGAGATCATGAGTCGGCGTAACAGGACCCACAACATAAGTAACAGGAGGTGTGGAACACAGACCGTAGACAGACAGATCGAACACTCGCAGCGATCGCAGAACCCCTCACTGGAATGCTCGACACGTACTTCCTACTCTTCACAATATATATTTCAATATTTGAACTTAAATTCTGTTTTCTGCACTGAAAGTCGCTCGTGATCTCTATGGAAAGATAATGGGACAGCATGTAAGGAATTTACGGAGTCGCGGCGTAGCACCAGAGCAAAACGACCAGCCTGGCAAGCTTCTCGAACTGAACAGCTAATGCCCTGCGTGCGCACCGAGCACGCGTCGTTCACCTTTATTTTCTTCTTTCGCCGGCTGCAAACGGCGATCCTAGCGCTTCCACTAGGTTAAACTGCTAAAGTGACTCAGGTTATAACAGACACCTTAGTGGAGGGCTCCGGAAATTTCAACCACCTGGGGTTCTTTAATATGGACTGACATTGCCCTGCCCACAGGTGCCTTGCTTTTCGCCTCCGAAAAGTATTCGCCATGGCTGGGATTTGATCTCTTATGTTTGGCACAGTAGTTGACCAACCGAACCAAAGCATGGTTTAACAGAAGCTTCCGTTACACTATGCTGCAACCTGCTGTGGCTGGTAGGTGGCTGCTGCAGCAAAAAAGTGAATAATATGCAATCCCGCCGCTGGTGTCCAAGAGCCCTGTTCAGCAATGTCAGTGACCTATGAGTTCAGAAAATGTCTACATCCCAAACATGTTTTACACTCAGAGAAAATAGCATATCCCACCTTTTGCGCTCAAGAAAACAAAACCTTTGCTCCTCCTCTAGCGCCATCTGACGACCAGCTTCTAGAGAAATGAGCTCCACACCATGATATATTCCTTAAAGGAATACTAAAGTGGTTCCCAGATGTGCTAATACTGTAACATTTTGAGGTAAATTATTAGTTATTCACATTAGTGAAGTTAGGTTTTTGATTGTGCGTGAAACGCCAGCGCAATCGGTGACAGAAAATGTACAATTAAAGTCTCCTTCTTCCCGAACGACTGCAGCAGAGGAGGATGCACCTGCCTGCCTGTCTGCTAGGCAGGCAGGCAGGCAAGGCAAGTCGAGGCAAGGCAGGCAACGGAAGGCAACGCAAGGCAAGGTACGTTAGGCAGGCCGGCAGGCAGGTAGGCAGGCTGGGCAGGACAGGGCAAGGCAAGGCAAGGCAAGGCAAGACAAGGCAGGGCAGGGCAGGGTAGGGAAGGGCAGGGCAAGGCAAGGAAAGGCAGGCAACGTAACGCAAGGCAGTCAGGCAGGCAGGCAGGCAGAACGGAAGCCACGGATGTGAGTCAGAAAGGCCTCTAGTGGCTACCCTACACTGGGGAATAGAGAAAGGGGGATTAAAGACGGGAAAGGAAAGGGGTGTGATTAGAATTTCCGTACAAATAGCGCGTGCCCTTGACGTCTGGTTTGCACCCTCTGCCAATTTGAAAGTAAAGAACTCGGTTGGACCTGGGTACTACGCTCAGGGTGTCATGGTGCTCTATCAAGCGTGTATTCACACGTCGCCCAGTCTGCACAATTCAGGTCTTACCACAGGACATAGATGTTTGTTAGGGATGTTTGAATACACGCCTGATAGAGCACTGTGATTCCCTGAGCAAAGCGCCCGTTCCAACCTGGTTATTCACTGTCAAAACTGCAGATGTGCAAACTTTCAGGGCATGCGCATTTTGTACCTAAATTATGATCACGTCCATCTTCCTTCCTTTTTTTAGCCCCTGCTATTCTTTTCGCCAGTGTAGGGTATCCAATCAATATTCCTACCGCTGTTTTATTCCTTTTGTCAACTGTTAACATTGATGTTAATATGCGTTTTAATATAATGACGACGCACTGCCTTTAATTCTGGACAACTTTAGTTTTCAAGGAAAATATATTGTGAAAAATTATTTTTGGCATGTCGCAAATTTTCTGTGTACATTTACGTCCACAAAATTCCCGTTGGCTAATACACTGTGCTTCACTAAAAAAGTTTTGCTTATCTCATTGTTCCTCACAACTGGCTTTCTGTGAAACCCTAATCTATTCAGTACGAGCAAATTACATGAATGAATGAAACGTTTTCTTCATGTCGAATTAACAGAATATTCGACTGAATGTTTTGTTATCAATATTTAGAATTGCGCAATGCTTCGTAATGAAATTTTACGTTTGAGAAAGCAATACTTTTGCTCTCACGTGCCCTCAACGGCTGGAGGCTGAGAGAGCGAATCAGAAAAATATCTCATATTCCATTTAGAAGCATACAGGTAGTTTCTGCAAGTGTCTTTTATTCAAGAATAGATTGTATTGCGACCGTCAAAAAACGGAGACTGCGAATCTTTTTTCTGCAATGACAAGAATGAGATGTGTCGCGAAAATAGAGGCACAAAGTATAATAAATGTGTTTTGACTCTGCATTTTCATCATCATCATCATCAGCGTGACTATATCCACTGCAGGGCAAAGGCCTCTCCCATATTTCTCTAGTTAACCCGGCTCTGTGCTAGCTGCATCCACTTGACCCCTGCGAACTTCTTAATCTCGTCCGCCCACCTAACGTTCTGCCGCCCCCTGCTACGCTTTCCTTCCCTTGGAATCCAGTTTGTTACCCTAAGCGACCATCGGTTATCCTCTCTTCGCACTACATGTCCTGCCCGTGTCCAATAAATTATAATAAATTATAATTTCTTTTTCATGCTAATTTCACTATTTTACTGTACGTCCACTCCAGTGCGCCTTTATTGCGCTATATATTTTTCCTCTGATATTAGCATACTGTATCGTGGCCGTTCAATTATTAACTCTTAAGTTTTACTGGAGTTACTTTGTATCGCACGGATATCAATGTAAGGCAAGGCGCAAGGTCTTACGTGCAAAAAAATGCTGTATCGGGAACGCCAGCCCTATTATTCACCTGCCGCTAGATCTTTAGTGCGAATAACCTTTCTGGAAAAATGGTTCACTGAACTAAATTATAAGTGAAACATTTCTCCCACAAGATATACGATCTTATTAACAAAAGTACGGGGCATGAATGATATCGACAAAATAAGGGCAAGCTCTGGTAAAGATGAGTGTTCTCAGTATAATGCTGTTGCAAAATCTAGAAGAATAGAAGCGTTCACCACGGCCATGTAAACTCTACTTACTGCAACGTAGAGGGCACGTTGCAGTAAGCTCTAAATCCTGGGATGGCATCACAATCGGCCAGCTGCGGACTCACCTCGCACATCAAGACAATAAGCACATGCACAGTAGCGGAGTTGATAGAAAATATGGTGAAATTGTCTATTGTGTGTCGAAAGACGGCGGTTAAGTAAACCTAGTGTCGCAGATCACATTGTAAAAAAGCATACAACAAGAAAATATGTGCGGCGGTTTATTGCACACAGGTGCTGCCACACCTGCAGGCTGCAAAGAATGAGCGATTCAGACATACCGATTTGCGTGTAGGCACTGTTTAGTAGGATGAAAAGCAGCCACATGATATGGAAAGCCTTACCTTCGATTTTCGCACAGCAGTACGTCTTTCAAGGTGTTTTAAAATAACGTCAATATTAAATAGTGAGTACACTCTATACTTAGACGACACGGCTCATCACAAAAGATACCATTGTTTTCGAGTATTGAAATGTACCTAAACATCATTTACAACTCTACATTCAAATATTCTTTAGTATTTCCGCCCTACAGCTGACACCACGAAACACATTTTCTGTTGACACATTAGCAAAGAAAGTAAAAAAACGAAGAATTTTTACTCGGTTCGTTTCTCCGGCAACCCAGCTGTATTGGCATCGTGAAAATATACCGTCATTTTCGCGACTTTAGATGTATCCGGTACTGTGGAGGGAAACTGAGATTTTAAATACGTTTACCATCATACATTAATTGCTGCTCTGCTTGAAATACTCTTCACCCTTTAGGCATAATCTTTTCTTTTACACATTATAAAAGAATGAAAACAACTGAATGATTTTTTTCGAATCTTTCTTAGGGATTATTGGAGTATAGGCATCGCTGTTCTCGCAATAAAGGTTCCAAGTGCTGTAGACAAGAACGTTCTTCGCATTGAGACTGAAGTCAATAATTGCAAAATGAAACTAGCGGCACGGAAACTATGGTTCAAGACGCCAGGGTTGATGGCACTTTAAAATTTACACCGCTTGCAAAGAAGACCGGCTTACGTCAGATACACGTGGCCATCACTCGCAGCTATCGGAGACCTTTTACGCTTGCTTCAATTCCCTAGCTTTTACAAAGAAGTAACGAACTTAGACTTTAATTTATTGGCTTTTGCAGATAGAATTTCAAAATATTTTCAAACATTCATTTGTAGCTTCATATAAGCTTAATGAATACAATAAGTTAATACAGGATATTTTCTGACGCGCAGGCTGGTGTCATCGCTAGACCCGTCTTTGGATAATACACAGACGATGGCCTGTGACTCCAGACCAATACACACCGGAATCCAGTTATTGTGAAAGCAATGTTCCAAGAATGAAGATCGAGTAAGTATTACCCCAGCGGTTCGAGGGTATCCCTCGAACATATTTGCTCGTAATTCTTTTTTTCGCGGAAATGGCACTGAATATTGATAACCAAGATACCTGGGAGACACGCCTTCGTAGTGACAGCGAATGCTGGCAGAAAAACGTTCGTTGAGTCTTTATGCACAAACAGAAGCCAACAAACGATTCCCAAGTAGCGCACAAACGTTTTCGCCAGGATTTTGTATTTTGAATAAAAGTTCCAACTTCATTCACCCTAAATCGGTGCACCCTCCTGGCTTCTAAGTACTTGCTCGCCTCGAAGTCCGGATGTTCTGATGTTGATTCTGACACGCCGAAAGTACACAATATTCTCTCAGCCCAATCATTTATGTACTCGTGCCTACACGAAAAAGTGTCATCAATGGGGAGATTTTTCACTAAGTCCGGATTTAATATTGCTCTACAAGAAAATTATTCCCTCGTGATTTGAAAAGGAGGGACAAATGAAGATAGAAACTCCGCCGTTAAATGCATTTCAGTTTACAATATTATATTAAACGTCTAGAACAATATTTTGTTCTAAAGTGCTCGTTAGAAAGTCGTTGTCAACCATCCTGAATTGATAGCAGTACCACGGGGCCTCTGCAATCCGTACCGAAATATCACGGTAAACTTATATATTGCATCAGAAATCCAACGGTGTTCGCAGCATCTGCATTTTCATCATGTTGTTCAGTTTAGAAAAGCATCTTTTAAACTGCCCTCGTTAGTTTTATATTGCAACGCGGGAGTCACTGAATGAAAACGAGCTTCAGTTTGTTCTCAAGGTCAATTCAAAAACTCCTGGAAATGTCCTGTATCTAAAGGGGCATATTTGCTTATGACAGAGCAGAAAGCAGTATTGGCAGTATACATGTTTGATGTATTGAGGCGCTAGCTGATTACCTCCGGAGAAGAGAAAAGCTTACTCAGTTATCATGTCATTTTAGCAATGCAACCATTCTCGTTCCTTCAACATTGTTCTGCCTTGTCCGTTATTGCGAACAGCGGCGACTGAAAGGTACTGGCATAGATAACGATGGTTGGCAGGCCACATGCCCAAGACCCATATAGCAAACGGTGAGTTTTCATTGCGCGATACGGGGAATAGCTAATTGAAATGTCTCCAAATTTAGTGATATTGTTGTGTAACTATTTGTATTGATCTTATGTGGCTTTTCGATGTTCCACTTTTTCTATCCTTCTACATTGCGAGTCTTGGTAAACATAAGCCTTTGCAACTCGTGGCCTGCATTACCAAGGAGCCAAATGAAAAAAAAATTGAACAAGGGTTAAAGAAAAGCCTCAGTTGGCAAAGCAGGATGTTTCGACAAGGGGACTCTCTACCTCTGGACGAAGGCCCCTTACAGAAATGGCCTGGCTCGCAAACTGATACTCCCCTCAACCTTTGTTTAGTTCTCTTTCATACTGTGTAGCCATCTTCTTCCTCAAATTTTATCCTACATCCTCAGCAGGAATCGAAATATAGCGAATAACTTGACAGTACTAAGGTGTAAACTACTAATCTTTACTAATATTCCTAAATTTATTAACGAGAACAAATTCCTATCAGGCGGGAAATTGCTAGGAAGAAATGATGTCCAACTGCTTTACTGGTGACAAAATGTGTGGACGACAGCGGTGGTCGGGATTCGACAGTAATATATGAACCGCTGATATAAATGCTTCTAAATGCCCCTTATTCTTGGTGACCTAACTGGTCATCTGCCCGTGCTTTATTCTCGATGAACGTCATGAAATCCAATCTGATCATTTAGTTTACTCCACTCTATGGTTCCTCTCAATAAAATAGGACAGTTTTAGAAAAATACGTGCACAGATTTAGCACAAAGCTTGTGTGTCTGTAGTTTCAGCAGTGCTGGTATCTACTTTATGTTTAAAGTGGCGCTGGCTTTGTTCCAAGATATTTCTGTTGTCGGGGTGTATTTTGTGTATGTGTTGGCTAGTTTATTATGGTATCTATCCCCACACTTCAATGCACCTGCACTAAACGAAATACATCCATAGTTTCATTTTTGCAGTGGGTGTTTACGCTTTTTTACTCCCGTTATCGTTGATTGTCTCATGTCCAACTCTTCTGTTCCTGACGAACATAAGCAAAGGCCATAATTTTTCCCTCTCCCACTATTCTTTGTAAGACGCCTGGAGTATTTTACTAGGCTTGCTATTTTGACGATGAAGTTTATATTTCCCGCGATTTAAATTCAGTTTTATTTCCTTGAAAGGCTGAGGTAATAAAATAAGAATATGAATGTAAACATAATAAGAATAGAAAAATGAATACTTTAGTACGAATATGAATACGAACGCGCAGAGTTCGGGGAAGCTCAAACGTCAATTCAAAAGGTTTAGTCAGAGGACATGGTACAGTTCTCTAGGAGGCTTGGAGAAATTTTCCATTATATATATTTTTATATTTTCGATATGAGTCATAATATAAAGCTTTGTGCGCGGTATAGCGAACAGTACGTCATTGTGTGCCGTGTATTGTCTGGCTGATACTGATATCACAGGACACTGCCCACAGAATATGATTATTGTACATATTTTCATGCGGGATACTTGTACAGCTGGCCGATGTCAAAACTGTTAGCATAGTGTTCTTTGGGCATTCTTCCGCACTCACTAGTTTGTAACAGGTACGACACTTATGGTGCAAGCCAGCGCCTATCTACTGGCTACAGAGAAGGAATAAATAGCGGCAGTAGCGGCCGTGGAAGCGGAGCATTGTGCCGCGTCACAGGCCTCTGGCGGTACATCGGGTAAAGATTCTGGAAAGCAGCCACATGCCATTAGGCACGTTTCTGAAGACCCTTCGGTATGCGGGTTCTATGCGCACTTTTGAACTGAAGTGGGCGTTACTGTACAGCAGGGTCTGTAGACATTCCCGGATACTGCACTTCAGGTGCTGGGTGTCGCTCACGATCCAGCCCAGAGGTGTCGTGCGCCTCTGAATACACTGACGGCGACAACCAATCAGGAAGCACGCATCTTTATCGCCATCGAGCACCGGTAACGAGGAGAATACTGGTATTCGCGTTCGATGACACCTGGTGGTGCTTCAGAGGCACGTTCTCAATCTGCAGTGAGGAGAATGGAAACTTTAAGCAAAGTCTTGCTCTCATCAGGGCGGAATCTGAAGAGCCACATTCGAAACGCTCAACTTTCGGGGTGTTACGGCTCGACAGAGCCAGATACAACTTTGCTTGCTTTAGCAAAGCGTGCGTCAAGATATCCTGGCTGTCCAAGATTTCGCAGAGAGAGTGTAAAATTAACGCTGAGAGTTACGTCAGCACTTAATGGCAGATTTTAATGTCCCACTGTCATATGCTGTGGGCTTCTTGGCGTGTTGCTACATGTTTTGCGGGACGCCACCCCTTGTTTGAATTGAGCTATAACACGTACTGCTGTCGAGGACAGCGTAATAATAAGCGATGTTTGAATCGAGACGGTTGTCTCATTCGTGTATGCATTTTAAGTGTAGCAGCACCAGGGCGTCTACTTGAAATTATTCCTGTTTCGTTTTAGCGTCTTTAGATGGCAGTTGCTCGGCCAGGGGCCAATTACCCTTCAACCTTCAGGCCTTAGTGGATGCGTTAGAGGTTTACAAGCTGCTCATTGTTGGAAAGTGGCAAATAATTATCATTTCAGTGCGCTGCCAGATGCAATCCTCTGTTTCTTGCTGTTTCCTCTTATTTGTAGCGTGCAAAATGTTCAGGCAAAACGTACAGCTTTTGAAAGGCATTTTAAAGAAATGATCTGATGCCGGTTGTAAATAACCCATGAAGTAATTATGAATTTGAGTGTGAAACAGTGGCGTATGCATAGAATAAATGGCCAGTGCTGAACATCAGTTACAAAGGCATGGCGCGGAATGGAAGGGGTTGGCCTAGTTACATCATGTAACTCGTGTGCTTAGCTTTGTGAGCTCGTGCTGTTTCAAGCTTGTTTGATGAACTATTCTGCTGGTGTAAAGCTGGTTTATCATTGATGCCAAAGGTAACACCAGTCAAAAGGACTAGCGAAGCAATGTGCACACCTTTGTATTGTTAGACCTTTTTGTTTCGTGATTTTAGAGATATGTAAAATCTGGACTAGCAGCTTACCGCAGCTATGACTAGCAGCTTACCGGTATCGCTCAAGAGGGAAGTATACAACAGTTGCATCTTGCCTGTACTCACCTATGGGGCTGAAACGTGGAGGCTAACCAAGAGAGTTCTACTTAAGTTGAGGACAACCCAGAGGGCTATGGAAGGAAAAATGGTAGGGGTAACATTAAGAGATAGAAAGCATGCAGAGTGGGTCAGAGAAATAACTCAAGTTACCGACATTCTAGTAGAAATTAAGAAGAAGAAATGGACATGGGCAGGACATGTAGTGCGAAGAGAGGATAACCGATGGTCGCTAAGGGTTACAAACTGGATTCCAAGGGAAGGAAAGCGTACCAGGGGGCGGCAGAAAGTTAGGTGGGCGGATGAGATTAAGAAGTTCGCAGGGGTCAAGTGGATGCAGCTAGCACAGAACCGGGTTAAGTGGAGAAATATGGGAGAGGCCTTCGCCCTGCAGTGGGTATAATCAGGCTGATGATGATGATGATGAAAATCTGGACTTTATCGCGCGTTTTGAGTTCCTCGTGACGACTGTATCAGAGGATGGTTGTTTGTTGCCGGCGATAATGTTTAGTTCCGGGAGTTGGAACTGCCAGTGTATTAGTTGCCTTTCTCAAAACCTTCTGGTCCTGAAATGAGTGGGTGTTCATTTTAAAAAGGTTTTTAAAGTCATTTTGCTCCTGTCTTGTTACACGTCTTCGCAGGGAGTCATGATGCAGTGGCCGTTTGTGAGCTTTTTTTTAAATTGTTTAATAGCATAATTAACGAAATGTACTGAGAAATGGCAAATTCGTTGAATGGAAAGTATTAGTCCCATCACGTTGGCCCTTTTGGAGAAATATGCTCCCCAAACGTTTTCCAAATCATTCCAAGTCGCCAACAATTCGCAATGTCGCTTCGCATCAGTCCTCACCCGACGCGCGACAATTAAGGGTCCGCATCATTTAGGACACTGCACAAATTTGCAGCTTAAGACCACAAACTATGCTACTTCTCTCATGAGCAGGTAGCCTTTCTTCAGTTCGACCTAGAAAATACATTTCACCCTGTTCCTAACATAACAAAATTCTCGTTATTCCTATAGTTTCAAGTAATATTCTACTCATTCCTATTTAACTTACTACAGCAAAATTATTGCGTGCAGTTTATGAAATATTTGTGTCGCCAAGAAAAAGCATTTGGAAAATATCGTTCATTCCCAGGTAGCACAGAATGTGGGGCCCCAGTAGGTTCGATGTAGGCAAGTGGGGCTGGGGCAACCATCATAAAACCTGCATCGGTCCCCGATGGGGCAAAAGTGGGCAAGCCCCATTTGGGCTTGCCCCTGCTTCTCCTGCATGGGTCCCATAGCGGCGTTTCTTGGGCTAATGCAGAGCACATTCCTGCATCCAGACCACAAGGGTCCCTTGCCGGATATTTGAGGGCAATCCAACCTAAATGTGGGCTTTTATGGGAAAGCGCTCATAGATCCGAAATGAGGCCGCCCCCGTGAAATCTTTGTGGGATCAACATCGGCCGTAGTGGGGCAAGAAAACGGACATACCCACATGCTGCCCCAATTGGCCCCTTGTAGGTTACTTGAGGGCAGGTGAAATATAAATAAGGGCTCAATTTGGGCAAGCCCTCGTGAAGCCCAAATGAGGCAGCCTTAGCTAAACCGCTTTAGGTCCCACATAGGCTGTAATTGCGCTGGAAGGCGGGCGTACCCGCATGGTATCAAAATAGGTCCTTTGTGGGGACTTTAAGGCCCGTGCAACAGCATTTGGGCTCTAGGTTCAAAAACAACGCCCAGCCCAATTGGGGCTGCCCACACAAAACTGCTTTATATCCTACATGGGCCGTAATGGGGCCGGAAGGCGGGCGTGCCCGCATGGTACCAAAATCGGTCCCTTGTGGGGAAATTGAAGGCACGTGCAACAGCAAGTGGGCTTTAGGTTCAAAACCAACACCCAGCCCAATTGGGCTGTCCACACAAAACCGCTGTAGGTCCCACATCGGCCGTAATGGGGCTAGAAGGCGTGTGTGCAATTGCGTAATCATTGTTTCCAACCTTTATTTGCATTAGATGTTGCCCTAAATTCCTATTATAGATGATTTGTATAACAGTTGTTGCCATGTTTAGTCGATTAGAAATTTATATGGCTTTAGTTCTCGCGCTCATGAAAATTGCGCTACAAATACTAAAACAAACTGATTGCTAACTGTTGCCTCTTATGTGGTTGCTTTGGACAGCCTGCAACTCCCAGCACAATAATACTGTTCAGAACACACGTGTCCATAGTCTGAACAAGATGTACATGAAGTCATTTCGGCTAGATGAATGTTATGAATTATTGTAAAATTTAATATTGTGGCTGTTTAGAAAGTGCAGACATGTATAAAATAATTACTTCATTATGTGTATAAATATTGATTGGGAAAACTTGGACTAGGGCTTTCCATCGATTTTCTGCGTCGGACCCCTATGAGAATAGTGTGGGCAAGCCCAAGTGCGGCTAGCGCTATAGAACCCGCATTGGTCATATGTCATTATCTGAGGGGCTAAAAGAAATAAAAAAAATGTTCCTCCAAAGCGGCTGCCTGAATCTGTCCAAAGTAGGACCATCGCGGGGAGTTGGCGGGATGTGCCCTTTTAACAATGTCGGAAAAATGTGGGCAGCCCCGCAAGGGCTGCCTGCATCGGTCCCTAGTGGGGCCCATTGGGGCTTTGTCGACAGCCCCCTTCGGGCCTACGTCGGTCCCTCTTGCAGCACCCAAATTGAGCCCACCGGGGCTGTCCTGCATTGCCTACGTCGGGCCCACCGGGGCCCACCCTTCATAGTCCACTTTGTGCTACCTGGGTTGAGGTAAAAAAAATGTTTTCTGGTCATTCGCAGGTCACCTGTCCTTCTTGCAACAGTGTCTAAAAGCATTCAGCTATACGTATCATCACGCTGTTCGAACATTGTTTCAAGATGCGGCTAAGCGGATGCCTCAATCATAATTTCCAATTACCTTTTATTTCTATTTCATGTTTTAGTGCGGTATAGATCATACCGAGAGTAAGGAGCGTTATTTTTAACGCACGCGCTCGACATCCTTGTCGTATGATCAGACCAAGCATGGGCGCAGAGTATCTGTCATAATATTTCCAGGACTCTCACCAATGTTACCAGTGCATGATTCCCACCATTCGAAGGCTATCGTATAGGGTGGAATATGGCGCACGCAGCCTTTATAGCTACAAACCGATTTTGCGAGAACTATTTTAAGAAGGGCTCTAAAACTTCGACGGAAAGAACGCAATAGTGCACGCGGAGACTAGAGCAACGCACTGGCTCTAATTTTCGGTCCGGGCCCGGGCCCAGGCCCGGCTGCCTTTGGCGTTAGCATCCCGAGCCCGGCCGCCTTCTCCTGGACCTGCTCGAGCCCAATGAAAACCAGTCCTACCCGGCCAGGCCTGTCAAGTGGGATCGCCAAGCCGAGGACCGATAAAAGAAATCGAGCTAAGCGCTCTTCACTAATGCAGATGTTCTTGTTACTTCAAAATTCCCGGTAAATTGTGGCCTAATAAGGCCTCTAAACTAATTCCTATTTCTGGTTGAGTTTGTTATTGTCTCTTTTTTTATGAAATAAGAAAGTACCGTGACTTGTTTGGCACAAATACGAGTTTCCCAAAAAATCACGCTTTTAAATAAGGCAGTTTTATTTCTGATCTGGTGGCTACAAATTTTTAAAGAATAAGTAAAACAACTTGCCTTCCAAATCGATTCACTGCTAGAGGTCACGTGATCAAGGATTCTTGGCCAGCCGCTCCTCAGAAAGTCACCTGCGTTTTGCATTCTGGCGGGGGGGGGGGGGATCTCATGTAGAAGTTCTTGCTTTATTGCGAAAGCAATACTGCTCGCAGTTTGAGCCTTCAGCGTGGAACGGCGGTGACCACCATTGACCTTTCACCTTTAGACGACCCCCGTAGACGACCTCAAGCTGGCAGGTTTGGTTTGGTTTGGTTTGTGGGGTTTAACGTCCCAAAGCAACTCAGGCTATGAGAGACGCCGTAGTGGAGGACTCCGGAAATTTCTACCACCTGGGGTTCTTTAACGTGCACTGACAACGCACAGCACACGGGCGCCTTGCTTTTCGCCTCCATCGAAAAGCTGCCGCCGAGGCCGGGATTCGATCCCGCGTCCTTGGGAACAGTAGTCGAGCGCCGTAACCACTGCGCCACCACGGCGGCAGGAGCTGCCAACTTGGGTTTATTGTTTCAAATGGGACGGTTATGTCAGAATCAGCCTGCCGGACCCTCACATTTACGTTACCCCTATAGGCCACTAAAGCACGTTCATATCGGTTGGTCAAAGCGGGGCTTTATATGGGGGCTGAGGAAGAAGAAAAAGAGAAGAAGAACGCTCGGTCACCAGCATCATTTTATATTTCACTTATTTCCCGTTTTGTTTCCTTTGCTCTACCCCTCAAATCATTTTTTATGCAACTATATTAAAAAAATTTCTTTGCTACCCAATTATAGGCCGATCCCCCTCTGTGGGTATGTGCCATAAGTTATTTGGACAACAACAACAACAGCTATTGCTTTCGCTCAATATTCGGTTTGGCAGCTTTGAACCCTTGCAATTTTTTAATGATTAATTTAGTGAAAGACGAAGAAGTTGGAATCGCCAAGAACGCTTGTTGAAACTAGCCACATGCCACATTGCACTCACAGTCTCAGATAGGGTCTGTCAAAAATTCTGTTAATATAATGCATTGCCAAGATTATACGCCCCTATTTGCTGCATAAGTTGCGTGGTATTCTTGTTTGAGCGGTAAACATTATGTGAGTCAGCAACATATATAAAAAAGACAACTTTGATTTTAATGTGGTCTCCAATTGTCAAAATATTGCCGCAATGCTATCGTACTGGCGCCGCCATATGGCGAGCTCGGGAGACTGGCACGCGCTCGTCTTCTTCGCTCTCGGTGCTCGCCCGCCAGTCGGTTCCGTGCCTGATCTTGCCGGTGCTTTTACTTAGTCCTAGTAAACCTGCTGAACCAGTTTCACTGACTTCTGTGACATTTTTGGTGGAGCTTCTGGGCAGATCCCATGTACGAAGAGCCTCTGGCTGCCCCCTACGCCCATCTACACACCGTGGACACGACACCTGTGCACAAGGCGAGCCGTCGATTGAGAGGCTTAGCACCCGAGTGTAGTCCTCTTGTTTCCCCACCGCGAACCACGATGACTACAGCGGCAATTCAGACCACCACTCAGCTTCCCGTGAGTGCCCAGCAGCTGATCTGCCATACTCCACGTATGCCCACGCCGTTTCATGGCGACAAGTTCGAAGACGTTGAAGACTGGCTGACCAGCTACGACCGGGTCGCTGTGTTTATTGCGTGGGACGATGAGCGAAAATTGCACAATGTTTATTTCGCACTAGAAGACGCCGCCAAGATGTGGTTCGAAAACCATGAGGCTACCATTTCTACCTGGCAGGACTGCCGGCGGCAGCTGCTCGCAACATTCGGCAACGATACAAGAAAAGAGATGGCCGAACTCGCTCTACAGTCCCGAGCACAGCGGCCTAATGAAAGCGTCGCCAAGTTTGTGGAAGAAATGGCTCGCCTTTTCAACCGGGCGGATCCGTCCATGTCGGAGGTAAAGAAGGTGCGCTACCTTATGCAAGGCGTCAAGGAGCAGCTGTTCGTTGGCCTTGTACGTGACCCTCCACGTAAAGTTGCTGATTTTACGAAAGAAGCAACAAGCATCGAGTGTGCCTTGAATCAGCGATTTGTTCATTTTAATCGCACTGCGAACATCGCTGCCGTAGACTTCCGCTTGCCAATGGTCGGAAACGACAGGGAAGCCCTTCGCGAACTTATCCGAAGCATCGTGCGCGAAGAGCTGCAAAAGCTGCCCTCTCTCGAACAACATCCACGTGTTGGGGGCATCTCGGATATTGTGCGCGAAGAGCTCCGCCAAGCAGTACCATCAGTACCGTCGCCCCAGCCGCCTGCGCCACAGACCATGACGTACAGCGACGTGTTGCGTACCCCTGCGCCTGAACCATTGGCACCCTGCAACCCTGCTCCTCCCGCTCGTCCTCCACCCCAATATCCAGTTTCGACTGGTGTGCCTGAAGCTCGACCACCCGTTCGCAAAGCACACGCGTGGCGCACGCCGAACAATCTGCATTTGTGCTTTCACTGCGGCGAAGCCGGTCACGTTCTGCGCCACTGCCCGTACCGTCGGATGGGCTTGCGCGGATTTTCCTCGGATGCCCCTCGGCCGCGCTATGGCGAACGACCTCAGGACATCGACCAATACCTCAGCGACCACGTCCCACCTGCGTCCCTCCAGTGACGCCAGTCCAGGTCACCACCGCCGAGACAGTTTTCCACCAGCCGCCGTTCTTTCCTCAGGCAGTCCCCAAGTCCGCACCGGGAAAACTGATGACGGCGACTCTCGGGTGTAGGGCCGCCGTCGATGGACACTACGACCAACATCCTCCGCTCACCGATTCGATCACACAGACCGACCTCCGACCCTTCGCTCCGACGAACAATCCGACCACTTTTCGACGATCGCCGAAGCTTTCCTCCGACGCCCCCAATCGACGTACCGCACCACCAACGAGTCCGACGACCTCCCGACGATCACAGAAGCTTACCTTCGACGCCGTAATTCGACGCAACGAACGATCCGTCAGCCCGACGATCCCTGACACGCCGCACTTTGTCGACGGTGAGCTGCATTCCGCCGAGATACCGATCGTCGTTGATAACCACAACACGACTGCCCTTGTAGATACCGGCGCTGATTTTTGCGTTATGAGTCATGGCTTTGCTACCATTCTGCGAAAAGTCCTGACTCCTTGGCACGGAGCCCCGATAAGGAAAGCGGGAGGGCATGTGGTAACGCCGCTCGGAGTGTGCACCGCTCGCGTCGAGATTCACTACGTAACTTTCTCGTGTTGCTTTGTTGTGCTAGCAGAGTGCTCCAAGGACCTGATTCTCGGCCCTGATTTTCTTAGAGAAAACGACGCAGTCATCGACCTCCGTGACTTCATGGTGACTTTCTCCACTCACCGCGCAATTTCCGACGAGTACAGACAGCACAGCGATGACTACACAGACAGGCCAATTTTCCGAGTGTGCGACGACCATGTCACTCTACCTCCACGCACCAGCTTGTTTGTTACAGTGCAGTGCGACAACCCCACCGCCTTGCAAGGCCTCGCGGAAACGAACGTGAATTTATTGTTGAGCCTACAAGTCTGCGTCGCTCGGGGGATCTTTGCCTTGAGAAATAAACGAACTGAACTACTTTTAACGATTTTTAGTGCCGAATACCGCCATTTACCACAAGGTACAGCTATCGCTTATTTTGACGAAGTCAGTGCGCCATCCGCCCATTGCGCCCTTTCGCTGGCCAACGAGAACCCTCCCGAGAGCACTGGACATACTGTTCAAACTGACGTGAACCCAGCTTTGTCTCTTACCCAGAAACGCCGCCTTCAAGCAATTCTGGACACTTACCATGACTGCTTTGCCGTCACTTCCAAAGTGAAACAGACGTCAGTAACCAAACATCGAATTATAGTTGATCCCACCGAGCGCCCTATCCGCCAACACCCCTACCGAGTATCGCCGAAAGAACGAGAGGCTATTCGGGCGCAAGTTGATGAAATGCTCCGCGATGATGTGATCCAGCCGTCCACAAGTCCATGGGCCTCACCAGTTGTGCTGGTCGCTTAAAAGGACGGAGCACTAAGATTCTGCGTCGACTATATGAGGCTTAACAAAATTACGAAAAAGGACGTCTATCCATTGACTCGAATCGATGACTCGTTCGACCGACTTCGCCATGCCCGATACTTTTCATCGCTCGATCTACGCAGTGGGTACTGGCAGATCGAAGTCGATGAACGTGATCGAGAGAAAACCGCATTCATTACTCCTGACGGACTGTACTAATTTAAGGTGCTTCCCTTCGGTTTGTGTTCGCTCCCGCAACCTTTCAAAGAAGGATGGACACTGTCCTAGCCGGCCTGAAATGGCAGACGTGCCTCGTCTACCTTGACGACGTTGTCATTTTCTCTGCGACCTACTAAGAGCACCTCAAACGATTGACGGCCGTGCTAAATGCCATCCGCGGGGCCGGACTCTCACTAAAACCAGAAAAATGCCACTTTGCATTCCAACAGCTCAAGTTCCTGGGTCACGTCGTGAGTGCTGAGGGAATTAGCCCTGATCCAGAGAAGACGGCTGCCGTAGATGCTTTCCCGACCCCCACTGATAAAAGTTCCGTGCGTCGGTTTTTGGGCCTCTGTGCATATTACAGGAGATTTGTGCACGACTTCTCCCGAATAGCGGAACCATTGACTCGTCTAACAAAGGACGATCAGCCTTTCATCTGGGCCGACGAGCAGCCAAGGGCCGCCTTCGAGGAGCTTCGCAAGCGCCTTCAAACAACGCCCGTACTTGGCCACTTCGAGGAGGAGGCCGACACAGAATTGCATACCAACGCCAGTAACGTTGGCCTCGGTGCAGTTCTCGTTCAGTGGCAAGAAGGCGTTGAGCGGATGATTGCTTACGCCAGCCGCACCCGAAAAGGAGTGCCTTGCAGTTGTGTGGGCGGTAACAAAATTTCGGCCGTATTGGTATGGTCGGCCGTTTAGAGTGGTCAGCGACCACCACTCACTCTGTTGGTTAGCGAACCTTAAAGATCCTTCAGGCAGGTTAGCCCGCTGGTGTCTCCGCTTACAGGAGTTCGACGTCACTATTTTGTACAAGTCCGGCAAGTAACACAGTGACGCTGACTGCCTATCCCGAGACCCTATCCGGTGTTCTTCAAGTGAAACAGATGACTCCGTCTTTCTCGGCGCGCTCTCGACGCCAGATCTCGCTCAACAGCAGCGAGACGACACCGAACTGCGGCCCCTCATCGATTACCTCGAAGGAACCGCCTCATCGCCGCCTCGCCTTTCACGCGTGGCCTGTCGTCGTTCTGCTTGCGTGACGGCGTCCTCTACAAGAAAAACTACGCTTCCACAGACATTCAGTATCTGCTGGTTGTCCCAACGCCGCTCCGTATCGAAGTTTTGCAGGCATGCCACGACGAGCTTTCTGCCGGACATCTCGGTTTTTCGCGCACCTTGGCACGAGTACGACAAAAGTACTACTGGCCCAAGCTTGCCGCTATGGTTCAGCGCTATGTTAGGACGTGCCGTGATTGCCAACGTCGGAAGATACCACCTGTCAAGCCGGCCGGCCTGCTGCAGACTATTGTTCCTCCGCGAGTACCTTTTCATCAAGTCGGTATGGACTTGCTCGGGCCATTTCCTACGTCACCATTGGGCAACAGGTACATTATAGTTGCCACAGATTATCTGACCCGCTATTGTGAGACGAAAGCTCTTCCCAGCGGCACGTCTACTGATATTGCGAACTTTTTCATCTTTAATCTGGTCCTTCGTCACGGTGCCCCTGCGATCGTTTTAACTGACAGAGGCACGGCATTTACTTCAGCTCTAACCCAGGAAGTGATGCGGCTCAGTGGCACTTGTCATCGCAGAACAACAGCTTACCACCCTCAGACGAATGGCCTTACTGAGCGACTCAATAAGACGATCGCCGATATGCTTTCTATGTACGTCGACGAAGATCATAAGAACTGGGACCAGATACTACCGTATGCAACATTTGCGTATAACACCGCAGTCCAGGAAACGACCCGCTTTACACCGTTTCGTTTGGTGTACGGTCGCGAAGCTGTCACCATGCTGGATGCAATGCTACTGCCAGATGTTGCCCACCCATCGATTGCCGGTGCCGACCAATTCGTCCAGCATGCCGAGGCCGCTCGCCAGCTGGCTAGACTGAGAGTCCGGACACAGCAAGTTAAAGATGCTCGACGGTATAACCTTCGCCACAGGGAGGTAATTTACAACCCTGGCGATCAGGTTTGGGTGTGGACACCTGTTCGCCAGCGGCGTCGCTCCGAGAAGCTTCTGCGCCGCTACTTCGGCCCGTACGAAGTACAACGCAAACTCAGCGACGTCACCTACGAAGTGACCCCGCAAGGAACTGTTCGCTCATCCCGACGGCAAGCACAATCGGAAGTCGTACAGGTCGCCAGGATGAAGCCCTTCTACTCCCGCTAGGTCAAGCTACATGTGTTTTTTTTTTCTTTGCTTCCTTTAACTACTTGATGTGAACGCGCATTTTCGCCGACTACGGTTATCCTCAACCTCGCCACTCGGCATAGGGACGATGCCTTTTCCACCGGGAGGGGAAATGCCGCAATGCTATCTAACTGGCGCCGCAATGTGGCGAGCTCGGGAGACTGGCACGCGCTCGTCTTCTTCGCTCTCGGTGCTCGCCCGCCAGTCGGTTCCGTGCCTGATCTTGCCGGTGCTTTTACTTAGTCCTAGTAAACCTGCTGAACCAGTTTCACTGGCTTCTGTGACAATATTAACTTTAAAGCAGCTTAGTGTCAAACACAGGATGCATATCAATATCATTTGTCTTAAAATTAGTTTACACATGTGCGGTAGTGAACATCAAAGGTGCAGTACCTAAGGTCATCATCATCAGCCTGACTATGCCCACTGCAGGGCGAAGGCCTCTCCCATATTTCTCCGATTAGCCCTGTTCTCCAATTAGCTCTGTCATGGAGCTTATCGTGAGAGGTTGAGGCCAATTGCTGCACCAGGGTGGCCAACTCCTGTTCTGGTGAGGGAGTGCGTTGCCGGAGAGGTGTTCACCGGCATCAGGTCGCCCCCAAAGCCTGTTTATGCAATTCCATCAACACCCGGATATTTTTTTTATCCGGTGGCGAATTGCGTGGCACCGGGATTTGAACCCCGGTCCTCTTGCATGCGAGGCGGATGTTCTACCGCTACGCCACCGCTACCTAAGCTGCCTAACCTACTACCTAAGGTGACTCGGTTCAAAAGGGCAGCTCTTTACTATGGTGCGGACGTTTCGTACTCTGCACGTTGTCATGACGCAGATTGTTTCAAATGCTCCTGTCTCGTGTATTTCATGTGCTGATCTGTGTCTGTCAAGGCGTCTACTTTGCTGGTGTACTTTTTGCACTCTGAAGTTTTAACGGCTCATCGGATGTTCTATGATCGATTGATTAATGCAGATTTTTTTTCAACTTTCTTGCGGAATCAATCATACGCTTCCTGTCATGATTGCCTCTTGCTGAGCTGAAACTGAAATTAAGGTGTCTATATCAGGTAATTATCTGTCTCTCATAGTGATGGATAGGAATGCCCCGCTTTAACAGTAACAATCCATGAACACTTTCAATTAAAAAAAAATGTGGCCACATTTGTATTCTCATAGATTATTTGTGCTGAAGACATTACTGCTCTCCCGCCCCACCTTATATTACGTCTGTGATAATATAAGCGTTTCAGAATGATAGGTGATTGCATGAGAAAGCGAATGAGCTTCAGTAAAGCGTTACTGTATATAATTGAGTTTATGATTCAGGTGTCGTTGAGAAAAAACATGTTGTTGATGGAATCGAAATATTTGTTGCCTTGTTGGTACTCCTTCGTAAACTTTCATGTTTTGTGAAGGACTAGTGACGGTAACTATTTATTTATCATATTGAATGAAGTAAGAAGAAACAAGTAAAATAAAAGTATTTAAACTAGGCAACCAGGTGAGTTTAGCATTGGTGAAAATTAGGCCTCATAATGTTAAATCTATCAGACTTCAACCTTAGCGGAGTCAGCAACCAAACGTTTAGCAGTCGAACAGATAATGTTCAGAAAAAGAAAAACTGTTTTCGCCAGCTAATTAAAGACTAGCGAAAGAAATTAAAAGTAGTCAAAGGCCGGAGGAAGATATAACCAATTCTTTAGCAGTTTCCTAGAAAGATCGAAAATTTCAAAACGGAGGACCTGGAGCTTCAAATAAACAAACATAAATGGAGTCAGGACTTTCATAAAATCTGCCGTTTATTCGATGTCCTTCAAACTACCCATTTTTTTCCGCACATATGCATACGAGACCAGGGTATGTAGTGGAAATATTCACCTGATGATGTTCCCTTCATGAGTTGCTTACGAAAATAGAGTCGTTTTTAGATGGAGGAAGCATTTGATGGTCACGCAACCCTATAACCAGGTGGCTTTACCACCTCCTGCATTCCAAACAACCCTCTGGCGCCGCAAAGAATGGTCCACTGCAGAGCAGTTTCTGCGAGATCGGCGGCAAACGCATGCGCTTTCGAACAATGCGGCTACTGCAGAGAGCTACGCGCATAGAACCAAGCGCCGGCATGAAAGAGAAAAATGACTAAAACAGGTCCCTTAGGCGTCGGCACCGCTGACAAAAATATTTTCGCCGTCGATCCGGTGATGGTCGCGATCAAAGACCACAGGTGTAAAGCGAAATCTCAAAACGGACACCTCGTGTTATGCATTCTGTGTAGTGGACCGAAAGGCACCGAAAAAAACTCACCGAACTTCATATATTTATGTGCTGTTTCATTTGCATATTTATTTGCATTTTGCGTTTTTAAATATAATTACTGCGTAGGAAAACGTTTGCTGTCTGAAAATAGTCTTGAACGTGCAGAATAATCACCTGGTATTGCCGTTACCGGTTAACCAGATGGAACACAAGCAGTCAGCATTCGGTAGCACTAGCGGTTAATTCGCAGGCACGTGCCGGGCCCAGGCTCAACTTTTACAGGCCCAAGCCCATCCCGGTCCAGCGGCTTAACGCTCGAGCTCTGCCCATACCCTCAAATAAAGTGCGTTAGAAAGCTTTGCCCACAGGGCTCGGCCCGGCTTTCGGGTAAGCCCGAGCCCGTGCAGTGCTGTAACGTCGCATACAGCGAGTGACCCACTGCAACCATTTGCAGCGTCCTTCGACCAGAAAGACGTTTTAACGCCCTCTGCGTTCAAGTCCGATTTAGTTTTGTTTACAGGACTTAAAACCACAAGGAGGAGGAGGAAGGTGAGGAGGAAAGGCAGGGAGGATAACCAGTAAAAGCAACCGTTTTGCTACCCTGCACTGGGGGAAGAGGATGAGTGGATATAAAAGTTGTGAGAGAGGGATAGTAGTGTGCCGTACGCTGGAGCACCTAGATGGACGCCCATTGATTGAAATTAGAATGTTAGGTCCCTGGCCACGGCGATCGTCTGCGGTGAAGGCCTCCCAGGCACTGTTCCGCTTGATGAAAAGCACAGGCCTAATCGAAAGACTATGAGTTTGCTATGACATGACTGTGACGTGATGTGATGTGGCGTGTCTGTTAAGTGACTTTACTAACTTTACACCCCAAAACAATTACCTCAGGCTATTAGAAAACACCAGCCTAGAGTTCCGGAAGGTTTGACCAATTACAGTTCTCTAACCTGTAATGAAACGCATAGTACACGAGAGTCTTGCACCTCGCCTCCATCTAAAAATAGTTGCTGCGGCGTGGATTTCATCAAGCGAAGCATGGTTCAGCAGTAGAGCGTCATAACCACTGAGTCATCGTGGCGTGAACTTGGTAAGATTGCGATAGAGGCTTTAATACAAACTGTGTAGGTACAAGGCCGATGGAAACAGTACAAAACACGGCTTGAATATTTGGATAGATCATAAGATAGTGTTCCAAATCGGTATGCCCTTCGCGCAAGAAATAAGTAGTAAAAGTAGTAAACTTCTTGATAGCGCTGTTTAAGCGATTATGCAAACTAATGACTCCTATTTGGGAGTTACTTCTCTTCTCAAGCTTCGGGGAGGGCTTGAGCCTCCTCGTCAGGCTCGAAACTAACTCATTCCAGGCTTCTCATGATGAAGCTGGCAGCAGTTGTTTTGGCGGGTTTTGTCCCCGAATACCAATACGACATATTCCTCGGTACCAAATTCGGATGTATTGTAATCTGATTTTCAGAAATTTAGTTCTCCTTTGGAAATTAGAATTTATTTTCGACGTCTGGTGACAGGTCCGGTTTGGATCTACCTGGATGTGATGATCTGCGCCCTAGCGAGCTCTGGATGAGTGGAGGGGACCTCTCTTCTTGAAGCCATTTGCTTATCTGATAAAATGTTTTCAATATTTGGGTTAACGGCTGAGGGGAGAGTTCAGAAATTTCAATAACTTTCGACCATTCAGGGAAAATCCCATGCCTTTTCTTTAACACGAACACCGCGATCTCAGGGCACCCTATATGAGCAACAGTCGCTACAAATAACCCTAATGCAGACTGCTCTAACAGGATGTGTTAAATTCGGTGCCGAAATAATGTGGTACTCGTGACCGAACGCATATCTCCAAGCCTTTAATGGCTCATACTCGCGCCCATTGCCCTGTCCGGCCACAAGAACCGCCACGTGATGGCATAATCGGCCATGACCGGATGTAACGTCATTACGACGTCACGTAACGTCACCTCCTTTTATGTGTAATAGCCGGCAGTGGCGTCATGATGTCACGACTGGTCGTTACGTCCTCAGGCAATTCACGTATACATGAAGCTGACCCCGCCGGACGTCCGATCCAGTCGTCCGTGCGGCCGCCTTTCCTTTGGCGCTTCCTCGAACTTCGTACTACAAACCATACAGATTCCGCGTGATACCGCCGGATTACACTTGTCAATCATCCTGACGACGTCATCAGAAAAATAAAGATCCTGTCTCCAAACATAATCGTACCTCGATCCATCGGATCCCTATCCGAGCGCTTTAACCAACTGCGCCACGCCCGGGATTGTGAAAAGCACAATATAAATCTCCTTGTCTGCATTATTAACAGCAGGACTCCGTGAGCGACAGATACGGCGCATTTCCTTTGCTGTTATAAAGCAATTTTAAAACGCCAGCGAACTTTGCGCGCATTCAGTGGAATGCTGGCAGTGTTCGACAAGAGGCGGGGGAGGTACAATGTGCAGCAACAAAGCTCGGACTAGCATTTCCGCACTGCAGCTTCTGCAGTGTTCTCGGAATGTTCCGCCTGGTGATGATTGGCTGTGAGCGCATGCCGGTTACACGCACTTATATTTACTTGTCACCGAACATAATGATTATTGAACCAATATCTTTAATGTTTTTGGGGTTTTAACGCCCAAAGCAAGCTAATCTATGACACACTTCGATCTGAAGAAGTCAAGAAAAAATTGAAAATGGCTAGACTTTTTACAGTGCTCTAATATTGTTGCATCGTAAGCCCATGAGTAGCCAGTACAAATGTGCATACGAAGGCATCAGACGCCATCCCATATACAAACTACTGCCCTAAGCGCTGTAGCAGTGCGGCGGGGCCGATTCAAACTTGCACTTTGTATCGGTTAGGTGCGTATTGAAAATGCCTGAAGAACAACCAGCTATTGTTCTACGTGAGCATGATTACGTCTTGTAGAACAATACCTGGGGGTCTCGTCCTACTGCAAGAAGCCTGTCAGACGTCCTCTCTGCGCGGAGCCCGTCACCAGCCACAGCTGATGCTGCACTCACGGCAGATATAATACATGGCAACTCGGCCCCCAGAGCAAAAGTGACAGCAGATGCAGCTGCCCTTGCAGCCGCGGTTGCGGACCATGATTATGCAGAAGACTATGTCACAAGCGGCGCTCTCGGTCAAAATACAGAAGTCAAGGAATGGACCGGAATTACGCTCGTGTCTTAGAAGAAAAAAACATTCTGCAGGAGTCCCTGTCGTCGTCAGACCTACAAAAGCAAAAGGACACCTGTGGAAAGCCAACCCCAACTTTGTGGATACGGCGGTTGTGATGTCGGCCTAAGAATAGGTACTTAGAAGTCGTCTCAACATGGACCGCAGCTTGATGGTTACGGTATTGTAGCTGCCCGCCACGAACCGTCTGGTCGCAGTGACAGAACTGACTGAAGTGACTGTATAGGCCGCGTCGCATACGCGTACACGGTAAGCTATGGGGAAATTGAGGACGTACCTTTAAATTACTCAAATGAAAACCTGTGGGAGATCTTCCGTGAGAAAGGCGTTGCCTCAGCAAGGCGGCTAACTCCTTACATTCGAGAAAATGGTAACATTGAAGAGATACGTCGCCATACTGTAATTTTAGAATTCGTCAAAGATTACCCGTTGCCTAAACGGGTTACAGTCAGCTTCTGCAGTTACCCTGTACCTGAACAGTCTGGTTCAGCAGTATAATGTTTCAAATGCCAGAGACATAGACACATCTGAATACATTGCACCGGCCCCCTCCACTGGAAAGTGTGCGCCGGCCCTCACTCACACGAGGATTTTATATCGAGTGTGTAGCCGAAGTGTGCAAACTGCGATGGTCCACCCCCGCATCATACGGTGATTGTCCGAAAAGAAATCAGCTACTCTTGCGCATAGAGTGCAACAGGTACCTACAAAACATGCCACCTAATCCTGAATTTGTTTCTCCAACTAAGCAAGACTAAGTTCAACAAAGTGAACAAGACAAGACAACTAGAAATTTCTACGCAGCTGCTGCAAAGAAGAAGCGCGGAAAGTGCTCGGTCTCTTCTGCTTTGCAGATAACCCCATATTCCTAACAAAACGCGACCCCGAAACGTGACAAGGTGAGTTGGAAAAGGCAGAAAACTGGCACCCAATTACTGATACCTAAGCCCTCGGTCTCTTCTACTTTGAAGAACACCTCATATATCGCATGTATATCGCGGCCACCTTATAACACTGTATATCACGGCCACCGTACTGGGTGCTTGTTTGGCGTACCAATAATGTAAGGCATTCACGTTGTAGATACCTGAGGGACGTTATGCTGTCTTTATCCCGCTTTTTTGATCAACTTGCGATGGTCGGATAAATATGAGATCATAATAAGTTGGAAAGAAGAGTGGTAGTTAGGACGTGGTCAATGTGTCAGGTATAAAAGTCACACCAAGTCACAAAACTACGGCCGTAGATTGCCGAAAATATTAAGAAACCTGGCTTGTACGTTTTTTTGCCAATTTTTCTAGTCCAACAAAAATATTGGAAAATGTAAATGTTTCGTGTAAAACACCTATATCGCATACTTTCAGCTTTCACTAAAAATACAAGGATTCAGTGGTACTCAAAGGAGTTTTGTTTGTGTTATGATCAGCATCATTCTACGTTCCTTTGTGCCGCTGCTATTATTACAGTACGAGAGCTCGACGTGTCTATATAGCAAAATAGTGTGCTATGTGTGCGTTTTTGTGGTGTAAAAAATTTAACGAGTTGCACGGACCTTCAGCACGTGGTCTAGGTGAAAAAATCGTTTCGGCCAAATGTATTTTTTTGTTATCAATAAGTCTGTTTGAGGTACTGCTAAAAATAATAGACTATATATGTAGATACTTTGGTAAACAAACAGTGCAGGTGTCCGTTTACTGCGTAATGTCAAAGCAAGTTACTGAACTTCAGATGGAATAGTCAAATCAGCAGCCCATATCTGGCATACCCTCTCGTGGACGTCGGTTTAAAAAGTTGAAACGTCCTGTATATTTACAGATATGACAGCAGGAACCGCCATACCGAATATTAGAAGTGAGCAACGTTGAAATTTCAGAACCAACATTCTTCGGGATTCGAGCACTGGACCCGCTTGTAGATAAACTAGTTTGTAATTCAAGAAAGGAACGGTAGTTTTCAAATATGATTTTGAAGCAATTATTTACGAATGTAAAACATGCTGCGTTTGAAGCGTACCTTTAGCTGAAGTTAGAGGTTGCTTTTCTCAAATAGGACCGGTTACGACCTCTGCACTTCGAAGTCTTTGAGCGTGTAATACAAGTTCATGACTGAAGTTTGCTCGCCATTTCTGAAGATTTCTTAGAATGACATTGTGAAAAAGCACACGTTGGGAACCTCCATGTATACGTCGAAAAAAAAAAAAAGAAGTGTTCTTTAGCATCCTTCACAACTGTACAGAAATTAGTGCCTCAAATTACAGTAAGCAGCACCCTGCTGAAAAGATGGCATAATAAAATAGGCCCGTACTAGTGCTTGACACATTTATTTAAACACTGATTCTTGCGCTCACCATATCAACTGCTTCTGTGTTATTACAGATTCTGTGTTGTCTCAACAGTCAGGTAGGTTTACAAAGAGTAGGTCCCCAATAATAACACACGTAGCATCACTGCAGCCATTGTAGGTATAAAAAGTAAATGTTTCCGAAGGGATTCAATTCTGCAGGATATTTCTATGCTTTCACTGTCAATTAAACACGTGTTGATTTACTATTTTTACCTAGCTTATTTACCACAACTGCGGAGTCATCCGACTCCTAGGAGTAGTGAACGCGAAATAAAAATGATAGGCACCGACACACATAGCGTTAGAAGCATAGAGTATGTGAGCTGAAAAAAAATGGCCGTCAACAATTCGGCATTTCGAATTCCCAACAAGCAGTTCCACATCCTGGAAGTAAACTACGTATTTAGAAAATTTAAATAGAGCGCTGCAAAAATAACGGCGTGCTGTAGGATCTTTCTCACAACTAAACCGCGGAATCCTCGTAGGTCAAATTTCGCACAGAGGATGAAATTTGGCGTTAGTATTTTTTTATACCAAATTTGTTTTGGGTACGTACCTGATAAAATGAGAAGTCGGATACACCCATCGTATGCAGCGGCGGCGATGCCAGTGATGACACCGATGGCGCCATCTCATGCTGCTTACAACAACTTTGTAGCAGGAAAAGAGAGGGGAACGTTTTTGGCGGAACGTTTGAAGATGATTTTTGAACTGCCCTAATAAAACTTCTGGCGCAATAAATATTGGTCCTGTAAATGCATTATTGACGCTATGCCACAGATCTTGTTGCGAGCATTCATTCCGTTGCCTGGGTAATGCTGCTCGCCTAAATACGACGTGCCTAATAGTGCAGCTTTTATCTCGCAAAAAAAGTACTTGCATACTATCGTAATCAGCGGCATTTTGTGAAAGTGCCCCCACATAAGGTACGAAGCCACACTTTAACCAGACCGTGTAAGCGTGATCGGTCGCCCTAGAGAATGGTGTCTGACTAAGGATGCGCGGGTTCCAAAGGAGCTGACTACCATCGCATCATGAAATATCATGTGATGTACTGGACCTGGCCGCGCCTGACACATGAGCCATGTTACGCGGTCTCTTTATGAAAATTAATTCCCGGCTACCAATCTGTGCAGAACCATGTTACCTGTCATCCTAGAGCTTCCAGAAAAAGGCTGCTTGTTTCCCTTCTTATGGCCAAAGCAAGTGCGGAAGCCAATTCTTTTAGAGAGCGGGGCCTATAATAGTTTTCCGCGAAACAGCCCAGGCCTCCGGAGCTGGCGCTGAGGTTGCGCCCTATCTCCATTATAGGCTACGCGAATGGCTAGTTCTATCTAGTTAATTACACCATTGCAATTACTACTCTGCATAATATTTTAATTGATACAGGTAAAATCGGAATATCGATTACATATACAGTCGACCCAAATTACAATTTTGGCAGTCACATGAATTTTCCTCGGTGCATTAGATGTTCGTATAAGTGAGCTTCCATTCTTTCAGTAATCAATGCAACCTTTAACAAACCTCCAGTTTACAACACATCCCACACTATTGCCGCGAACCACTCAAATCTTTTATTTGTTCTTTATCGACAGCCGTCGGCATGCGTTCTTATCACTGTGATTCCAGCACGCGGATAATTTCTGTATTATTTGTTAGTTCACACTCGTTGTGCGAGATGCTGCTTTATCAGTTTCTTGTCGCTCAAGATGCGTCAAGATGTGTCTCGAAGATTCCCACCCTCGCACGTGTTTATGCAATGTTCGACGTTGTGCTATTCAATGTATGCGGCTTTATCAAGATGTTTCCTCGCCGCATATAAAATGAACGTTGTTGGATGCAACAGGCGTTCGTAACTCGACGACCGGCGAGTACGTTTGTTGCTATCGCCGCCGCCGAGCTCAGTTAATTAGAGGGTGCAGGCCAGCCCAATACAGAGTTAATTTCTGTGCTTCTACACCTGTGTGTTCTCTTGTGATGACGGCATTGACACACCCCCGTGAGATCTGGTGGAGGGGCTGAACTTCGACACCGTGCCGTACCTTGAAAAGGGCACCAGCCGAGCAGAGAACACTCTTAGATTTCGTCCAATACGTGAGCCCCCGTGCTTCCAAGGGTGACCGGACGAGGTGCAGAATACTAGCTCGACCTTTTTGAACGCGTGACAGCGTTCAACACCTGAAACGATGAAGCGAAGCTAAGGCAAGTGTACTTTGCTCTTGATTTATTTGCCCGTAAATGGTCATGAAATCCCGAGGCAGCTGTGTAAGATTGGGAGATTTTCAAGAGGGAGTTTTGACGGCCATTTCAAGTGTCACCCGCCAGCATGGAGGAAGGAACCAAATAAGGAGTGGCCCTTGCCATTCGCAATACGTTGGAGGAAGTGTGGCGGAAGTGACGTCAAAATTTAGGGTTAGCCATGTCGGGCCATTAGCAACGGCATCGCTGTTACTAGAAAAATTCAGGCCACTAACAACAGCGTTGCTCCGAGGTACGTCAGTGTCGCGGAGAAACAAAATGCGGAGGGTTAAGGAGGAGGAGCGATATTGCAGCATCCGGTAGCGGCGCAGCCGCGCGCGGATGCCGGCTTCCAAAAAGCGACGTCAGGGCCTCTCCTAAATTTTCTGCTTCCTCCATGCCCGCAAAGAACGAGCCTAGACCCTGCTTCATTCAAGACTTAAAGTCCCATACGCGTCTGTTAGAAGGGGTAGGCAGCGAATGCGATGGTTAGATGGTATCCTCGAGGCACTGCAGATGAAGTTATGTGACGTTAGGAAGATAGTGAGAGACCGGAAAGCGTCGCGTGACATGGTCCATAGGGTCACGAAGAGTCGGACACGACTGAACGACTGAACTGAACTGAACTGACGCGTCTGTTATGGCTTACGTTGAGGAGATGAAGCGCCTATTTTGCCGTGCCGTCCGTGACATGACCCAAGAGGAAAAGAGATTTTTGATGCGAGAGGTTAGAGAGTCGAATTTCGCAGGCCTTCTGAGAAATCCGCCAAAGAGCGTGGGCGCATTTAAAAAAGAAGCTTCCACCATGGAGTCACCGCCCTAGTAGACACTGGAGCTGACTATTCTGTCATCATTGAAGCGTTCGCCACCCAGCTGAAGAAAGTAACGAGAACTTGGGATGGGCCGCTAATACGCACCACTGGTGGTAGTCTATTACGCCGTCTCGGTGATGCACAGGAAGAGCGAGAGCAAATGAGCATACTTAACCTATGAGCTTCATGGTCTTACAAAGCTGCTCGTTAGACGTTATTCTAGGTATGAATTTTATCAATGAGCATCAGGCAATCATCGACCTTTGCTCAAAAGTCATCAAGCTATCAACGGACAACGCCATACCCGCCACGACATCGACGCACCACATCACTTTAAACATCTTCGACGGGGGCTTGGCCATGCCGCCACAATCGAGTGTCGTCGACTGTGTGGGCCGCGCAGACATCGAAACCGCCAAATGCGTCGTCAAGGGAAGCACCCTGCTGCTTTTGCAAAGAGGGCTCACAATAGCTAAAGGTGTCGCCCTATTCGAGGAGGACAGGCTGATGTGCTGGTGGCGAACTTCACAGAAGAGTACCCGCATCTTAAAAATGGAACGACGATCGATTTATTTGGATAGCTAGAGGATAATCGAGATGGCTTCGCTCTCCCCGGCCAACCAGAAGATGATACACCCAACCTATTTAATCCACCCACGTTCGAAATCAACACAGCAGTACTCACAGACAGGCAAGGTAGGATTCGCAGTCTTCCTAAAAGCTAAAGCAAGTGCTTTTCTTCAGCATCAAAGGTGCGACAGACTAAATTGGAATGAACCGCATTGTCACAAAAGAACACATCCGACCACTTCTGCAAAGCTTGTACCGTACATCGCCACAAGAATGCCAAACCATCCGTGAAAAAGTCGACGAAATGCTTCGTGACGACATCATCCAGCCATCTAAGATCCCCTGGGCAGCAGCAGTCACCTTAGTGACGACACCAGACGGCACACTTCGCTTCTGCATCAATCACCGCCGTTTGTACAACGTCACGAAGAAGGATGTCTACCCACTGCCTCGCGTGGACGACACTCTAGACTATCCCTGCAAAACTAAGTATTTCTGGTCCATGGACTTAAAGAACGGGTATTGGCAAATTTTGATCGACAAAAGAGACAGAAAGAAGACGGAATTCATATGACCAGACGACCTCTTCGAATTCAAGGTAATGCCACTTGACCTGCGCTCCGTGGCCGCCACGTTCCAACGAGCGACGGACACTGTTCTGGCTGGCTTTAAGAGGCAACGTTATTTGGCACATTTGGAAGACGTCCTTTCTGGCTGTACCTTACCAGATGGCATCACCAGTCTTTCCACCTTGGAAGCCTCCACAAATCACTTCACATCAGTGACATGCCTTCTGCGCAGGAAAGACACTCCTGCAACTCTTCTCCAATCCATCGGCTGCTTCTCCATCGTCTGCGCTTCACCGGCAAGCTTCACACTTCGCCTTTCGTAACAATCTTTATCACTGCAACTGCAGTATGATGGCCACATTGGTTGCTAGTCGTTCCCAGCCGCCTACTCTGGTCATTCCGCACTGCTTCCACGCTGACCCGCAATGCGCCATGCGGGATCGTTAAAGACGTACCATCGGCTATGTTTACGATACTACTGGAGTGGCATATACAACTTCGTTCTCAAATACGTTCGCCCATTCCTCGCCTGTCAGCGTGGAAAGTCCTTTCTTTATCGTTCTGCTGGCGAGTTTCAGCCGTTACCTTGCCCACCACGCCCATTTGATCTCGTCGGTATGGATTTATACGGTCCGCTCCTGTACACCGCCGCTAGGAACCATTGGGAAATCTTCGCGGCTGACCACCTACGAGATATGAAGAAACCGTTGCCCTTCCATCTGCCACAGCGTCAGATATAGGCTCATTCAGTGTGCAGCGATTGCTCCTTCGTCACGGCGCACATCGTGAACTGTTCAATGAGAGAAGGCGCGTCTGTTTATCTGACATGCTTAGAGCTCTACTAAAGAGGCACCCAAAAATTCACCGAATATTCACTGCCTATTATTTGCAGACTAAGGGACTCACCGAACGCTTTACACGTACCTTTGGTTACATGCTTTCTAGCCTGTCACGTCCGACTACTCTAACTGGGATCTCCTACTTCCAAATATAATGTACGCGTACAATATCGGCACACAGTCAAGTAACGGTTTCTCTCCGTGCTATTTTCTTTACGGCTGCTACCCTTGTGCTCTACTAGATATTATTATTTAGTACCAACCAGACACATCTCAGTATACCGCTGCTTCTGAAGCTACCCGACACGCAGAGGAGTGTCGCCAAATTGGTCGGTCTCGCACGCCTGAAACCCAGCCATACCAGAACTCCCGCCACGACAACCATTATATGACACTGCAATTCTCTTCTGGTAGTCTTGTATGGCTCTGGATTCCATCAGGTACTTCGGGAATATCCTCTAAATTTATTTCCAGGTATTTGGCTCCTATTGTGTCCTGGCGAGCATCTCTCCTGTCAATCACATTGTGGAACCGTTGACGCCCTCACCTCTTCTCCGCCGACGACGCCGATGCCGCCACGAGACTCGCCGAGTCCAGAATCTTAAGCAAGAATATGACCATGCCATCTTGCCTACGCAGTAAGTCGCCAGGGTGGCTCCTCTTCTCCCCGGAGGCCCTTATAAAGGTGAAGATGTACGTGCAAAGGTGACGAAGAAGAACGTGTGCTTACTTCAGGGATCTCTATATCGGCGTGTACCGGTGTTGGCCTTCCTGTATGCGGACTGTTCCTGCCGTGCTTCTCGAGTCCCAGTACTTCTAATTAACTCCCATCCGATATTTACAATACATTCGACAGCTTCAACTACTAAGAGTGAAGTAAGCCAACCGAGGACATGCTGCGCATTGTATTCAAGCTGGGTAATATTCAATATAGCTGTGCCGAAAAGTATTGTATAACATTTGCTCTCAGTCTTTTTATTGATAAATTTCGTTCAAAGGGTTTTTAAGGCTGTAGCAAAAATTTCTCTTCTGAGATTGGCTTTGCCCAATATCTATAGGCAAGATTCTACGTACTTGGGTCAAAACATTGTGCCGTGAATAGCATAGAAAATATTAGGCAAAATTTGGTCATGGTTTAAAATAGACGACAGGAGAATGGTCTCCTGATGACAGACGTTAAATGTTTCTTATGTGTTATGAAACAAGCGTACGTAGCAGATATGGCGTGTTTATATATCCTGACCTTTCGTAGATTTTCATGCTTTCAGGGCGATTATTGTCTCGTCATAGATTGCTAGCGGAAATTTTTACTGGCGATATAGTCCCACACGTAGTGATCATGAATGGAAAAAATCAAACTGAAAGCCTAGGGCCGAGGGCCCATTGTGCTGGTGGCGTACAGAGCGCAAAGTGTAATCCAGGACACCGTCCGCCGCTATAGTTGAGGGTGGCGTTGATATGAACACTCTCAAGGTTCGTTTACAGGCAACATTAATACCCAAGAATGTAACAGGTGGGACAGCCGCCGATGTAGCTCTGTCGGTAAGAGCACCGGACACGATAGTCGGAGGTCGTGGGTTCGGTTCCCACTATGGGCACATTGTTTTTCCTTTTGCTTTGTATTTAATTATCTTTCCCCTATAACAGATTACATTACTAATTTAGGTGAATACCAAAGCAAAAATTAAAAACAAGAAATAAAAGTGCAATGCCCAATGTTTTCCTTGGCCTTGCCGAATGTTGGCTTCTTCTTGTATTGTAACAAGCACCCTCATTTCCCCTTCATTTATCTGCCCACAAGGGAGAAGCCTCTTTGCCATATCCGGCCACTGTTTTAGATGCACAAATCCAGGGTATCGGTCGAAAGACTGTCGTCGTAACATTCGCGGTTTGCAGTGCGAAGGCAGGCATGCGACTTCAATCTGCAATTATACTGACTCTTGACGGCAAACAGGTACCATAGCAAACGGCGTCAACTTGCATGCCACGGGTAATAATGCAACAAGTTACACGCAGACACAAGTTCTGTGGCGCAACTTTTAGAGCATGGTTGATTAGAGAGCAAGTCGATGCACATTAGATGTATTTTTGATGACGGCAGACAAAGGACTTTCATTCAAAACGACGTATCAAGGAAATCAAGACTACTGAACGTGAAGACTATTGATTTAAGCACCAAACGTTCGGAACAGCTGCGGAATCACCGCGAAGCAAGATACATTTGGTGCGCCTTCATTTTGAAAGCCAAAATGATTATCAAAGAAGAAATCGAGGCTGTCGAAGTTCCGTTTATTTGCGACGCACTGGCTGAATTTCCTAGTGCATAAGAGTTCTTTAAGCACTTATTTGACGCAATGAAATTTCTTGTTGATTCGTTGGTTTTCACGGATTTCACCACCAAAAATTATAGCAGGGCAGTCACCAGGCCGTCTCTAACCGCGTTTAATCTCCCCGCTGGTACCACGGCGATAAATGCGCCAACATGGCGCCGAGCCTCTCCCACGCCCACCTCCTTACCAAAACTTCATCTTCCTCCTAGTTCGGCTTGCATATTCATGCGCGAATCAGCAATAGTATTTGTCACTCGCGGAGTACCGCTACTATATTCCTAACGTCCGACAAGGAAAATTATGATTTTATAATGCGGTTTTCCCAACCCTGGCCATGGCGCAGTTGGTTAAAGCGCTCGGCTGGGGTCCGAGGGGTTGCGGTCTGAATCCAGCTGCCCACAGGATTTTTATCTTTCGGATGTAGTAGTCAGGATGATTGCCAAGAGGAACACCGCGCTAACAAGCGTAATATAGCGAAGGAGTGGGAGACTTCTTGGGGACGTATTCACGGACGGACACGCTGACAATTCGTGAGCCATTAAAGGTTTTCGTCCCAAAGCTTTTCAGCAGATTCCGTTCTATCGAATAATTTTACCAACTTGCTACTCACGTTTAACCCCACCCACATTGTTAACTTGCCTACTCGTAGTAACAAAATTCTCGATCTGGCCAATTAATGCCAGCCAATTAATGACTAGCTTCAGAACGGCATCAACATGGGATGAGATAACTTAGTATATCACATTGTTAATAGTTCTTTATTTCTTAGTCCTGCAAAATCTGCATTATAACGAGACAATATGATCAAATAATTTTTTGGAAAATGCAGCGCATCCTTTTCTTTACTCTCGGTGATAGAGTGCTTCCTTTAGTGTTAGCGTAATCTGGTCAATAGCTGCAATTATGCTTTCGGACTTAGAGCTGTAAGCTTAATTTCTGCTTGGAAGTTTGTTTAGAAGATTTCTATGTGATTCCACTGAAAGCGTATTTTATGTCAGCCAGCTATATAATGTTGCAGATAGGACGTCGTCGCAAGTTTACTCTGAACTTGGATCTTTTGGATTCCTCACGACTGACGCCTGTTGTCGCTTGTACACTATCCTTCACGCTGGATTTTCCTGTTCAATTATATTGCACAGTACAATATTGCTAACCTTTCATTGCTTCCGGTTTTTAACACGAAACAGACGATGACTATCTTTCATTTATCAATGTTCTGCTATGTCGTTCATAAAGCAGAGTTAGGTATTTTGCAAATAAAACTCACCCAGTGCGATCCTGGTAGTTAACAAAATAGGCACACAGATCTTTCAATCCCACTCCTTACAGTGCCACATTTTTAGGTGCAGGAAGATCGGAATTGATTGGAATACGGTAGCAAAATTTTCTCGACCTTTTACTTTGCTTTTCCATTGTCATTGGTGGATATTTTATTGTCAATTCGTTAAAAAAAAAACAATTTCACTGCAGACTATCTCAATATTATAAAATGACATGTTCTTCTCGGTGCGCTCAGTTTCCTTTTACGAACACCTTCCACCTAAAAGGGATTGTGCTAAACAATGAACGTTGCGCTGCCGAACCTCGTGCAGACTTCTGATAATTATTCAATGCCCAATATAGTATGACGATTGTTTGCGGCAACTGGACGTCATATACAGCTGGAATTTTGTGCGTGTTATGCGGCCGTTTTGCGCTTGATTGTAGTGTCCGCTTTTAGCAAGCACCTGTACGTGAGTGCGTAAGCGCTTACATTTATTTTCACGCTTTTGCCTTCGCTGCTAAAGATAGTATCTTTGCAATTAATTTGTGTTTTTGCTTTTTATCCACTCCTTCTCGTTGCATCGCGAACTTTTAACTTTGGCACGCTTAGGTTCGTGTTTCAATGCCCTGACAATACTAGGCGGCCTTATAAAACTAAGCCCACACTTCTTATGATAGTAGGCGCCCAATGGCTGACAACACATGACGCATGCTGGATGCATTTTCTCCCACGTCGAACTTATGATTAAAATTTGAAAGCTATTTATCAGGCAGAATTCATCAGGGGTCTAAAATTGTGTTTAAAGAACCATTCTGTTGGTTTCAATTTTTTTTGTTTGTTCACAACAGACTGCAGCTAGCAGTATGTATGGCTCCAACACCTTCGTGCATGTACATGAAAGCATTTGCACAGTGTATGTGCGGCTCCAACACATTTCGACTTTGCGCTGATTGTTTTAATTGAGTTTCTAAATTTTAGCCAATGTTTATATCTCTTCTCATTGGGTGGAAAGTTTTACAGAGTCAGTGTTTTAGAAAGCCAAAGTAATGACTAAAATTTCGACGATTTATGTGTCCAAAACATAATCACCACATTACTGTGTATACTTATGCAAGCATTGCCCTGCTAGCATTACGTCGCAGGTATGAGCGGCGCACTCAGGCTACCACGTTAAAGCTAATCCTACAGCGACGAAATCCATTAGTCCCCTCCAGCAATCCCTGACCTTTTCCCTTAACAGTTCTTTGAGTTGGCACCCCGTAAATGTATCCTTGGTAAGGAATATGAATGACATTATCAATAGGCACTTCCCTACACAGCTTGTGCAATGGCGAGTAATATGCAGTCGAACGGAGCTAGCATGTCTGTGGCGTACGAGGTTGACCACCCTACGCATAAAAGATTGGTATCAGTAGTTTAATGAGTAGTCTTCTAATTGTTCATATATATTGGTAGATAAACTTGGGACAATAATATTTGCTCTCCCACAGGTCATATCTGAGGATAAATATCGCACCTCATGGAAATGCATTTCATCTTCGCTGGATCATTTCTGACGATCAAATATTGGTCCCTTGGGGGGGACCTGCAAAGAGGAACCTTTAGCCTTCCTATGGCTAGTCCTGCGGAATCTAAGTGTTTATCCCCTCGCAGTTGGTCCCCAAAAAGTAGAGTGGTTGTAGTAAACAATTGGCCGCCAAAATTAAAACTTTTCTACCCTCGTTATTCTCTTTTCTTGGAGGTCAAGCATATAGTGCGTTAAATGATAAGACACGTGGTCCTTTTGGGAGCGAGGCGGGTAAATAGTCCGCCTGTAAGACCCCATCAAGTCGGCTAAGTTTTGAAGTCTCAAGAAGTTCCTTAGCTAGTTTTAAGACATTGAGCATTTACCTGAAGGTAATAAGGGTGCATCTAGCAAGCGTGGCTACATCATCCTGACTCAGATTGAGAATGGCCAGGAAGTCATTTAAATACCAAACATCCCTGACCGTTGGAGAAACCTGCAGGGCTGCATGTATCTTCAGGGTAAGTTGGGTCATGAATGTGTTACTCGAGACTAGGGCAAATCAGGATCTAAAACAAGCGCCATCTTTTTTTACCTTGCTAGGTGGGTATTGTATATGACATTCCACTTCCTGGCGGAATTTGTACTTCACTCAATGGACTGAGGTTTTATTCATAGAATAAAAGATACTACCATAAAGAAAGATTTTAGGCAAGGAGACACAATCTCCCCAGTACTGCTCACAGCTTGCTTAGAGCAAGTATTCAGAGACTTGGAATGGGAGCAGTTAGGGATAAGGATCGATGGAGAATACCTCAGTAATCTGCGATTTGCTGATGACATTGCCTTGTTAAGCAACTCGGGGGATGAACTGGAAATAATGATTGATGACCTAGACAGCAAAAGTAGAAAGGTAGGCTTGAAAATCAATATGCAGAAGACTAAGGTAATGTTCAACAGCCTCGGGAAGGAAAAGCAGATTACAATAGGTAGCGAAGTACTGGAAGAAGTAGGCGAATATGTCCACTTAGGACAGGTAGCAACCGCAGATCCAGACCATGAAAAGGAAATAACAAGAAGGATAAGATTGGGATGGAGCGAATTTGGCAAGCACTCGTAGATTATGACTAGCAGCTTACCGGTATCGCTCAAGAGGAAAGTATACAACAGTTGCATCTTACCTGTACTCACCTATGGGGCTGAAACGTGGAGGCTAAACAAGAGATTTCTACTTAAGTTGAGGACAGCCCAGAGGGCTATGGAATGAAAAATGGTAGGGGTAAAATTAAGAGATAGGAAGCGTGCAGAGTGGGTCAGAGAAATAACTCAAGTTATCGACATTCTAGTGGAAATTAAGAAGAAGAAATGGGCATGGGCAGGACATGCAGTGCGAAGAGAGGATAACCGATGGTCACTTAGGGTAACAAACTGGATTCAAGGGAAGGAAAGCGTAGCAGGGGGCGGCGGAACGTTAGGTGGGCGGATGAGGTTAAGAAGTTCGCAGGGGTCAAGTGGATGCACCTAGCACAGAACCGGGTCAAGTGGAGAAATATGGGAGAGGCCTTCGCCCTGCAGTGGGTATAGCCAGACTGATTATGATGATGATGAAAAGATATTGATGCTTATATGGAATCTTCGGCTTCTAAGGACAAAAACGAAGACATGCCACAGGGCCTAGTTGCGAAAATGACTATGGAGGTGTTCACAAGTTAATCCTAGTGCGCAAAACGTGTGGTCGCTCAGTGATCGGTTGAAATAGCGTGTTGAGTCGTTGCTGACGCAAGATACTAAGATAAATTTCAACATGCAGCACTGCAGAAAATGCAAGAAGCCAGAGCGAAAATCCTATCGCTATGGCTGGAAAGTCCTAAAGAAAAACCCGGAATGTAACGCACGAGATCTCGGAAGATTTTCAGTGCAAAAGAGGAGCAATCATTCTGTCAGCGTACCGTCGGTAGCTTTGCTATGAAAAAGTTGTGGTGTTATAATCCTGGCTGGAGACCGCGTGATACGAGCGAAAGCTTTGTGCAGCATGGTTTTCTGGAACAGGAAAAGTACCGCATCAGTTTTCTCTCCGCCGCCGTGCCAAGCCACGCTTCCGACTGTTTACCCGCGGTCACCTGGTCACGCGCCGCCACAAATGTTCTTTCGGCTTCCCGGGCGCCAGTTTCTCCCGTAGGAAAACGGCTTACGCGGCGTGCGCCAGAACGTGTCCTATCGCCCTTAGTGCTTTCCAAAACAAAGGTAGAGGCCTCTAAACGCACAAGTATGCCGCTTTAGGGTTCAGCGGCCACCACAGATTCGGGAAGGCCTTTTAACCATTTAGAGTTGCATAGATGACAGCAAACTACATGTTATTGTAGATAGTAGCATGCAGGATACAGTAGGATACATTTTCACCCACGAGCAACACAAGGTTCGGCGAGTTGCGCGTTGAAGTATATATTGTGTTTCATAGTGCTCTGCCTGTGTCATCTGAAAATATGTGATGGGGAAGCGCATTTATATCAGGAAAAGTGCCGAGAGACGTTGTGAAATAATATTGGACAATTCAGAGCATAGTGTTGCAATTTCTCGGGGTTGAAATGTGGCGTAGGTTCCTGCTTTGTGAAAATGTGTTCTCTTTTGAAACATTATTCGATTTCTCTATGCACGACGTCACTGAGCACACGATGAAGGGAATTCTTGGAATTGTAACGAATTACACAGCACACTGCGCCGTATCTTTTAAATAGTGACCTCCAAAATTGACAATCTCTGACGGGTAGATGGACGCAGATTTCTATTATCACCCTATATACCAGACCGTGATGAGCATTCCGGCCCATTTTTTTTTTATTTTATGCTTTTTTTTACCACTTAATTGCTGACCACGTGACGTATGCTTTTCGAGGTGGATTGCGTTTAGAACATTTTATAGTGTCATTTCATACTCGACACAAAATGTAACCATGCAGCTTGCCTTTAGGAGCGCCGGAATTGGAGCTGCGGCGGCAAAAATAATACAAGGTGAACTCAATAACTTTTTACAATATCAATTTTATGTTATGTTTGCCTTACCTCTGCTTTACAAAAGAAATAAACACGAAATTGTGTGTGCCTGTAGGAGCAACAAAGTTAATATCCAGCATTTCCTCAATGTTCTTTTCTTTAACTTCTTGATACTGCATCACAGTAAATAAATGAAGAAAGCAGTAGCTGTATAAAATATATACCATATTAGCACCTACTATGTCACCAACAACGCTCATGAATCTTTTGAGTGTAACGTAGTCTCCAAGTGGCATGCTGATTTGATGACATCAGAAAATTCCGTTCTCTTTAAAAGCCACAGCGCCAAAATTGATTGCGTGCACCTTAAATATTTGGTTCACGCATGTTCCCCAAGCAGGGATAATTTCCTTACCTGCTCTGATATTACTTTTATACATAAAATGTATCAGTCGATTCATTTGGCTACTGCCTTCGTTATCTTCTCATTTCACAAATAATTTTGTTCGTACATAAAAAAAATTCTGTCTCATACTTTTTTCCTGAAAATCTAAGAGTTCCTAAACCTGTGGCTCCAAACATTGACATTCATGGCTCACATCCTGTTCCGAAGCTGCCAGAAACATGCCCATTCATGGGCGCGCCGGCTGCGCTGGAACAAATATGGCGGCCGCGGCGGCAAGGCTCCGGCGCATGCGATAATTTACCAGTTCCAGGGACTTGAGTCGATATACAGCTGCGCACAAAATCGCTTCCTATGTTCCCAGTCTTTGTCGTGCATCCATTAGCTGCCATGTCGTTCTCCGCCTGACATCCTCTGTCTAGGTATAAGGCGCTCCCCCCCCCCCCCCCCCCTCACTTTGTAATGATGAAGGCAGGCTCCATCAAGATAATTACTATCTGTTCCTAACGAGCCCGGTGTGAAATAATGGTTTGTATTCTCGACTACGGATCGAAGAGACAGTGGTTCGATTCTCGGTAAAGAGAGACCTCTTTCTTCAACTTCCACTACTGTTGACACTTTCTGAACAAAGATTCTGACCACGCCACTCAGTCAAGAAAGGGTTTGGTCCTAATAAGAATATAGTATTAAGAATGGCAAGTTTAAGTTCCGGAATTTGTAATATAGTAAAGCTGATAATATTGCTAGCGAAGTCCGGGAATTTATCCCTGGTTTCTGAAACCGTTCCTGTAGCGTACTTGTGCGGCTGTGAGGGTGGCCGTCTTTTTTACTTATTTTGACTTTTTTTTCAAAACTCGGCACGCAACCCCTTCTCAGCACCGTTACAATGTTCCGGTTTCCAAGGAAATGCTGAAAACTCCAAGAACGGCTATTAGCTAACTGCATAGTTGCTTATAGGAGCCTTAGAAGTTTGTGTTCTTGCCTATAAGCAGGGCCAACACGCGCCTACTTCAAAATATTATTGCAGAATTTAGAAAAGTTCCGAACTGATAATACCTATTGTTTTAACCCTTTTCCAATCAAACCCAATGGTTGAAATTTTTTGCATACAATGGGTCCTATGCGACAGAGTAGTATGAATCAATAGGTCAGACTCACTGCATACAATAGGTCCAGTTCGACATCCCAAATGAGCAAACATTGCCAATCTTCACCTTCAAGCATTGATGTAATCTGAATCCAGCATGTAAACATAGGATGGATGCGACAAAGACTATATGCAGTAATATCACTTGAAGCATTACAGTAATATGTGCACCTAGTGAACGTTATAGTACTTCTGCTGTCGGTTGTGTACAACACTGATCTAACTCTTATCGTACTCTCACAATCCGTTCCAAGCGCCAAATACAGGGCAGCCGTTTCACATAGTTTTTATCGTAGTTAGAGCGGTTAAGCAATACTCGAAGTTAAATTAAACCTGAAAATTTCGAGGACGCTGTCAGACAGAATTCTGGTCGTCTGAGTTCTCTCAAGTTTGGAGCTCCCTCCAAAGCCCGATCTGTTTGGACTCAAAGATCTCTAAGCTCCCTTCGTTTTATTCTGAAGACCCAATAGCACTTTGATGCTCCCAAGATTGTTCGAATGCGTACCACGAAGGCGTTAAGCATAAACAAACACCGATAAATGGCAACGAAAATGCCGAGATAGTGAACACGCATTCGGTACCGCACGCCCTATCATTTTTCTTATTCATTGCCGTCCACCCCATGTCCACCTCTCAGGTACCTGGTTCTCAACAAGCGGTGTGCTGTGAAACGCATTATTCTTCTCGATACGCCAGGTTTCCGTCCAGTAAATGAAAATGACTGAAATCCATCACGAATATCTCCTAGTTCAATGACGATGAAAAGATTTCATTTGAATTCTAGTGACAATAGGAGCATACAAATGAATGCTCTACTGGGTTCCTCTTTGAATTCACATTTCAGTTTTGTAGTGCAATTTTACTTCGCATTCTAAATGGACAGTATAGTTGGTTCCATTTCAATTGATCATTCCAATTGGACACTTAATATGGACTATCCATAAGAAAACTGACGAGGAGCTGCTCGATAAGCTTACAAAAACAAAGCTAAATAAATGGCAAAGAGTATCAACCTCATGGTCGCAAAAGTAGGCTACATAACAAGGTAGACAGACGCCTGGGCATGTTGGTTTGCCTATTATCGGTGCAGCGAATTTACGACAAGGACGAAAAAAGACACAAACACAGCGCTGATCAGCGCTGTGTCTTCGTGTCCTCTCACCCTCGTCGTAAATGCGCTGCACCAATAATAGGCTACATGAATATACAAAAGGTTCAAAAACACAGAAATTTCAGACTTCGCTGATCATAATTAAAGATTTATTTTGGTGGGATTTCAGGCATATAAACGTCTTCAAACTTAAGACTATGTCTCTGCAAAGGTTAAAGCTTTCTTGCCTCATGACGGACGTGCTCCGACCCTGTGCGCAGAAAGTGTCAACCATAGTGTCACTTAAAACAAATATCTTTCTGCAAGCAATTGAACCAATATACCTGTGGTCACTGCCAAGTGCACAAACCACTACTGCACGCTGAGCGTTTTTTCATACTTTCTGCGTTCAGCATAAAATATTTCAAAAAAACGCTGCAATCGCAACATGAAAACCACATAGCTGTGTACATACATGGACATCATGATCAGGCGCTGTTAGACAGGCATCGTGACATTAAAATTCCCGCAATGAAAACCAATATCCTAGTTTTGAGAGCTAGTCGGGACGTTCTGCTGCCGCTTCCTGTATGGCAATAAATCAATGAAAACACTTGCAAATAAATTCGAGCAAGTCTTGCTTCCCTCGCATAGTGATAGTTAGCGTCACTACACACCTACACACCGAATATAGTAAGGGACAGATCGTAATTCTTCTCTTCAAATGTGCCTTCCGTTTTCATTCCATCAGCCGGGACGCCCTGTGCCTCGACAGAAGTTATAAGAGGGAGGGGGACACCGCAGCTAGCGGACACGCGAAGACGACAGGGGAGAAGGAAGTGTGGCCGCCGTTAATGCCGAACATCGACCACGGTCCCACGCCATCATAAAGGAGCGCTTCGAAGACCAAGCGGCGCAATGAACTCGCGCCATCGCTGCCCGGTCGAGTGTCTGACCTCGAATCTGACACCGAAGTAGTCGCTCTCCTGCGCTCCGTAGTCTATTGGGGAGACTAGCTGCAATCGCCGCGAACTGCGCTCTTCGTCTAAGACTGACAGCAGTCCCGTGTCCGTGACCGCTTTCATGGCACGTCGCGGCAATTGTACAGGTAAGAACGTCACCGAGAATAAAAACCTCTCATTTGGGAGGGAGGTAGGGCTTTGATGGGTGCGTTGGATGGATATTGAGAGGTTGATTGGTTATGAGTGACCTGGGGATGCGGCGCTTTTGGGTCCCAAGCCCTGTTTCCAACTGACAATGTCAAGAGGAGTAGCGTAATTTTCTCAAAATATTTCTAATAAACAAAAAAAGAAACAGTTTTGTCTAATAAATTCAAAAGTAGAACTAGCCCAAAAAGCTCTCCCCTTATAGCTTTTTTTCCTAGCAGTTTTATATTCACTACATCTGCACTGCATCGGACGATAAAAATCGCTATTTTTACTGAAAATAGATTTCTGTTCGGGATCTTCCATCGGTACCGAAAATACAATCTTTCAGATTAAAGGCTGTCGGTATCTAAAATATAATTTAATGTATCTTGCTGAGCCCTGGACAAATAAAGGGAAACTGAATATTCCTTGAGTAGGTTGAGTACGAGTTAAATTTGCTCATTACTCCCTTTTCTTTAACACCTCGCAAACTTGAAGGTTGAAGGTTGAAGGTTTATTTCCGCAACTGGTGTTGCGAGGACAGCCAGGGAAAAAGCTGTATAAACAGCTTGAGAGGTCCTGGCTTCCTCTTGGGTCTCCGGGAACCGCCGCGCCGGACGTCATCACTTGGATATGCACCTCACTGAGCATGCTTGGTGGTCTTCAGCTACTGCGCCGCAGTGGGAGATATGGGCCCTGCAGAAGCCGGACTCTTGGGAAGGCATATACGCTGAGAATTGCGACTACCTATAGTGTTATGACATTGATGACGCAACACAACTTTCTGCGAGTTCGAGCTATCCTCCCTCACAATCCCAATCTAGTCATCCTTCCGACTTCGGTCGTAGTGAAGAAGCGGCAGGTATAAAAACTGAAGCTGAAAGAGTTAACTGAGCGACGCAAGCTCCCGGAGAGCTAGAAGAGAGAATTCCAAAGCGACGGCGCAATTTGACGAAAAAAGAAGAACTAAACCAAAGAAACAATTTGGTCATATCCACGACTACTAATGCTTTGCTTTCTATATCCTTGCTTAGCAAAGTTGGTGCTGCCAATTTTTTTCCTATTCGCTTTCTTTGCAGATGGCTGGGAGTCAGTGGTCCTGCCACGTTTCCAAGCGTCGTGCTTATGAGTAGGACCTAACTCCTGTAACGGGTCCCACTGCTGAATAAAGTAAGAAAGGAAGTAGCCGCTGACATGAGCAAAAAGCGAAGAATGTTTTTGCTATTGGCTAATGGGAAGTCCTAATTTAATCATGAAGATAACTGATTAGAAAGTAGCATAAAACCACTTGTTGCTCGTGAGATGTGATCTTGGACAAGGGTAGCGCTGGTTAAGAGTTCAAAGAATAGTTAATATACATCAGAAAGATCTAGAAAGTATGGGATATTGTGAAGAGAAAAAACAAGAAATGGGGGTTGAGTAAGTTAGTGAACCTAAGCAGAGGCGAGTTAACTGGCACGTACGTGGCACTTGAGAGAAAGAGAAGTGGGAACAAAATAGCGTGCAGTGGGATTTTTGGGAGATGGGGAAGACGACGACGAAGAACAGAACGATGTAGACATATAGATGGCGAAGTGGTTGTGGTTTTTGGTTTGTTGTTCAGTAATGTATAAAATGTGGCATCTTAAGTTTCACCTTCGGAGCCTCCTCTCTGCTTTTTAAAATTGTACACGAAGAATCATTTTGTACCGTAAGCAGATATGAGTGTGACAGATATAAAGAGATGGCTGTCTCAGTGGCTAGAGCACTGGTTGTTTAATTTGCACGTTGCGGGTTCGGATCCTACGTGCTACATGTGGTTAATATTTCATCTTCTTTCCAATTTTTTTATCGGCAAAAATACACTTACAAACAGAAGTGCATGACCCATACGAAAAATATGGAGCAACTGCAGCACATTCTACGACATGCTGCTAGGCTCATATCATCAGACTGTAGCAAGCGTTCATCCGTAACTAGTATGATGAGGCAGCACAAGGAAAAGGCTTACCAGGGGCATAGACAAATTATTCATTTATTAAGATTGTGCTTGATACAGCGCAGCAAAATAGGCTTGCAACGTTAAATACATTTAATTTCTGCAGCACTACGGGGATCAAGATTGAACTATACCAAAATGATTCAACCACATCAAGCCAGGACAAAACAATCACAAAGATTATTTTTTCTCACACTAAAAAACAATGGAATCGCCTGTTGCTTTGTTTGCTAATTGTTCTGGTAACTGTTCTGGGCGCTTTTTCAAACGTATTTTATGTAACTCCTCCCTGCTTAGTCAGCACTGCTGCCTCCAGAATTTGTAAATGAAAAATAAATTACAGAACTACATTTGTAGCTGAGCCTCTGAACCCATAACGTAATGATCAACCATAATGCGAAAGAGTTTCCTGTCATAATTAGCGAGGACAGTAAGTAAGGACAGCGTGTCGGCAGATTGTGTCGGCATGAACCCTCTATAACAAAACGAGTATTGGTGCGACGGGGTATCGAACTGCATCAGAACGAGAAGATGGGTTCCCTGGCTTGAGTTCCCTGGTGTGTGAATTTTTGCATTGCACTCAAAGTACGCAAAGGTTACACAGTAATAAGCTGTATTTTATTGACTTAGCATGGCTGATGCAGGCTTAAAAATTTAAACGTCCAGTGGGCAGGAGCCAGTAACGGACGGGAACCACAATTTTGATAACATCACAATACATTACATTAGCTCGCTTGAAGCATTATCGCGATACCATGTGTTAAGCTATGCGTGACACACCGCCATCCTGTTGCTAAGTATTCAAAACAGGCCCAATGGCATTACAACAGTCTATGAAAATCGTACTGCTTTTTAATCTGGAGAAACCTAATTCAGTAAGGTTTAAGCGGAAAGTCACAGTTTAGAGTCATTCGGAGGACGTGCAAGAAGTAATGAGATTATCAGCATCAAAAGCGAACGCGATGAATGCTTTCGTTCATTTTACATACAAATCGATTGATTCCCCAAGGCGCTAAAATGTATGTCTCTTGAAACAACGCTTTAAAGGATAAATCTAGCTCTGTAGTCTAAAAGGGAGTGTTTTGGATGCAGGGTTATTGCCAATTTTCCACTGAGTTTTAACTATCTTGACAATGGGATGCGCAGTACATGTTCTTATGCAATGGTGGAGGGAATCATAAGTCATATATATACCTGCTGAGCTTTTATAGTCCCATGATTAGCCAACCATGCCTCGTGTAACGCTCAAGCACACACACTGTTTTCAGTAAACATCATTGTCTTTATCAAGTTCCAACTGCAGCAGAACCCCGCCTATTCAAAGATCATCACATTCACGAAGTTCTGTCTGTACCGCTCTTTCACCTAACCTAAGAAAACAGGCCTCACACATACAAAGTCACGGCGAGTTCGGAATAGGTCCGTAAGCGTAGTTTCCGGCGAATCCATATGGTGGCGTGAGAGAACTCACAATCTTTTCGCATCTCCAGGAGTAAGACGATTTAAATCCACCATTGTATTTTTTATACGGCGATACAAATTGTCACTAAATACCAGATGGCCACACCTGGCAGTGGGCAGCTTTATATACAGATTGCAAACCTCAAAAGCCTCACTTGAACATAGTCTTCACTGAGTGGCTCGTAATGAAAATGAAGCGGGATTGCTTAACAGCCCCAGAAAGAGCCGGTTACAGCAGTAAAGAAAATTGCACCTATTCTCTGTTTACAAGGAGTGCCCCATCATGCAAGAAATGTTGCAGGCAGGTTATACACCAGGTAGTTTGTACTGGTGAAAACCAGGTCGGCATAATATATGCCCCGGTGAAGAAAAAAAAAATGGACGAGCAACTCGGGAAACCACGCTCTTAGATACGTCAAAATATGCATGCCGCGCAAATCAAGTTTTGTATAACCTACTCTTCTCGTGCGGAAATGCAAGTTATGGACGCACAAGAAGGTGCCTCAACCTGTATATTTTAGAGAACATGAGTGATCAGTGGAAACATCGACCCCTTTTCAACTCTCGCAACATATAGCGAAGTCTGGACAAAAAAGATATAGTGTACATCAGAGTTGTCGGTATGCCGATAATTTCTACAGCCACGCCTCAGCTCTTCCGGCAAATAGTTGAGGCATGTCTTCCGCGATTTCGCACATCTTGGGTCTCATAATGTTTGGTGGAGCTACAAAAAAAAATATATATATATATATTATCTTTAGATTTCTTGAAGCGTGAAGACGTTAATTCAGGGGTATGGCTTGGCTCGCTGGTTCTACATTCTTATGCGTTTTGCATGCCTTCAGCGCCAGTGCGCTCAGGGTTGGAAGCGTTTATAAGTAGGAGTCCTTTTGATAATTATTTTCTTCGAAAAGTTTTTTTTTCTATGTGCGTACATTTTGATCACTTTTCTTTTTGCCCTGAAGAAAATGCTGTCTGTGTGATATGTGGCACGAAGGGCACTCGATCTTGATAACAGTGAACTAAAATATTAACTGGAATTGAACACAAGATATTGCGAAGAAATAAAAAATCTAGAAAATCCTAAGATAGAAGCGTTATTCTCCAGTGGTGACAAAACGGCATTCGCGGCTGTAGGATGAGTGGCACTCCTTAAGGGTTTTCATCTGTTTCTTGGCAATCAAGTAGATATAATTTTACCCTTAATATTTGTCGTACACAGCCCCTATGTTGGTCGTTGTGCTGTGCAGCAGGACAGAAAACAGAATAACGAAAATTGAGCTTAGTAGCTGTGAAAGAAATCATTTTTGTGTGCAACGTAAGAAATGATAGCCTCTAAACCACGCATTGAGCTTCCAATGTTAATCTTTGTCGCCATAGTCCTGGGCAAACTATTGATATAAAACTGAACGGCATGCTTCTTCTATCTACAGTTACGTCAACGCATAATAAAGAAGATATCTGTGAGATTATTCCTTGAAATGAAAAAGGTGCACAGCTGCTTTTAAAAAAAACTTTTCGTAATGCTTCGGCTTTAGCTTAATAGCGATGAATTATGTCCAAGGGATGTGAGTTTATGACGTCAGAACCCCCAAATTTACGCGTTGTATATAACGCATTTGATATTGAAAACGCAAGCAATAAATTATAAAATGCGTCCTTTCAAGCAATAAATTATTTTCGAAGGGTTCCAGTGACTGTAGAGAAAACGCAGTCTTATGCATAATGTGAGAAGGTTATTTGACGCTGCATAAACTTTTCGCAAAGCAAAGCTGTACCCTGCCAATAGAAATATAATTTTGTGGTGTTACGAAGGCTGCGGAGCGAACCTATTGTGTTCGCACGCAGCACACGTGTTTTGTGAGATTTGCAACAATGAAGCTAGTGAATATACAGTTGCCTAAAATTTCCCAAATAGTGGTAAAATATCATGCAATAAATATACCTAGTGACGTGGAAACGATTTTATGGTACAGTTCCGCTAAACAAAAGTAGTCAGAAAAGTCATTTAGGCAATTCCTATAAAATCCGGAGCAAAAAGCCAGAGAACAAACCATCTCTTAACCGAGTTAGTGACGTGCATGATGCAAACCTGCTTTCAGCTCGTCCTGTTCTGCGTGATCGTGCTGCTAGTGCACGGTAAGCATATGATATTTTTTTATTACAAGCCTTTGCTCTTGTATGCATTGCTTGCCATTTTCAAAAAGTAGCTAACATTCGTGTATTAAGCATGGAGTCATGGGGCCTATAATATTTTCGGTTACTTATAGTAAATGCTTCTTTAAATAAATTAAAAAGTGCCAAAGGTGAATTAGTAAATATGCGGTTTCACGACATATTTCCAATTACAGGGTTATAAAGATCATCGATGTGGCGAAACATAGAATACTTCGACTACTAAAAGTCTCATTCTCGACCGGTGACATCGAAAAGTACATCAGCAGATTGAAAAGTTTTCTTCCTATAAAAAGCCGCCTTGTCTATAATCCCAACTCTAAACAAGGGCTTCTGAGCAAAAATCCAGAGCACGATATGCAGCGGAGCGCGTAGAAAAGAAGGAAACATGAATACAACACCTAGCTTAGATCGCTGGCAGTGTATTGGGGAGCAAGAAAACTCACGCGGATAAAAAAAGCCTGCTTGATCTCTTGGCCTCAAGGGGTATAGTGGACACGTGATCGGCATCAAGAAGGGCTGGGCGTGCAATGCAATGCCGAATACTGTATGCGCAGATGATCACGTAGAAATAGATATCAGAATTGCGTTCAATGTGCAGTCAGGGGCAAAAGTTTGCGAAAAGTGAGTTCGCGGAAAATAATTTATTTCTGTGTGACTGAACAAATATAGTGAATGAAATGTGCTGAATCACGAGGGGACATGCACGTTCCATTGAAAGCAAAAATATTACAGGAAGAACTAGCGGGGTAGCGAAAAATAAATGTTTTTCCACAGATCCGCATCCCGCAAACTTTTGTCCCTGACAGTACGCATCTAATACTGAAGGTAAGTGCGTTATCTGCTGAAAGTCGGTTCTACCAGAAACTGCATATATTGTAGCCAGTATAACAGTTGCTTAATTTAGGGTAAGAAAATGTTTGAGTGCAAAAAAACCTCCTAATGAACTGTTACGTCTAAATGGGTGTGGCCAACTTCAATAATCTTAAAGCCAACTAATTAACCGGAGTCTAGTTCAGGCAGTGGCTTCAGAAATAATTAACCACGTAGGATTCCTGTGCGCTACCTTTGGGACTAGCAGTAAACTGCGACGAGTTCATCTGTCAACAAATTAATCGAATGCTATTGACCATCCCTCTGTAAAAAAAGATTCGAGAACAAAAAATTACAAACGATGAAATCATTGAGGGCCAAGAATGAAAAGAATAAAGTTTCACTGGCAGTGAAAAATATATCTCCAAGCTAGAATGGTGCCGTGATGAACAGGATCAGAGTGTAGCAGAGACATACATAGCAGTAATTGAGGTAACAAACACAATTAACAGTTTCCTGTTCTCGTTGTCACAATATTGAAGTCTATGATTTCTTGCCGGATGTATGTCTTTGTTTACCATGACCGCTGATCATCGAGTTGGGCTTTGACCACTATATTCATTTGTACGGCAAGAGGTGAGGGGCCAGGACCCGCTTGAATTTATTAGAAGTTAAACGTTAATGACTCGCCGCTAAGGTTATTTAAGCGGTAAGAAGTCGTAAGAGCACCGTTCATATTTTTAATTGGCAAGAAATAGTAGTTGAACTGCCCAATCATTGCTTTTGAATCGTTCAATTTTAAGATGAAAATATTTTCTGAGATCGATATGTTTAAAAAATAAACCACACACTGTCATATGGTCAAGACCAGAATAGAGGACAGTCAGTAATTGACAGAGAGCTTCAGCATTTGCAGGCCTTGAAGAAAAATACTTCTGGAGGAAAAATTGTCCTGTCTTAGACATGCTTCGTGATGAGTAATGCATCAGCAGTTTTTTAAGGGGTGTACATTGAAATATACTGTTATTTTGGCTTCTTCAAATTTTATGGGCTCCTCAGGGGTCTCAAGAATTGACCTACAGCACTAGAATAGAAGTCCTTGATATCAACCCTACTGACAGTAGTATATGGCCTTACGAGTGGCATTTTTGACGCTTGCCCATTCGATCATAGCAATTGAGACGAATATGCCTAAACATCCTTCGAAATCCTCTTTTCTCCTCACATGCTCGGAGCTTTTAGGAGTGAATGGATCGCGTTTTAGAGTACATCAGATATATTGCCTAGAATAACAGTTGCTACTGTGCATGCATAACGTTGAGTTGATACTGTGGATGCATAAATTTAGTTGATTTCTACAGCAGCGTGGGAGCGCCCCCCAGAGTGCCTCGAAGAATCGGATGAAGGAAACTGTGCGCGTCCTCAATACGAACGGTGGTACTATGATCCCAGGTACGGGTACTGTGGTCCCTTTAAGTGGTGCGGAACCGGTGGAAATGCGAACAACTACGGTAACTGCACATCCTGCATGACGGAGTGCACAAGTGAGTGGAGTTTTGTCTTCATGTCTGCCGCACTGTGGAATTAAAAATACGAACATAAGATATGTAAATGTCAATAAATGAAGGGTAAGTTGTTAGCAAGGAACATGTTTATCGGCTCTGTATTTAAACAAAACAACTCAGGTAAAACTTAATTTGTGGAAACGTTTCTCGCCTAAAACCTTTCCAAGAAAGAAGTCCACACACTAAACATTGCACCGCTAATAGCCCTCGTCAATGAAGCGAAATACTGTAGGAATAATGGAGAGGTAATTTTCACGCCCTAAGCAACCTCTGATCATTGTAAACTAAAGCACTAAATACCCGCTACTTGGGAACACCTCCGAGGGACGCTATGAAATGCGTGAATGACCTTCAAAGACAGTCAAGCACAAATTGGGACTGCCTGCCTAGTAAAAAGTTTCGCTTAAAGTTGTGGGCTCTAGAAAATGGGTTCAAGATTACAAATCTTGTTCCCAATTTAAGACCATGTGAACCGCTGACCGATTTATTCAATAACAAGAGCTGATTAGTGAATTGTGAACAAATGTTTTATTTTACACTTCATCATGAAGTCGTATATCGTAGGAGAGCTTATATCGAGTATTTTATTCTTTATTTAAATATGGTTACTTGCTATTGTGATAATAAATTCAGCTTTACACTACAGCATCCAGGACTGTAGTGTTGGTTAGTTCATACAGAGGATGATTTATTACACTGATTTGAGGTATTAATTGTTGGTAGTTGCAAACTACTATTAACATTTATATTTGTGACCCAAGCCGTAGGTGGCAAACATTGCTGTAGGCGGAAAGCGGACAGGCGCAGCCTTGAAGTCACCTCTATTTCACCGACTTGCGGTTTAAAAAAAAAACTAAATAACTCCCGGGCAGCGGTTGCAGAGAAAACGCTCACTGGTCGTCGAGTTACGTTTTCTCATTCCATACAGTAGTTCTCAGTTACAACTCGTAGCATAAACATCTGGATAAACCCGCAATGAATTGCTGAAAAAGTAGGGAATATTCAGAAATATTTTTGTTTGCTTTCAATCATTCGAGAACAACCTCGGCGCGTCTCGCGCAGAAACAAAAGGTGATAAATTCCCGTTTCTGAATGCCGGCCGTGAACAATAGGGAGCGTTAAAACAATCCAGGGGTGTCTGCTGAAAACAACAAATACAGATCTTAAAGTTTCGCAGAAATATCACTGAATATGTTATGAGTTGTGGATACCCTACAAAGTTAAACCTGGATTTAATAAAGTTGATGAGAGCGGTGATTTATTTCGTTAAAATAAGAGATGAATTGCTCGGTCATTGTGTTTGATAAATTCAGTTTTGTGACATAGCGGTAACCAGAAAGCTACCGCGGCAGTAATTTTGGCAAAGCATAACTGCTCCCAAAATGAAATTGCAGTCCTCGGAAAAGAGTTACACTATTAGCGCGTATGAAAAAAGAAAAAAATTCTTACAACAAAAATAGCCCCATCTCCCAGCAAAGGTGCCGTTGGTCTTTGCTTGCGTGCGTTTCGTGAGCATCGACCACACGGCTTCTTCTCAGGTTTGAAGTTCGTACAGCACGTTTTTCGTCCCCTCGTGGGTTCCAGCAAACCACCGTACCTGACAAATGGGCATCCAACGCCTCGGACGCCATTAGTGAGGGACTTTAACATCACAAAATTCATTCAAAAAGGCACAGTTTAGTAAAAGTGGGAGGAGGGCGCTGCGGGATATTACCGGTACCTCGATATCAATAAAGTTTAGGATTTTGCTAAAAATTCAAAGAAAATATTATTATTTTCACTTCATTTTCGCAAGAAAAATATTCGTAATATTGAGACAGATCACGAAATTGGCTTCATTATTTCCCCTTCGCCAAATTTGCAATGAATTCTATGGGCGCCTGACGATGTCCCTTGTTAATAATTACAAGGTTAACAACGATGCGCCACTAATCACGCGAACACTCCCAGAAACCCTTAAAGTGAGTGGGTGTAGCTCTCCCAGTTTGAAAAGAGATGCCCTCGACATGCAGGGGAGCTCAGCCGGAAGTAAACTACCTGTAGTCACTGAAGGGGCTGGCCGTTCGGTGCCCAGCTTTCGCCGGTTTGCGCCAGAGAAAGGGTCTGAGTCAGAAGTAACAAAGAAAAACAAACTTAATACACAGCAAGCGACGATATAGAGAAATTCACACTTACACTTAAAATACACAGACGAGAAGTTCACAGAAAGGCAATGATAAGCATGCAACTAAAGAGGTTTTTAATAGCACAGATACTTTACAGCACAGAACAATACACGAGAGAGTAAAACAAACACCAAATTGTTCACCGGGCACTGTCGCAGAACGACGTCTGGAGAGTCACGATGGGGCTCCCATATAGACGTGTGCCATACCTTCTCAGATCTCTGGCTTGCTTAGCAGAGGGTTGGCCCCATCGAAGTCACCGTTGGCACCCAGTGATGAGAGGGAGGGTGACACCGATGCGCGAAATCCCACGCGCTCTCCTCGCGAGGAAAATTAGGCGTTTCTACAGTGTTCTAGAATTTTCTATGCAGATGCCACTTGGGCTTCCTTCGCGCCGCGCTGAACTAATAAATATGTGCGCCGATTTCGTGCGAGAGGGGGAATCGGGATATCTTCGTTAAATTGGCAGTTTCGTAAAATCGGGTTTCGTTAAGCGCAGTTTTCACTGTACATGTGTTTTCACGAAGACAGCGCTAGATCTTGGGTGTAATATAGGAGACACCCACACCAACTATTTTTCTTCAGATGTAGACATAGATGAAGGCGCCCGTAATCGAGAATGATAAGGTAAAATCCTAGGGTTGAGTCAATGATTAGGCAGAACACATTAAATATTCCTGGTAGTCATGGACTTAATTTTTTTGTCATGCTGACAGTGCTTGCATCGGTAGCGGTTGGCGTCTATGCTCCACGTTTCATTGAAACACATGCAAAATCATGATTAGTGTTTGGTTGCTTTATCTGGTTTATCTTCCAAAGCGACTCAGATTATGAGAGCCGTTGATGAGGGGTGCGAGAATTTCGACTCCATCAGGTTCTTTCAGCGCTAACTAATATCGCACAGCAGATGAATGCCTTGCTTTTCCCAGCCATCGATAAACGGCCACCACAACCGGGACTCCATCCCGCATCATTGACGAAAGAAGAAGACATTGTCACTTCTTTATGGAGCTATATTACGTTTGAGGACATGTAAACATGTGCGCTGTAATTTGCCTTCGTGTTTGTTGAGTGCTTCAGATGAAAGGCCCCTGTCAACCTTTATGACAACGAGTTTTTTCAAAAACAAACCCGTGTAAGGCATTGCTTTGTGTATCACTGTAATTATTTTTCTTATTTTTCGTTACAGACCACCCTGATCCGGAAAGAGCATGTAGGGAGATTATCGGCGCACCGTGAGCATTTAAACAGAACCCCGCCGAAAAGTTCGAGGTGTCATGAAATCACATAATAGGAAATGTCGTACTATGTCCAATGGTCGCTAGCCCCATCCAAACATAAAAACATGATACGACTAAATTACCATAATTTGAAAATCTTGACTCTTATATTTAATAAAAGATTGCCGAAAATTTTCAGCCTGGTTAATAACACCGCATTCCTTTAATACAGGATACTTTTATTGCGCGAATATACACTACCGCTTACAATGCTTTGGTGTTTCTATTTGTTTGCTTGGGAAGCAAATCTCCGAGATTACCATTCGTTGCTTCCATCTGTGTTTTCAGCATTAGGAGAATTGCCAGCATTGTATAGGTTGAGATAAAAAACTATATTCATCCTGTTCTCGTAGTGCTTTAAGTGACATTCCTAAAGGTTTCACAATAAAAGCTCCGGCCTTCCCCCTCTTTGAAGCAACCTGTAGATGAAAAGGTGCGCATCGCCGGTGATGAGCAAGAGCTATGTGATGTGGTGGCGGCAGGGATGGTGAATTGAAAAACTTGGACGATATCTGCCCTAAATACTGCCGATTTTCAGGAAGGCCACACCTCTTCAGGGGATGGCATTCAATAAGACAGGCATCGAAAATATCGAGCGTCGAAGTATTTCGAGTCACTACATTTAACGTTAAAGGCTTGCGCAATCGTCGAAATCAAAATTAGTTACGACATCTTGCGAGGAAATGGTGTGAGAGCGTTGTAGTAATAAATGACGGAGAGCAGTGATGCTGCTCACCTGGTCTATGTAGCCACTCGAGAGTCTTACCCGGAGAGCCCGTGCTATTTCTGACCAGTACACCAGATGTTACTCTCGTATTATACATATTACATAGATGAAAAAAGGGAACTTCTATGACGCAATGTTTCAACTTCGAGTGTTCAATGGAGATTTAATTGTGTTATGGCAATGTTAAGCAGCATTATATCCGCCTATAATGGCAGTTATTGATTCATCGTTTGTACAGAGATCGTACCATTAGACGCTTTGGGGATTTTTATTTATTGTGTTTGCAGGGATATGGACCGATGAAATTTAAGTCGGCGTTATGCCATTTAGTGGTGCTGCACTTAGTTTTATAGCTTGTCAATAAAGCCATCTTGGATGTAGTCGAAATAAGGTTGATAATATCCATTTTACTCTCTCCGTTGTTCTTCCAGTGCTTCACAAATGAAGGTCAGAGGACTCCAAGAGTCCGCAAAAACTATGCACATAATAGGAGAACGGGAAGCTTAGGTATGGCTAGACGCAATTTTGTACGGTAAAAGCACGGATGTTGAAAGGCGACTGTAGTTTCTCAAATTGAAAGAAACACGAAGGGAGTACGGAGAGAGATACTGCGAATACGCGAGTACATGAAAGAGAAGTACTGTGATAAAGCCTCTACTGCGTTTGTTTATGCCGGGCTAGATGAACGTCGAGCGCTGGCTACAATTCAAAGCGTCTCGGGATTCCGACGAGTGATCGACGTAGTGTTGGAATAAGTGAAATTCCTTTTACAGCAGTGAATACCACTGCCGAGACGCCACCTGTTCCCATGCCCTCTGCAGGTCGCCGACTCTTGCTTAATAGGAGCGTGTTTGCAGCAGTGCGAAGTGCGCACAATATCGCCGGACGAGATGCCATCGATTTCAAAGGGTCTGCCACCTCTGGTCCACAAGAGGTCCCCGCCACAATGTTGGATGGGAACCACTGTTGTAGTGCTCGGCTTGACAGGATTTAAATGTGACTAGACGTATAACCACAAAAATATATACCGTATAGGGTCAAACCGAATTTACCGGACCTGTATGCAACGGTACTATCTCATAACGGTGTGACCCGTCCTTTATAAATATAAACAGGTTTATATCGGAGCAGTATTGCACTAGAATCGGACGGACCACACCGGTATGGGGCTTATTCCGGACAGGTCATGTCCGATATGCAGGTCGAGCAGGACAGACGATTTCTGGTGTGCAGCCAAACCGGAGAGACTTCCTCCAGTATTCATCTCAATCCTTACGCGCGAGTCTGTTACGGACAGAAAAGAGGTAAACAGGTTCAATATGGAGCTCATATAACGTACAGACCATGTATGGTTCCGAACTCAAACCGGACCGATCAATGAAGCTCAAAATGAAAAGCTATGCCGCAGCATCCTTGCGGAGTAAATAAGCAAAACCATACACAATATGCTATATTAGCACATTTATGTATTTTTCCGCAAAACTCATCGGTATGAATAAATTAAAGTGTGTCCTACTAAGTACACACACGCATCGCAAAGCTTTTGCGCGTTCTCCCACCGAGAGTATATACGTTCATTGCATTCGATACTCGCAGGAGCTCGTCTGATATGTCGGTGTACCTTTATGCATATTACCCAAGAGAGAGGCTTCAATGCCAAAGTTCGAGAAAGGAAAATGCTCTAACATAACTGAAACACATTGCTTACCACCGAAATATGCACTGATAGGAGCATAGGAGGAGACATTTCTTGAAACGTTTACGTATCCAAATCCAAAATGCTTAGTCTGAATTACGTTGATTAGTGTAGCTCTCTCCTTCCAGTTTGGGAAGCTACAAGATACAATATGACACTCACTAGCACGTCAGACATATCTCTATATGTCGCAAAACATGTCAGCTCTGAGGAGATTAGAAAACGTCAGTCAATAGTGAGATAAAATAGTGAGTTTTAGAATTGGGGACCCAAGCGATTTGGGGCGCCAAGAGAATTGCCTGCTAGAAGTTCCGCAGAGTCCAAGTCAGTCTTGGGCTTTGCGTCCGCATTATCACAAGACCCAAAAATCGAAACCTAGCTTGGACCTCAAGCCGTCTTGGGTCACTCTCACGAGTGACGAGACATCGCTAGATAGCCAGGAGAGCCGTATGAGCAGCAGCCATCCAAAACCGTTATGTCACAGGCGGTTAACATGACAACTCGGAGAGCTACGTACGCGCACTCCCACTACACAGCAGAAAATGACATCTGTTTATTAGGAGAAGTGCTCGCCACGAATGTTTTCAGGACGTGAAGCTGCGGCAGCAAGTTGGGAGAAATCTTGCAGAAGGTATATAGAAAAACTTTTCACTGCGATCAATACGCAACCGCTGCTAGTTGCTGATAGCACAGTTCCTGCACAAGGATACGGCAGATCTTGAACTCCCTGTGTGGTCTCAATCCTATCGGAATTTAAGAGAGCAGATGACAATTCATCAATCTTTTCCTTCTCAAAACGAAATATTCTTCGAAAGACGTCGCCTCCAATGCTTCCGACGTCGAGCCATCCATTGCGAGACATATACTGCCGCCGGCCACGTCGTAGGTAAATCGCTTCTGGAAACGTCAGAAATAGTACTTCAATGTCAGCGCAACTCAAATCCGTGTACAGCAGAAGATTGCAGAGCAAACGGCTGTCCTTCGACTGTTTCTGTGCCATTTTACACAGATGTACTCAGACTTTTGAAGTGAATCGCCAAAAAAAAACACCATTTAAGAGCACTTGGCTGCAATTTGCTTTGTTTGACTTAACATAGTTCACTTAATTTGTAGCACTAACGAAACAACTACGTTTATGAGATTTTATTGCTCATTCTCCTTGCTCAAAAATGCATTCTGTTCGTTTTCACTTGCAACGAAGGCTTTTCTTTTTTGCGGGTTTCAATCATCTTTTAATTTTCCCCTTTGCGGCGTAACAAGCGCTCGACCCAACGCTGTCTGCGTTTGACGCAATTCTCAAACTTTGCTGCTTCTCTAAACCAAAGAGCAACAACGCAACGCGGCTTGGAGGCCAAAAGTGTTGGTTTCCAATTCTAAAACTCTAATACTAAATTTGCCGCCAAAAACGATGCTTATAAGGAAGAGGGGCATTTGTGCGGCCTCGTGATAGACACTAGATACATTCAGCGTGTCTGGAAGGTGATCGATGTATTATAACTTCGTTTTCGATGCACACAAAAAGACAAAGAGCGATACAACAACATTATAGTAGAGAAGGAAAAATATGAAAAGCTTAATCAGTGTTGGGTATGGAATAGGGAAAAATCTCTGTATAACGCTGGCATGACTAACTAATTCATCTGCGTAGTGGGTCTCTTGATCTTATTGCGTCTTGAATAGCTTGCAAGGTAAGCCTAAGAATTTTAATTTGCGTACAACTCGAGTAATGTCAAACGGCCTCGGAAAGCAGCAGCAGTTTGCAAAAGGTAGCTACGCCTTAGAAATAGTATATCAATTTTTAGGCTTATCTATCTGCTTTTCCTGTCTACATGATCAATCTTCTTTTGTATTTCGTCCTCTGAGTTACTTGTAACGACGATGTTATCAGCGATGTTATTATCCCGTATAAATTTGATACCGGTGTGAGCAGACCTGTATGAAGCTTAAACGGGTTTATATCGGACAGGTCATATCCGGTATGAATCTCAATCCGGTCGGTCCAGTCCGGTATAGAGTTAATACAGGCCAGACAATTTTCCGTATGCATCTTATACATGACATCCCAGTCCGGTATGGATATGAAATATAGCGGACCAGTCCTGTGTTGAGCTCATATACAGGACAGGTCATGTCCGGTTTAACAGAAACCGGACAAATCCGATATGAATGAAACTGATGCGGGACAGAGTATTTCCGCTTCTCAGTACAATTCGGGTGGTTCGTGAAGCTCAGCCAGGATGACCACGTCGGAACATGCCTTCATGCTAAATAGGCATGAAACCATACATAATATACGTTAAAACTTTTCTGTATATGTGGAGTATGCGTTGTTTCGTACATACCTGGAAGATATGAAGCCGTGGATGTGTGCTCTAGCAAGTACATAATGCATCGCGTTTTGTTTTTGCGTGTGCAACAGTCGCTGCAGCTTGTAAGATCTTGCGGTGCATCTTTATAATCTGCGGCTGAAGATCTGCTACCTTCAACGCGAAAGTGCAAGCAAGAACGTAGCGTTTCGTTAGCACGGATAAAATACGCTCGAGAATAAATTAAACATTGCTGACCATCGAAATATGCACAGGTCAGCCGGACATCGGGAGTCGCTTCCTCGAGTGTTTACGCATGCAAAATACTTGGTCAGAAGTAAATTCATTGACGTCGCGGCTCCGCTGGCAGCAGGTGAAGCTAAAACAAGCAGTGTTACAAGTGTTGGTGCACCGCATATATTTATATGTAGCAAAAATTGCATGTGTTCGAAGACGATGACAAAACACATCAGCACTAGTAAATTGTGACATTCGGAGGTTCGCCTGCAAGAAAGCCATACATTGTAAAGATGCGGGACACGGATAACCCTTCGTGATAGCCAGGAAAAAGATGCAGCGTGTTTAAAGGGCGATCGTTCAATTACGACCACAAATTCTACACCCTACAAAAATACACAAACTACAACAGAGCAATCTCGACTACATAAGCAGATATATAACCACCATCACCGTGTCCTCCCGTGGTGTAGTGGTTAAAGTGGTCCAAAAGCCAGAAACAATTGAACACATATTCTTAGACTGCTGGGATGCAGTATTCCATTGGGACGTGCTGCAAAGAACAATTAAAAAAGAGGTACCACTAAACCCTTATGGCGAAGACGTACCCTATGATTTAATAATGCTTCTGGGCCTCCACAGCTTGTGGAAAACACGGATGCAAGTAAGGCATGAAGATATTAACATTCGCAGTGTACGTGAAAATTTTGTTGAAAGTGCTGTTTAGCTACGGGAATGTATCTTCGCGCTCCCCGACCCACCACAGTGGGCAGAAGTTCTGGATGACCTGGTAAAATTGAAGAAATTTTAACCTCACACGCGTCACCTCAAGGGCAGCTGAAGTGTTTTATTAAGTGTGACAATTTGTTGTTCATGTATACCTCGGAAATAAAGGATAAAAAATGTAGTGGTTAAAGTGCATGCTTGCTAGCTGAAAAGACCGAAGTTCGAATCACATGTAAATTTTTTTCCTTTTCTATTTTTTTTGTTTCTTTTTTTCTTTTTCAAATGTAGTGGTGTTATGTAGTGTTCAGCCTGTATCAATTAACCAGAAACCGGACGAACGCGTCATTTCTGGAACTGATACCGGGCAGAGTATTCCGCTTCTGAACAGAAGCCGGACCGATCGACGAAGCTCAACCAGAATGACCATGCCGGACACGCCAGCGCACTAAATAAGCATAATACCAAACATATTATACAACTGTTCTGTATATAAAGGGCATGCTTCGTTTCTCAAATACCTCGAAAATGCGAAGCCGTCGAAGTGTGCGCTAGCAAGCATATATGCGCGTCGCGTCGCTTTTGCGCGTACAACAGTCGCTGCAGCTCGTACGATCTTGAGGTGCGTCTTCATATCTGCGACTGAAGATCTGCCGCCTACAACACGAAAGTAGAAGCACGAACGTATTGTGTCGCTAGCGATAACAAAACCTGTTCGAGAAAAAATAAACAAACATCGCTGACCATCGAAAGATGCGCAGATAGCCGCACACCGGGCGACGCGTTCTCGAATGTTTACATATTGAAACCGCTCAGTCGGAAGTGTATTCATTGACATCGATGCTCCGCTGGTAGCATGTGAAGCTAAAACGCCAGTATTACAAGTATTAGTGCACCGGATATCTCTGTATGTAGGAAAACATAGAAGCGTCCGTAGACGATGAAAAACACATCAGCACTAGGAAATTATGATATCTTGAGGTTTGCCTTCAATCAAGCGACGCATTATAAAGATACGGCACATTTGTGAACCCTCGTGATAGCCTGCAAAGATATCCAGCGTGTTTAAAGGGCGATCGGTGAATTACGGCAACAAATTCTACTGCAAAGGAAAATATACAAGTACGAAAGAGCAAAAGTAGCTACATATAATGAATAATAACCACTATAACCATAATAAATAACATGTCAAAAAGAAAAAAAAAAGTCGTCGTAGAGTAGTGGTTAAGGTGCCCGTCTGAGGACCATGAGGACTGAGGGTTCTATTCCACATTCGCCAGCAAAATTCTTTTTAGATTTTTTTAATTTTATTTATTATTTTAAATATAGTCGTTTTATTTTATATTGTTGCATGCTTTTTCCACCCTAGCGACGCGTTTCTTTCCGGAAACGAGGGCCATCAACCATACAGGCCATTCTGGTATCAGAGCTCCGCTAGGTTTCATCCCGGACTTTCCAGAATAGTACAGGAATTTGCTGAAATAGCCCCCAATCCTGTATTCCAGATCCTGTACAGTAAACCTGTATACGATTTCCTGTACGAATTTTATACAGGATTTTTCAGTAGGGGAGACACAAGAAAGAAGAGGACAGGACAAGGCTGGACTAGCAACTGAATGTTCCACTTTCGTCTGTTGGCAATGCAGCACGTTCATCCAGAAGTCAGGGGTATGCATTGGGTCGCAGGTCGCTCCTGTGCTCAGCGACATTTTTCTGTCCAAAGTTGACACAGCATTGAAGCCAGGTTTGGATGCCTTCGGTATAGTAGCGTTTCGCTGCGTTGATGACCACCATATTTTCTTGCATAAGGATGGTTTCGATAGTTTGGCGCAAGATGTGTTACGAATGTTCAAAGAGCAAGGTCAGGGCCTGTCTTTTACGTATGAGTTTACTAAAGATCACCATATACAGTTTCTGGGTTCGGACCTGTGCTTTGAAGACAATCACATGTGTTGGAGCTACAGCCCAGGTCAGGGAAGCTTCTGCGTAGTTTTGAATCGGACCACTCGAGGTTGGTAAAGGATGGGTTGGCGGTCGCATGCATCAAGTCCGCATTACGTAAATTTTGCCATTACCGTGTTGAAGATGCATTTTCACAACAAATTCCGAAGTTGTTGGCGGCAGGCTTTCCAGCTTTCCATCTCGCTCGTCTGTCAGAACGTATTTTAACACGGTCGAGGAAGAGCGAAATGGGGCAGGGTGATGTTGGCGTGGCGACGCGGCGAAAGAAGGTGGCTGCCATACCTTACCTCTATGGCGTTTCGCACTGGCGGCAAGGTACGACGTTGTATTTACAGCGAGAAACAAGATAGGGGGCTTGTGCGCCAGGGTTAGAAAGGGGCTCGACAGTGTAGCTCGTGATAGTTTTCGTTGTGCAGTGTCACATAAGAAAAAGCTCACCACCTGCAGAAAGAATGTGGTCTATCGCATTCCGCTCAATTGTGGCCGGTGCTACTACGGGCAGACAGGCAGATGTCTAAATGTGCGCCTGACGGATCACTTGAATTCTCTGGGAGGGAAAGCGAGTTCTAATCTGGCGCTACATGTGCAATCCCGAGAGTGTAAGTCGGAGCATAACCCGTCCCTTTGTCCGCCTGATTTCAATAATACGGGTGTAGTTTACAGCAATGATAATCAACTCTGCAGAGAGTTGGTTGAAGCATTTTACATTGCTAAAGCCGAGGACAAGTGTGTGGCTAATGCGTCGGTTAGCCTTTATTGTAAGGAATTTGATCTATTAGCAAAGTCGTTAGTTAGGCCTTGACTTTGAATTGGCTTTAAATTTTCTTCTTCATCTTCTTCCCAATTTTCTGCCATTCCACCGGTTGGGTTGTGCGCGTGCTTTTCGGTAGCAGATCATTGTATATAATGCCCGAAAAAGCTAGCAATTGGCTCTCACTACGTACCTGCTGTATACGTGTATGGCTATCTGCATGCACAAACCGAAATCACGATGAACTGCTAGGTATCAGTCAGACACTGTTCATCGCAACCCCATTACTTTTTAAAAAAAGATCTGTCCTCCTAGCATTCCGTCTGCTAAGACCAGTCTAAGCAAGACAAAAATTAGCGGGGGCTTACTTTCCACCTTCAGGTTTTTCAGGCGACAGCTTTACGCTGTCCTGGACGTTTGTGGATCCTTCGAATCCTTTCATTTTGCTACTGGCTTAATCAATAATCATTTCCTCCTGCATTTAATATGTATTACACACATTAGCAATCTTAAGATATATTACATTATGGCAAAGTCCACTGGAGACTTCAATGTTATTTATATAAAGCACTGTTTTCATTAAGCCATGCACGGCCTGTACGGCCACGCCTTCTTGTGGGCCTACGAGAAACCTACGTGTCTGACTTTGTATCTAACTGTCCCGTTGCGTTCGACTTTCAGCTCACCCTTCAAAGTTTACTTGGATGTTGAGTTGTCAGCGCTGGCAATGAGCTTGGTCGTGCAGTGGGATCTCGTGAACTAGCACAACCATACGACAGTCAATGCATACGACCATGTCCCTTTGTAATTACCTCCTACGAGAGCCGAGCCCGTAATATTTCGCTCTCAACTTCGACGCCAGATTTTTGGTCGGTGCATTCAACGCTATTGCGTTATGAACGGCGGCCTCCGAGAAGCGCCGCGAGGTACAGAACTTCAAGAGCAGACCCCCTCGAACAACTGCCACGTGATGTTTTGACAGTATCAATTCACTACTCTTAGACGTTACTCACCAAGGAACCGAAAAAATGATGGTTGAAGTTCTTCCTCTAGCGCGCCGACGTTCGCAACATCAATAGTCAGAAGAGCTAGGTGGCGCTCAGAACACGGCAAATCGTTAATTTTGGCTAAAGCTCAAACAATTGTGTCCCATAGGACTTCCGAGTGGAGTGAAGCGAAGTGTAATCAAAAGAATCGCGGTGAAGTTTATTTCGAATTTCATTGCAGCACAACAATATATGTAAGCTAGTGACATTGTCACGACCCAAAGAGCCTCAGACGAGTGGACGCAGAGCGACATGCAGACAGAACGACGAAACATTCTCCTAGCGTTCACGAACGTTCTTCGAACAAGGTCCGGCGCGAGCGCTCTCCACACGCCAACTACTACTTTGTCGTCCTTTTGTCCCAGCGCTGAGGACGCGTGGTGCTTGGCACGTGGCATTACTCAATCGACTGAAGCATGCATAGAGGTGGAAGCGCAGGTTACTTACACCTCTGGCATTTCCGGCACGTTCGTACGTAAGGCTTGACGTTGGACGCAAGCTGTGTCCAGTAATATTTTTGGCGGATTCTAGAGAGAGTGCGCGTGTAACTAAGATGGCCAGACGTTGGTTTATTATGATATGGTAGAAGGACTCCATCTCGCAGATCGGATGGTACGACAAGCAGGTAGGCTTTTGCACCGCACGCAGAATTCTGTTTGTAAAGGACCCATACTCCGGAGACAGAAGGACGAAAGTCCGCGAGCGAGGTGCCGGGGCATAACCGTGTGCCTCCCTTCGAGATGATCGATAAGTAGTCGCAGCTCGGGGTCGGCCCGCTGTCTGGGCATGAGGTCGAACGTGTGAACTGCTCAACTGCTCCGAGGACACTATCGTCGTTCACGGTGTCTTACGAATGGGATTAGACGGGTGTGCCTCACAGGCTATCAGCGTCTGTGTGCTTTTGACCGGACTTGTAATTGATGGCAAAATTGAATTTTTGCAATCGTAATGCCCAACGGGCTAAATAGCCGCAAGGGTCTTTCAAAATCTTCAACCAAAACAAGTAGGGATAATCGGCGACTTCACCAAATGCTCTGCCATACAGGTACGGTCGAAACTTATCGGCAGCCAACACTACCGCCAAACATTATTTTTTTGTGGTAGAGTAGTTCGACTGAGCGCGCGAAAGGGCGAGGCTGGCATAGGCGATTACCCTGTCGATGCCGTCTTGCCGTTGAACGAGGACAGCGCCAAATACGACGTTGCTTGCGTCTGTGTGCACCTCTGTGTTAGCATCGCCGTCGAAATGTGCGTGTATCGGGGGAGCTTGAAGACGGCGCCGCAGCTCGTCGAAAGCTTTCTGCTGTTCGCTGGCCCAGGAAAATGGTGCATCACACTAATCCATGAGCGTGAGAGGGCTAGCGAGCTGAGTGAAGTTTTTGATGGATCGACGGCATAGCGACGGAAATAGGAACAGAAACCCAGAAATAGCCATACTGCTTTCTCGTCTCTGGGAGCTAGGAATGCCGCAACAGCCGTGAGTTTCTCAGGATCAGTCCGGATGCCACCAGCACACCCAATGGACACGAGAAACTTCAATTCAGTGAAACGAAAGTGGCACTTTTCAGGCTTCAGGGAGAGCGGCGGACCGAACGGCCTCGAGGACAGCTCTGAGACGGTGAAGATGATCTTTGAAACTTGCAGAAAGAATGATCACATCGTCCAAGTAAACTAGATAGGTCTACGTGAAGAACATGTGATAATTTGATAAAAGACGAAGAAAGAAAACCACGTTTGGAGAAAGAAGAAGAGGAAAACGTGAGGGTTGGCTCGAGGAGCGCGAAGCACGAGCAGGAGAGAACAGGCGATCAGCGGAGCCGATCGGCTGTCCAAGGAGCTCGGAGCGGTGCTTCTTCTGCCAGGCCTGACCCGGGGATCCAGACCTGGGGCCTGCCGGCCGTATCCTGTCCTGTTCTCCTGTCGTCCACGAAACTCGGAACGGTGGTCGGGCCCGGGAGTGCCACAGCGCCAGCTCTTCACTGGCACGAGCGTTCGGCGCCGTGCTGAGCCGAGGCACGTCGGGGAGGCCTGACGCATCGGCCGTGGAAAGGCAACCCGAGGCCTCTTGCCTCTACTGGGCGTCCGGTGGCCTAGCCTTCCGCTGGGCTTACTGAGGCCTTACTGCACCGACCCTACAAAACTCTGACCACCCGGAGCGTCTGCACCGGCTTCTCCACCCAATGAACTGGTGACTGTAGATAACTTAGTGTTTAGTCTTTGACCTACTTGCTTGTCCTACTCTCGTCCCGTCCATATGTGTACATAAATTATTCGTTGTTAGCTTGGTCAGTCTGGTCGTCTATTTAGATTGCTGTCTCTGAATAAGCCACAGAATAAGGTGGCCAGAAGATCTAAAGAAAAGAACCTCACAGTCTACCACTTTAGACCAGTGAGCACCGTGTCCACATAATATAACATAATAGTGAAAAGAAAATAAAGGCCAAACTGCTAGGACAGCACAAAAAATTGCATAAGTTAGGAAGATCGCACGTTTCATCTTTTTTATTATATTATGCATGCCTTCTTCCAAATTCTGTTTGTGTATACCCTTGTGGAATGTAGTCAGTGCATTTCACGAATATCCTGCATCACATTCACGTCCGATATTCAAGATTTCACCGACATGAGACCGATGACGGCAAGTCCGCTTCTGACTTTTCTACCAATATCCTCGTTTAACTGGCTGTTCTGGCTGATACAAAACTTTCACAAAACTATCATGGTCCTTACCCTTTATTTTAGCGTACAGCTCCAGTTAATTATATCGTGGAGCCGGTAACACCTTCCGACCACTGTCACCGTGGGCAAGAAGTTGTTCACCTCAGTCGCAAGCCAAACTGCAGCCCTCTTGTCGTCCCCTCGCCTTGCGTCGCCGTGACACGGCTCCCTCTTCCCGCTGGGGAAATAGTAACGATGGCACTGCGTCGTCACAAATCACAATGAAGGCAGCTGGATTCTTCGCCGAACAGTTATCGCGCGCAAAGCAAGGTCGAGCTGCCCTGGTTTAACCGAAAATAGTGCTTCGCCACACGATCGCCTTGCATCGCCGGTCGCTGTATCCAGTCTACCGAACAACCCCAATAAAACACAGTTCACTAATAAAAAGCATTATGAGGGACTAGCGACTAAAGTAGTCAAAGGCGAAAGTCTAAGCTGTCATCATGTCTAGTGTTCCTGCCATCTGCAATCCCACACTTAAAGGCACACCAAGGAACGCCACACGACAGGAGCGATGGCGTACCATCGAAATGCACACTTGTCGGAGAAAGTGACAGATATTGCGCCTTTCCTCCAGAAGTCTCATGTTGTCTAGTGTTCTTGCCATCTGCAATCCCACACTTGAACGCGCGCCAAGGAACGCCACGTGGCAGGACCGATGGCGTACCATCCAAATGCGCACTTGTCGGAGAAAGTGTGACAGATACGGCGCCTTTCCTCCAGAAGTCTAATCTTGTCTAGCGTTCCTGCCATTTGCAATCCCACATTTGAACGCGCGGCAAGAAACGCCACGTGGCAGGACCGATGGCGTACCATCCAAATGCACACTTGTCGGAGAAAGTGTGACAGATACTGCGCCTTTCCTCCAGAAGTCTCATCTTGTCTAGCGTTCCTGCCATTTGCAATCCCACATTTGAACGCGCGGCAAGAAACGCCACGTGGCAGGACCGATGGCGTACCATCCAAATGCACACTTGTCGGAGAAAGTGTGACAGATACTGCGCCTTTCCTCCAGAAGTTAATCTTGTCTAGCGTTCCTGCCATTTGCAATCCCACATTTGAACGCGCGGCAAGAAACGCCACGTGGCAGGACCGATGGCGTACCATCCAAATGCACACTTGTCGGAGAAAGTGTGACAGATACTGCGCCTTTCCTCCAGAAGTCTCATATTGTCTAGCGTTCCTGCCATTTGCAATCCCACATGTGAACGCGCGGCAAGAAACGCCACGTGGCAGGACCGATGGCGTACCATCCAAGTGCGCACTTGTCGGAGAAAGTGTGACAGATACTCCACCTTTCCTCCAGAAGCCTCATCTTGTCTAGCGTTCCTGCCATTTGCAGGAGGAGGAGGAAAAAAATTACCGACGATTGCGTTACTTCCTAATGCAAAATTTAAGCGCAGCAAATAAGCTGTTTCACCTTTTCGATAGATTGAGGCAAAGAAATCGAGCAACACATGTATGCGCTATCACAGAATTTTTTTTATTTTTCACACGTATTCCTTTAACAAAGACTCCCTTCTCGGCGACGGCGATGAGCTTCTGGTTCAGCCTCGCTTCCACCTGGTTGCTCTCGAAGGTGGCGATAAGCCTCCGCTTCGGCGGCGAGAACGGCAGGGTCTTCTCGACGGCGGCGATGAGCTTCTGCTTCAGCCTCGCTTACTGCTCTGGATTCTGGCGGCGACGGCGCAGCAGCAGCAGCAGCAGCAGCAGCAGCAGCAGCAGCAGCAGCAGCAGCAGCAGCAGCAGCAGCAGCAGCAGCAGCAGCAGCAGCAGCAGCAGCAGCAGCAGCAGCAGCAGCAGCAGCAGCAGCAGCAGCAGCAGCAGCAGCAGCAGCAGCAGCAGCAGCAGCAGCAGCAGCAGCAGCAGCAGCAGCAGCAGCAGCAGCAGCAGCAGCAGCAGCAGCAGCAGCAGCAGCAGCAGCAGCAGCAGCAGCAGCAGCAGCAGCAGCAGCAGCAGCAGCAGCAGCAGCAGCAGCAGCAGCAGCAGCAGCAGCAGCAGCAGCAGCAGCAGCAGCAGCAGCAGCAGCAGCAGCAGCAGCAGCAGCAGCAGCAGCAGCAGCAGCAGCAGCAGCAGCAGCAGCAGCAGCAGCAGCAGCAGCAGCAGCAGCAGCAGCAGCAGCAGCAGCAGCAGCAGCAGCAGCAGCAGCAGCAGCAGCAGCAGCAGCAGCAGCAGCAGCAGCAGCAGCAGCAGCAGCAGCAGCAGCAGCAGCAGCAGCAGCAGCAGCAGCAGCAGCAGCAGCAGCAGCAGCAGCAGCAGCAGCAGCAGCAGCAGCAGCAGCAGCAGCAGCAGCAGCAGCAGCAGCAGCAGCAGCAGCAGCAGCAGCAGCAGCAGCAGCAGCAGCAGCAGCAGCAGCAGCAGCAGCAGCAGCAGCAGCAGCAGCAGCAGCAGCAGCAGCAGCAGCAGCAGCAGCAGCAGCAGCAGCAGCAGCAGCAGCAGCAGCAGCAGCAGCAGCAGCAGCAGCAGCAGCAGCAGCAGCAGCAGCAGCAGCAGCAGCAGCAGCAGCAGCAGCAGCAGCAGCAGCAGCAGCAGCAGCAGCAGCAGCAGCAGCAGCAGCAGCAGCAGCAGCAGCAGCAGCAGCAGCAGCAGCAGCAGCAGCAGCAGCAGCAGCAGCAGCAGCAGCAGCAGCAGCAGCAGCAGCAGCAGCAGCAGCAGCAGCAGCAGCAGCAGCAGCAGCAGCAGCAGCAGCAGCAGCAGCAGCAGCAGCAGCAGCAGCAGCAGCAGCAGCAGCAGCAGCAGCAGCAGCAGCAGCAGCAGCAGCAGCAGCAGCAGCAGCAGCAGCAGCAGCAGCAGCAGCAGCAGCAGCAGCAGCAGCAGCAGCAGCAGCAGCAGCAGCAGCAGCAGCAGCAGCAGCAGCAGCAGCAGCAGCAGCAGCAGCAGCAGCAGCAGCAGCAGCAGCAGCAGCAGCAGCAGCAGCAGCAGCAGCAGCAGCAGCAGCAGCAGCAGCAGCAGCAGCAGCAGCAGCAGCAGCAGCAGCAGCAGCAGCAGCAGCAGCAGCAGCAGCAGCAGCAGCAGCAGCAGCAGCAGCAGCAGCAGCAGCAGCAGCAGCAGCAGCAGCAGCAGCAGCAGCAGCAGCAGCAGCAGCAGCAGCAGCAGCAGCAGCAGCAGCAGCAGCAGCAGCAGCAGCAGCAGCAGCAGCAGCAGCAGCAGCAGCAGCAGCAGCAGCAGCAGCAGCAGCAGCAGCAGCAGCAGCAGCAGCAGCAGCAGCAGCAGCAGCAGCAGCAGCAGCAGCAGCAGCAGCAGCAGCAGCAGCAGCAGCAGCAGCAGCAGCAGCAGCAGCAGCAGCAGCAGCAGCAGCAGCAGCAGCAGCAGCAGCAGCAGCAGCAGCAGCAGCAGCAGCAGCAGCAGCAGCAGCAGCAGCAGCAGCAGCAGCAGCAGCAGCAGCAGCAGCAGCAGCAGCAGCAGCAGCAGCAGCAGCAGCAGCAGCAGCAGCAGCAGCAGCAGCAGCAGCAGCAGCAGCAGCAGCAGCAGCAGCAGCAGCAGCAGCAGCAGCAGCAGCAGCAGCAGCAGCAGCAGCAGCAGCAAACTGGCAGATATTTCGCAGTGGCGAACGGCAGCGGCAATTGGAGGAGCGAAGAAAGGAATTAAGTTCGAGCCGGCGCTTTGACAACCTGAGACTCGCAGGAAGAGGGGGGAGGGGGCGACCCAGCGGCAAACGATGGGGGCAGAAGCGCGCGCAGCAAGCGGACAACGCGATAAAGGGAGGAGGGAAGAGATAGCAGCGACTGACTGATGCTGCTGACGCTGATAGTGAGTCAACCCCAGCTGCGGAGTTGGTTTCAGGGACAACGCCGCCGATGCCGACGCAAACAATATGATACCCTCGCTTCCGCAGCGCCAAGAACCAGGTCTAGCCGTGGGAAGGTGGTCACGTATTCGTCGACGTGCCGGGGCCTACGTGAAATAACCGACGCGTCGGAAACTGAAGAGCACCCTATCCGCCACACAGGAACACGGGGGGCGGAGCCTCCCCTCCTCTTTCTGCATGGCGGCGACGGTGTTCTATGCAGTCACATTATCTTGACTCTCTAGCGGCGTCTGCGGCATCCAGCGGTATCAGTCGGTCGCTGCTAGCGCTGGGGGGATGAAAGGGGGGCGGAGCTGGTTACGAGGCCGACGACGACGCCGACGCGAAACCCAGGAACGGACGCCAAAGAGCTGCGCTCTAAAACTTTATTTCACGAGCGAGTTTGGACCCTTCAAGGGCCCAGGGCCACCTCACGGCCCTCACATTACGCGCATGTGTCCAGGTCACGTAGGGCCATGGCACTGGCACCCCGGTCCACACAGCGAAGTTGGATGTCCAGGTCCTGCGACGTAAGGAGGGCCTCCCATTCTTCCCATGATCCAATGGCGGGCTGTCCCTGCGGGGGAGGATCGGCAGGGTAGCCGAAAAGAATGTGGTCCAAGGTGGCGTGCAACTCTCCACAGAGAGTGCACTCAGGGGAAACGGGTCGGTAGTAGGATAGGCGTTGAGGGGTGAGAAGCGTTCAGGTTTGAAGACGCCTCCAGAGGATTTGTTGGGTGTGAGACAGGTGGGAGTGGGCAGGGGGTAGGGTCGATTGGCAAGGCATGCTTGCTTTGGGAGCTCAGAAAATGTATGTGCCCGCTCCCTCGAGAAATCCCGGCATGGGTCGCCATTTGCCCGGCTAATAAGTCCTCGGGCTATGTTATCGGCTGCCTCATTTCCGGGATTGCCAGAGTGAGCCGGCACCCGTATAAGCTCAATACGCCTGTCAGAATTCAGGGTGCACATTCTCAATATTTGCCACGCGGGAGGATGGACGCGTCCACGGGGAAAGTTAAGTATGGCTATTTTGGAGTCGCTAAGTATGTAAGCCGCATCTGTTTGGGTGATTGCTAAGGCTATAGCCACTTCCTCTGCTTCTTCCGAGTTACAGGGAGGGTCTATGAAGTGAGTGAGGGGGGGGGGGGGGGGGGGGGGGCTGCTGGATTGTAGGCCACAGCTACCGAACGGTCTGAACCACATGCGGCGTCCACCCAGCGGACATCCTCTGCAGTCCCATAGTGTTTATGGAGAGCTTTGGCTCGCGCGACGCGGCGGGATTGATGGTGTTCTGGGTGGACGTTCTTAGAAAGAGGTTTGAGGATAAGCGCTGAATGCACGGCCTGAGGGAGAGGGTTTAACTCTTCAGCATGTGCGGGTATGCGTGCCAGCCAACCGTAGGTACTGTGTGTACCGATGTGCCTCTATAAGTTCTTGTATATTGCAATCCCACATTTGAATGCGCAGCAAGAAAGGCCACGTGACAGCCACTGCAAAAGCGGGACACACTCTCCACGACAGTATGAGCCATTAAAGGCTTTCGCCTTAATATATAGCCAGTGTCACTGGTGGTGGCGTGGTACATGATTAAATAATTCAAGTTCAGTTACATGTTGAGTGCGTATGAAGAAAGAAAATGAGATGGCACTGATTTTGTGCGAGGTCTCTATAAATGTACATTTATAGAGACCTGTAAACCATAGCATTTTTAATGTGCTTCTATTGCCTATACTTCATAAATGTCGTCCCAATGGGTTCACATAGTTCTTCTACTTAACCTCGCACACGCAAATAGGGGGTTCATTGAATTGTAGGAAGAAATGTATCACATTTCAGCAGCGATATGCTGCCCTGATATTGAATACGAGGTACAATATGCGCTTCTTACATCATCGTTCGAGCTTTGGGATAAAAAAAAATTGCCGATGATTACGTTACTTCATAATGCGAAATTTGAGCGCGGCTCATCAGCTGTTTCACCTTTCCGATAGGTTGAGGCAAACATTTCGGGCCAGTCATGTATGTACAATTACAGACATTTTGAATTTTTTACACATTTCCCTCCTAGAAACACTCCACAAACAGTCCTTGACAATCATGAACGAAGCTTTGTGGTCGGAGAAATGAAGAGAGCAATTAAGTTATCGGGAGCTTGGGGGAGGCAACGCGTGGGCCCAACGCGTGATGCCTCTGAGGCCACTAGCGAGAGAAGACAACGTGGCTCTGCGTTTCAGCTTGCGATGCAGCTTGCGATGCACGCACCGTGATCCGCTGCCACTGATAGCGAGCTGGCGCTTCGGCAACAGGAGAACACCTTCGCCACCACGCAGGATGAGGTGGGGGGAAGGGGGGTATACGCAGCGGAAGGAAAGCGCACCGCAATCAGATAACACGTGCGGTCACTGCCAAGGAGGAAGAGGGGGGTTGAGCTGGGGGGGCTGAAAGGAAGACAGTGCTGGTTACGAGGCCGACACGGACAAAGACGACGAAGCGAAACGAAGAAACGGGCGCCTAAGAGCTTCGCTTTATAAGAAGTACTTGTAATCCTTAGTTCTACGAATGTTCGTCTTCCCATATAGCGGTCGCAGTGTCGTGGTTGCAGATCTGCTGGTCTAGCAAATCAAGAAAAGTGAACTAGCGAAAGTCGCAGGCAGCGATGTGTTGTGTCGGAGGTGCGGTGTAAGAATATAAGTCAGCTGGCTATACTAGCAGCGAAGAAAATGTGATGTAGAGTTTAAGGCGTTTCGGTCAGGTCACCCAGAGAGGGCTTAGCAGTTAGTAGTGAAAATATAACACATAAAAATATACAGAGCACACAAACGACATTTTCACAGAGGTTATAGTTTTACTAGCAGCTATTCCGTATTATTGAATTGAAAGCCATCAGATTTCTTAACACAGCCTCAAATTTATATCTTAATCTTTGAGAGACCACTTTTTTTTTTTTTAAGAAATAGGGCACCAAATTGAAAGTGGTTACCAAAATGTATTCGTTTTTCATTTCTTGGCGCTCCCATTAAGTGCATACTAAAAACATTCACAGCTGAAAGCGTTTCCCTCTGAACCGTGCTGTGTTTATCCTGAGAAATAATAAGCATTTAAAAAGATCCAAGGTGATATAAGCCCGAGCTGATCAACTCGGCTTAGTCCGAACTTCACGGATAGTGCGAAAGCCATATTATAAGAAACCCGAATGATGCAGTTTTTTCTACCAACTATTGTAAATAGCTTATTCTGCGCAAAATTGTATTAGGATCAGGCTAAGATTGGGATATCACAAATAGCAGCGAACGACTATAGGTGATTTTTAGCGCAATAAGTGTAATATATTGTGCTTGAAAGATAGCCGCAAGTAAACCGACGCTGTTTGATGTTCACAGAAATTAGGATTTTGTTTTTTACTCTGCAGGGCTCCAAAACCCTGAAATATGCAAACTAGGGACGGATGAAGGCCAATGTCTTGATCCTACTGTGCGGGATGGTACTTTTAATCGAAGACAGGCTTTTGAGGTCCCTTCGAGTGGGACGTATGCAGCGGAAATAGAAACCATTTTGACAGCTGCACATCCTGCATGCAGTCCAGGATAAGTGAGTGAACTTTAGTAAAACCACCTTTTGGCACGTTGGTTACTTTGATTACACATAGCTACAAAAGCGAGTACGCTTCTTCTAGCAAGCATGCTCTAAGGTGCGGACTCACTTTTGAAAACCGCTCTTTCTAATAATAGTCTTGTTTGCCCGTCTTTGCGGAAGGTGGTTGCGTACTTGGAAAAGAACGGGTTCTCACCTTTCAAGGCAGACAAAAATTGAGGGTTTGTTGTTAATAACCGGAAGGCTTTTTCTGAGAAAAGGCCCTTCACGTTCTGCAAAAAAAAAAAAAGAAACTTTGCCCTAAAAAAAAGCCGTCCCACAATAGCAAAAAAAAATAAAGTGGCCAACTTTTGCAATCCCGTTGGAACCGAAAAGCTGCGCAAGAAAATAATCAGTTGTAACAACAATGCTTTTAAAGTGTTTTTTAGTGCCAAGACGCATGAACCAGATGCAGCGTTCCGAGCTATTGTTAGTGCAGCGATTGTTCATGTGTGTTTTTCCTTTCTTTGTGCTCGTCTTTTTTTTTTTTTCACGCTACAGTTATGTTGAAGCAGCTGAATGAACAACTTCCTATTCAAGCATTAGTCACTGTGAACTGGAAAAAGCAGAGGATGATATTCCGAAATCCACAAAACAAAAGGCACATTTAGTTTTTAATAACGATGCTCAGTCACGATTTATTATTCCAGTTTCATAAAACTCGGTTTTTGAAAAGGTAAATTACCGTCTCCCCTTTTCAGCGCTTGCTTTGATACAGTGCATATTTGAAGAACAAACATTCCTTAATATAATAAATGCAGATTGTTAACACAAACGTAGAAGTCCGTCTTGTGAAAAATTCCCTTTAACAAGTCGACGCCTCACTAAAATCTTACCAGGTGGCAAACGAGTAAGTTGAGAACTGCAGATGAAGAGATTAACAAGCTTATCTAACATTGTTATCGGAGGGCAAGCCAATGAAAACAAGATAAAAAGAACCGAGATGATTTTAATTAATGTTGGCGGGCCTAGCACGAGCGCGCCTGCCGGCGCCGCTGCCGCTTCTTCCTCGTCAGTAACATTAGACACATTTAGTTGGGCGTACGCAGTAACGATGCGCACGCAGCGATAATGCGGGTAACTAATGCGCCCGGAACCAATAGACCTCGCCGCTGCTTGTTCCGACTCGCAAGCTCGCTCTATGGTGCCGTTGTCTTCTATTACACTCTGTCACGCAACACAACAAGGTATAAGCTAAAATATCCTTTGTTTTCTAAACAACTTCTCGAATTTCAAGCTGGTAAGCCTACCTTTAGGCTGTGTATGTGGTTGTCATAGCAACGACCCCCTTTCACAAGTTTCTTGTCGCTTTGGCTTGTGGGTATCATTTTCTTCACTTTGTGTAGTTTTTCTCCTTATAATAAAGAAGTCTATAGTGCGACTATTCTTATCATCAGTAATTACGGTTGAAATTTTTTTTTCACACCAGCCTGTATGTGCTTTGATTTACTGTAACTAGATCGCCCTACCCTGCACACCGCTTCTGGCGCATGCTGTGCAACGGCCAACTAAAGCGTCGTGTTTGCGACGTTTGCAGCGCACGCAACGCAGTGAGCGATACGTACGAACTTTACTACGTACGGGCAAATAAAAATGCCTATTACGTGTGGCTACCGAACGAACCTCCCCATCGTGGACGAGGTTGTTTGTCGATGAGATACATGGCATGACGATGGGCGTGAGTAGATGCTTGAAGATAGAAGACAAATATGGAAGAAGGCAAAGACTTGCCGCATTAATGTTTATCCGATGAAGTCTGGCCCAGGACGCTATCGATGCGCAGGTAGCCAGGATTTGACAGTTGAGTCCTAAGCACACAGTAAACGGCACGGGCGGGGGCGATGTCCTCACGCGCGTCGTCGTATCTGGTCGGTGGGTTCGTCGGATCGGCCTCTCGGGTCGGTCGGATTTTTTGGTTGGGTGGTACATTCGCTAGGTCTTGTGATGTGTCCTCACATGTTGGTGGCTTTGGTGATTGGGGTCTTCATATCGGGCTACTTGTCACCAATCGTGTTGTGGGGTGAGGGCGGGGGGCTGGACGGTGGAACGGCGAGATTGCATCGAATCCAGCGGGCTGGGGAACAGCCAAGCGATGCTTCCCGGGAACCCGCTGCTGACAGCCGAAGCGGATGCGGTACGCCGACGCTTTCGGCCAGGATGATGAAGGATTAATTACCCAGCACTTCCAACCTAATGTTATAGGGCAGAAAGCCGATCACAAAGGAAAACGACAACCAAGAGAAAATGTCGGATGGCGATGATTGATGACATTTAAGGAATGTTGGCGCGCCTAGCGCGAGCGCCCCTGCCCGCTTCTTCCTCCTCCGTTACCATATTTCCATCGCTTCCAGACTAACTCTTCATCCCATATGGAAATTAATGTTTCTACAGTATTTGACTTCAGTGTTCAATGTTATCGACTCCAAAGCAGTGAAACCATGACTATTCAATAAATTGGATGCCATTATCGCATGCAGTTGACTTGAGCACGGCGTAAAATGTTTTTGTTATTTTTGTCATGCCTTTCAGTGTAATATGCTTGTTTGAGCCATAGAGCAAGTATTATATTATCAGTAATAACAACAAATGTTCTCCAATTGATGTTCATAATGACGCCACTTTGAGTTTGAGTATCAGTGCCAATGCGCGCTCGTTTTACAGATTATCCTACGCAAGAAGTTTGTCGAGAGGCTATCGGTGCTGAATAAAAAAAAAAGAAAACTTGCCAGCGAAATTAAGCGAAACAAATGTAATTCAAAGACAAGCTTGGAAAGAAAAGCGGCCAGATAAAGGAGGACAATTTTTTCAAGCAGATGTCAAGTGAAGTATAAATATTACAGCAAACTGACATTCGGTTTTTGGTTGGTTTGATTTCTGCGGTTTAACGTCCCAAAGAGAATCAGGATATGAGACAGGCCGCAGAGGAGGACTGCAGATATATCGGCCACCTGGGTTTTATACGTGCACTGACATCGCACAACACACGGGCGCGCTGCTTTGCATTTGCAACGAAAAGCGGCCGCCAAGGCTGCGAATCGATCCCGCATCCTTAGGAGCAGTAGTGACTTTATATTCGATTGTTTTATTTTTGATAATGATTGAAAACTACAAGGCAGCTTTTTAGCAGCCTGATATAGCGATAAACGGATACTATAGTAAATATTGTATGCTAGCAAGTACACCACCTTTTACTCTCCTTATGGCTGCTACTAGTTACGTAAAAGAGAAAACAATGTTGAAAACAGTTTTTACCTTAAGGATGTAGCGCAACCTTACTGAAAGATCCTAGATCAATTTTATAGCGGATTCGGTATACCGGTTAATTGTACAGGCTGAACCAACTTGATACCGCGCGGAGCTCAGTTTCCGGAATATCCTGTTTGGTCAGTCGTCCTCGTTTCTAAAAAAAAAGCACGAGGCCAAGCAAGAAAAAACATACGGAGCTATAACATAACATGACATATCCGATCCACAGACAGGTGCTCAACCAATACTCCACGGTAGCTTTTTTCATCATGTTATTACACAGAAACACTTTCCTATGTACATGGACTCTGCCCAAATGATTACAAAAAAAAAAATATCAAATCATAAGATGCGCAATAGGATACGCCAAGTAACAAAACTCTAACAAGATGAAATGTAGAGTGCATCACTGAGAGTGAGAGCCACTCCGATTCAAAGTCAGCCAGTGCCTGTGCCTACAATTTGCTTATATAGACAATCATACTACAGAAGTGGTCTTTTGTTCGTAACATAACAGGTTCGTAATGTCCGTCCATCATGCTAGTTTTTTCAGAGGCTGTGTAACCAAATTAGAAAAGACATGTTTAAATGCTTATCAACAAATAGCAATACAGTGAGATATCGCAGAGAATGCGGTGTCAAAAGAAATTGAGCACAAATAAGGAATTTATGTGCGCCAGGAAGTCGCCATTCAAAAAAGAAACAGCATTAATGCATAACACGCTCAATTAAGGCTATTTCACACACAAATGAGCACTCTCGCCATTTCTGGCTCCGCGTCACAAAAACGTATGCGGAGTGGTTGCAATGGATCGAGCAGGAAGAACAAGGAGATGTCAACAAGTTTGAAATAGTTCCCCGCATTGCTCCCGGTTGAGGCGATGTTTCCTTACTTGCCCGTGAACAAAATGGTAATGAATTACTGCATTGGATAAGGAAGCGTTTGTGATTTTTCTCGCGAACGAACGGTAGACGACATGCAAAAGTGGTCAAAGTATGAAAGATCAGCATTTCCAAAGACGACCGATGAAATTCTTAATATTCGATCAGCGCTGCATTGCGTTTGACAACAAGCTAGGCATTCGCTAGGAGTTTTTAATAAATGATTTCTCAGCTTTTTATTATTTTGTGATTCTGCCGAAAACAACCTACTTACACATAGACTACCTACTGTAATTTCCGAACATTTGACCGCATAAGAAGACGAATAGAAGGTGTTACTCAAAAATAGTCTTTCAGGCCGAGTTTATGTGGTACGCTGGAGCTGTCACGAAATTTCCGAGTGGCTTTTCGCTTCCGCGGACTAGGAACTGCTCCATACATGCTGAGTTGGACAGTGCGACCATGAATCTTTATAGGATGCACTGACGATATCGAGACGCACTCGTTAACACAAATAAAGAAAGAAAACTAACTTTTGAATTACAAAAAGGGGCGATTGGCCAGAGATATATGTGGCACGCGATCCTTCTTTCTGCCTAAAACCCAACTGTTTAAGGAGCCAACGTGGGCCTCTGAGTTGCGTCGTACAAGTCCGCTTGTCTTTCTCTCTAGCACCGCAAGAAGTGACAAACAAGCCTAGTTTCAGGTCATCAGCAGGAGCAGAGGCATGGCTCCCGACGCCAGGTTTGGCTTCCCACCGGCCCTTCGAGCGGTGCAAATATGCGTAAAGATGGGGGATGGCAGGGGGATGAGGCGGCGGCAGAGAAGCTGACCGTGAGAAGAGCCACCATGTCCAAGAACTCACAAAGCGCTAATCTTCCTCTCCACCCTCCCCGGCAAAAAAGAGTACCGAACTTAGAGTGAGATACACGCGGGAGAGGGAATAAGCTGAGTGGTGGACACTTCGGCGAGAGAGAAAACAGGTTCGAGGAGGTCAGCGTGTAAACTCATAAAGAAATAAAAAGTGCCTCGCATGGCGGAACCTATAACACTTCTGTGTAAGGGGACCGGGAATAAAGGTGGGGAAGGGACGGGATTGTCCTGTGAAGGCGAAGCGTACGCGGTGGGCACCTCTACCCCATCCCTTCTGCAATCGCTGATATCTTCACGGCGGCGGTGGGAAAGCTCCGATGTCGCGCTTGTGGGGCCTACTAGTATGTCGAGCTGTACAGCACTACGACTATCCCGGGAGGGAGGTCGAGTTAGTGTACCGCCTTTAGTATTAGTATTTTTTGCCGGCACCTATACCATATACTCTCTCGATATCACTTCTCTCTTTTATATACTTTTACTCTCCACTCGGTCACTCTTTTTGCCAGCCGCGGATGTGATGCGTTCAGCCCGCTCCTTGCACAATTTTCGCCTACCTCTTTGTGTTATTTTTAATTATATCACCTCGTGCTCCCACTACTTCCATCGAAATACTCGCATCTCAGCCGCCTGTTTCTCCAAAACAGCTCTCAACATTCTATTATTGTGCTGTCGTGTGGTGTTGCCAGTTGGTCCAGGTGGAACAAAAAAAAAAAGATACCCCGAGATAACACCCTATCACAACAATTACTAAAGGAGTAATTCAGTGGCAGGGTATATTAAAACAACGATGTGGCACGAAAAACATATCGTCAATCTATTCATTTTCTTGCAGATCGAAATTAACCGATTTTTACGCAAGGCGTTTGACAGGTCGGCAGCATCTATAACTTCGTGGCCAGACCATTGGCGACCACGCTAGCTAGAAGTAAGATGAAGGGTTGCACAAGACACTGATTCCAAGCGTGCAGCAACTTCAAGAAGGGATAAGCCTAAATGAACAAAAACTTTCAAAATTACGACTGCTAACTATACTTCACACTCTGTATTCGATAAATGTCATGCTGCAAGTTGAAAATATGCAAGAAAAGTAAAACGATTTGCAAGGACATAAAAATTTAAGAAGTATGCAATGATTTACGCTTCGAAGGTTTACTTTATGACCGTCGGAAATGCCGACTTCATGACCGTCGGAAAGAGGAAATACCTCATCACATAACGCAGTATTATGCGTTATTACATCTTCCGACACAACTACGTTGTTTAGAATTGTATTCACTGTACTCACCCTATGCACCATTCTCCGCGCCTAAACGCGTTTAGCATGAATGGCGGTAGTGAAGAAATTTTCTTTGTTGTCTAATAAAAGTAGAACACTAAAGCAGCAGCTATTGCCCTGGCTGCTGATATCATGTATTGGGTGCTCAGTATGTGTTGCTCATAACGTCAATTATCAATGAGACGCAATTAAAGTGCACAGACCACTAGGAGCGCCAAGTTGCATTTGATCATGTATTTTAGTCCTGGTTAATAGTCTTATAGATCTTTAGGCTGTAATATCAACTGCACTGGCCACCGGAATGCACAAATCATCTTAATATTAGCATGTTTGAAATTTTTTATGGGCAATTCCGCATACGGAAGGCTCGTGCGTTTTGTTCAGGAATGAAGTGTAATGTATTAAGGAAGCATCTGAATACCGAATGTACAACACATTAGCGGACTGCGCCAAAGACAGCACAGCGATGCTGTGAACACGCTCGAATGACATTGGCTCAAACGTTATTGTCATAAATGCCAAGAAATGCCTTCTAGATACGTGGTAAAATAGAGAAATGTAGAACCTTGTTTTGATTTCAAAAATCATCGCTTAATACTTATATAATATACAACGGTAGTGCAGAGGAAGAACATCCAACTCGTGTTCAAGTGGACAGCGGTTCAAAACCCCGTGTTGTGAAATTTCGCACCAGATTAAAAACATCTAAATCCCTGTGTCGGTGTAATTCCATGAAGAGGTTTGGGGTCTACCTGATGCCAATAAACATCTTCGAAAATGGTCTCCCTCACCAAGACAGAATTTTGCCAACCTGGTACTGTATTTGACCACAACCTCTGATGAGTGCTCCAACCAACCCCTGACCCTCAGTGTAGGCCAAGCAACCTTCCAAGGCTGCGATCTGACCTCTAACGCAGCAAAGGGGCTCAGAATCTGGCTCCGGACAAGCCGACATTGGAACCACACCTTGTCAAGGGATAACGCTAGAACCCTGGTTAGTGAGGCTAGTTAGGTGTATCGGTAGTAAGTAGAGGGTGTCAAATGGGGTGCGAACGGGTTCAGCGAGGTTAGAAGGCAAAATGAGGCAAGTGCTGTACTGAAAGAACGCCCTAAATTGAATCAGTTTATTATGACATAAACATGTATTGTGTTATCGAGGTTGGCCGCAGAGACGAGCACTAGAAGCAGAATTTCTTAGATAACTATAAAATTCGTGATATAGAAGGATTCTAATGTATAAATGAGAGGGTGGCAAGCATCATAATTGAGTTTAATTTGGCGTACAAACTGAAGGCTGTGGAGGCCTACACACCTACATGTACTCATGATGAAAAAGCTGTCGAAAACCTTTAGGATGATGCAGAACTGGCAGCATGGGAAAATAAAGAAGCAGTATATCTTTCCATGGCAACTTCAATGCCAAGGTAGGGAAAAAGCAGGCTGGAGGCCATGCAGTCAGTGACTATTGCATTTGTTCAAGAAATAGCAGGGGGCAGTTTCTGGTTGTACTTCCAGAGCGCAATAGCTAAAGAATTATGAATACCTTGTTCAGCAAACGCAAGAACCGGAAATGAACGCTGAAAAGACCTAATAGAAGTATTTAAAAGGACATTATTTCACTTCATACCGTATTCTCACCCAGGCATTATACAGGATGTAGAGGGGATTGTGAAAGCTGCGACGCATGACTACCGGACGGTAAGGTCTCGAATTTGACTAGATCTGAAAGGGGAATAAAACACATTAGTAAGGACGAAGGCCCTCAAATAATTTGCGCTGAGGGGGAGGGCAGAAAAATACAGAATCTCGCTACAGAATAGGTATTCATCTTTAGTCGAGGATGACGGCTTTAGCCTGGAAGCAATGAACAATAATTTCAGGCGTATATATACTCAGTGCGTGGTCGATGTATGCGGTCGGATAGTTAGACAGGATACCGGTAATCTATCTAATGCATCGAAATATTTGATAAGGAAGCGCCAAAGTATGAAATCTTCGAACCCAGAAGACAGGTTAAAACTGGCAGAGATATCGAAGCTAATCAATAAGAGCAATGTGGCCGACATAAGGAAGTATAACATAGAAAAAATTAGGCATGATCTAAAGAATGCTCAGACATAAAACAGAGAAAAGGAAATTGAGCATAGACAAAAGTGAGATTTATGCGCTAAGGGATAAGGCGGACAATGTTATCAAGAACATGTATGGGCAACATAATCCAACTAACCGAGGTGTTCTATAATGATTTCTACTGTAGTCAAACTAGTCAGGAAAATAATGATATTGGCAGTAAAGAAAAACAATTAGACGTTCCGGCAATAGAAAAATTAAGCATGATTTAAAGAATGCTCAGACATAAAACAGAGAAAAGGAAACTGAGCATAGATAAAAGTCAGATTTATGGGCTAAAGGACATGGCGGACAATGTCATCAAAAACATATATGGACAACATAATCCAAGTAGCCGAGGAGTTCTATAATGATCTGTACTGTAGTCAAACTAGTCAGGACAATAATGAGGTTGGCAGTAAAGAAATAAAGTTAGACGTTCCGGCAGTGACGAAGGACGAGGCTAACAGAAACTATGAAAAACGGAAAGCATCTGGGGACTATAAGATAACTATAAATTTTCTGAAGAACCAAGGGATATCCTCTTAAGAAAATTGTGCACACTATATACGCAATGCCTTGTGTCATTGACGATATCGGAATCAATAGAAGAACGCTAACATTATCTTAGTTCATAATAAAGGGGACGCTATGGACATTGAATCACAGGCCAATCAGCTTAGTATCTCTTACGTAAAACGTAATTATTAAGGTAATTGCCACCAGAACCAGGAAAACCTTACACTTCAATCAAACAAAGCTTCAAGCAGGTCTTAGGAAAGGGTACTCTACCATTGATAATATCAAATCCATCACCCCAGTGATAGGAACTTGTTTATAATATAAAAAGCCCTTATACATAGCATTCATTGCTAACGAAAAAGCATTTGACTCAAGAAATATTCCTAGTGATGCAGGAGTTGCAAAATCAGGTTCTAGACAAGCCGTATATCAAACTACTGGAGTATATCTAGAGGCTCAAGAGCAACCATAGTTCTGCGGAAAAAAAGTAACAGAATTTCCATAGAGAGACGTGTGCAAGTAAACAAGACATCCCCATTGTATTCACAGGTTGCTTAGAAAAAGTATTGAGGGATTCGGAATGGGAGCAGTAGGAGATACATTTTGATGGAGAATACCTCAGTAATCTGCAATGCACTGATGATATTGCCTTGCTTCGTAACTCAGAGGATGAAACGCAAGGAATTATTGATGACGTAGACAGGAAAAACAGAAAGGTAAGCTTGAAAATCAATATCCTGAAGACTAAGGTAATGCCTAACAGTCTTGGGAAGGAACAGCAGTTTACAACAGATATCTGAACACTGAGTGTGGGGGGGAATGTCTACTTGGGACAGGTAGTCGCCGTAGATCCGTACCATGAAATGGAAATTACTAGGAACATAAAATTAGGGCGGAGCGCATTTTGCAACTCGTAGGTTATTACTGGCAGCTTCCCGGTATTGCTCAAGAGTAGTACACAACCGTTGCTTCTTGCGTGTGTTCACCTATCGGGCTGTAACTTGGAATCTAACGAAAAGGGTTCTACTTAGTTTGAGGACAACACAGAGGGCAATGGAAGGAAACTAAAAAATCACAATAGTTCAACGCTGCTGTACCAAATATTGTGCGAAAGCATTCACAGCGGATGGCCGAGCGTTCTTCTTTTTTTTCTTCTTCCTCAGCCCACATAAAAAGCCCCACTTTAATCAAGCCGTATGAACGTGCCTTAGTGGCCTATAGGGGTAACGTGAATGCCAGGATCCTGGCACGCTGATTCTGACATGACCGTCCCATGTGAAACGAGCGACCCAAGTTGGCAGCTCCGGCCCACTGAGCCGCGGCTCCGACCGCTTGAGTTGGAAGGCCATCTCTCGCTTTTGTGTCACGTTGGGTATGACGTCACAGCGTCACGTGGGTAAGACATACGTGGCTACCGTCGCGCTACGCTGAAGGCTCGAAACTTAGAGTAGTATTGCTTTCGCAATAAAATGGTAGGTGTAACGTTAAAAGATAATATGCAGGATGAGTCAAAGAAATAACGCGATTTAATGACATTCTATTGGAAGCAAGAAAAAATGGGCATGGGAAGGGCAATTGTAGTGCGAAGGTAGGATAACCGATGGTCGCTTAGAGTAATAAGTTGGATTCTAATGGAAGAAAAACGTAGCAGGCGGCAACAGATTGCAAGGTAGTATCTAGACGTATCTAGTAGTGTCGTCGATTCTCCACCGTCATCAAGGTTATATTTACATCATGCCAACTCAGTGAGCGTGTACAGTAGACACATCAGAGATTGTTAGCGTGGGATAAATGAATTTATTATGGCCCTCGCTGTAGGCATAGCTTTAACGCAGGAGCCGAAGTGCGCTGCTTATAACTGCGACGTTAGGGGAGCAGGGCAATGCTTTCATAGGCATACACTGTAATGTAGTTATTATGCTTTCGACTTATAAAGCGTTGTAATTTTTGTCATTAATTTTTATCACGAAGACAATGATTCTTTAAAAAATTTCAGACAATGAAAAGTGGTACGAAAATTGGCGACAATTTTGAAATTAAATAAAACAATCCGCGAAGTCCAAATATGTTGAGGCGCACTGATCTGTGCAAATGTTTTGTTGCACATGCACGGAAGTACTGGAGTCACACATGCTGCTGTCTGCAACCTGTTGTGAATGAAAACAAAATTTGAAGTAACCGAAATAGCTATTTTTAACATATTGGTTAGACATCTCCAGAAGTCTTCCTGAAAAATAGCTTTCAAATTTTAATCATAAGTTTCAGCGTGGCAGAGCACACATCTAGCATGCTCCATGTGTTGTCAGCCATTCGACGCCAGCTATCATAAGAAGTGTGGCGCAAAGTTCTCGAAGGCCGCCTAGTCTTATCATGTCATCGAATCACGAGCCTAAGCATAACCAGATTAAAATTCTCAATGCGCCTAGAAGGAGTGCATAAAAAGCACTACGAATACACAAGCGAATTGAAAATATAGCATTTTTTAGAAACGAAGGTAAAAGCCGCAAAATAAACGGAAGCGCTTAAGCACTCACATACAGGTGCTTGATAAAAGTAAAAACTACATTCACTTCTAAAACAGCCGCATAAAATGTACAAAATTTCAGCTCTGTGTGACGTCAGGTTGCCCCGAACAATTGTCATACTATATTGCGCAGCACACGATTTTCACAAGTCAGCGCGACGTTCAACTGCGTAAAGGTAGAAGTATGGCGTTATTGTTTAGCACAATTCATTTTACGTTGATGGTGTCTGTGAGAGGAAATGTTAAGCGCACCGAGCAGAACATATGTAACGTATTGACAACCAAATATTCACCAATTGCAAAATAAAAGGAAAATGTGAAGTCGAGAAAAGTTTACACTCATATTCCATTGTTTTCAGTTTTGCTTGCATCTAAAAAAGGCTAGCACTGTAAAGATTCGATTACAAGATCTATGCGATCATTTTGTTCGCCACCAGGATCTCATGGGAGGAGTTCTATTTGCAAAATACCTAACTCTGCTTTATGAACCACATAGTAATTTGAGTCATAAATGAAAACCTATTAATAGACTCGGTAGATCATCCTATGTGTTTTGTGAAAACCGGAAGCAATGAAAAGTTAGCAAAATCTTTGTCTGTGCAGTATTAATCGAGCATGCAAAACACCAGCTTGAAAGAAAATGCTCGTGTAGTACGTTTCGTTCTCTCGTCCCTGTTCTTTTGCGCTGTTTTAGAATGAATACATACCAACTCGCCAAGGCTTCTATTTTGACAACAGGCGTCCGTCATATGGGGCATACTAAGGGACCAAGTGCAGTCAGCTTGCGATGGCGTCCTATAGGCAGCATTTTATAGCTGGCGGACATGAAAGGACGTTTTCAGTGGAATCGGAGAGAATGCCTCCAGAAGGAAGTCACAAAAAGCAAAGAACCTTCCACCTATACGTTTCAAGAGCTTACTTATGCTAAATAACGCTAAATAACAACCTCTGTCGCTAAGAGTAAGGCAAACGATGTGCAGCAATTTCAAGAATATTGTCTAATCATACTGCCTCATTGTGCGGTGGATCACAGCTATTAACCAGATAATGCTAACACTAAATGAAGCTCTCAGTCGCTGCGAGTAAGAACAACGAAATGCTGCAATTTCAACAATATTAACTAATCATGTCTGATCGTGAGGTGAAATCTTCAGGACTGAGAAGTAAACAAATATTGACACTGTGGCAGTTCAAATCATTAGCTGGAATGTCTTGAGCACAGCCGGAGATTCCTTTGTAAACTATAATTCTGAAGGCATTCAATAAGTAAACCATTCTAAAGCAGTCATTTTTGAATCCAGCATCATGATTTCTTTAGTCCTTTTCAGCAAACCTTTCGTAAAACATAGAGCGGTAATTCTTGTCACGTACTTCTCTAATAATTTCCAGTCATTACAACAAGCGGGTTAGGTGCCACAAGTGTCAGTAAACGTTATAAAGCCCGCAAGACGCTAGGAAAATATGCGTGTATTTATCATCGCCACAATTATCCTTATCATTATCATCGCCTTTATCATTATGCAAGTCGACAGAAACATGCAAATTGTCCTGGTTAGCTAACCAAATGGTCTGAGTATTAAGTTTACTAGGAGCGACTAAATTCTAGATAATTTGGAGGTTAAAGAGCACGATGTTTTAATCATCTTCGTGGATAAATTCTTAAGGGGAAAACGTGTTTCAACAAGAGAACATGGGTTTCAACAGCGGATTTTGTTATTTTAGAGCAAGCAGTTCTGTGCTACCGATCTTGTGCATGCAGCTTGATGAAAAAAAGTGTAAAAAAATTCTACTTTATGGTTAATAGTGCAGAAGTGTGCTTTATTATAGTCGTGAATGTACTTAAAGGACTGCTACCCTGTGAGGACGAGAAGATGCAAAGCTGAACACTAGCACTTCGTGATCGCCCATGCCTGTGATGCGTGTTAATGACTAATTTAACACGCGTTAACTCAGACTTAGTTTGGTTTGATTTGGTTTTGAGGTTTAACGTCCCAAAGCGACTCCGGCTATGAGAGACGCCGTAGTGGAGGACTCCGGAAATTTCGACCACCTGGGGTTCTTTAACGTGCGCTGACATCGCACAGCACACGGGCGCCTAGCTTTTCGCCTCCATCGAAAAGCGACCGCCGAGGCCGGGATTCGATCCCGCGTCCTTGGGAACAGTAGTCGAGTGCCTTAACTACTGCGCCACCCCGGCGGGACAACTCAGACTTAGACCCAAGAATGAGATTGAGAATGTCACATGAGGAGGCGATTTAAATGTGTGGAAGGATGGTTTATTTTGGTTTAGGGTTTAAGGTCCCAAAGCGACTGAGGCTATGAGAGATGCAACTGCGTGGAAGGAATTAAAGGTGAGGAGCATGATTGTAAAATTGTTCGAAGGAACCAAATCTGCTGAAATGTTTTAGGGCGAGTACCTTAATGGCTGATGCCATTAATATCAACTAAATGCACAATCATTATCATCACTACTACATAATTTTCATTACCACTAGTTTCTGCGCAACTGTCATCGATACAATTTTCGCGGTAGAGAAGGAGCATTTTTATGTTGGTTTCACGATCCCGGACGTGGCGCAGTTGGATAAAGTTCTCGGTTGTGATCAGATGGATGAAAGTTCGATGCCCAGTGGAGTCAAGATTTATATTTTTCTCATGACGTCTTAAAGTTAACTGGCTGCTAATTTGCCTCTACAAACATGAGTTATCAGCAAGTGGCAGGTTAGCGCACATATCCCGCGCACCCTCGTGTGCAGGATTTCCTTCCATGAGCCTAGAAAGGCCTTCACCTTAAAAAACATCTTCATCATTATCATCCGGGGCAGAACGTAACTCCGATTGGCCACAAAATTTCGCGTCTCCACATCCTCCTATTACAGCCAGGACTGCTTTAAAAAGAATAGCTAAGCGGGCAAGTTGGTGATACATAGTTATAAATGAAACAGCGGGAAACGCGCAGGCGAGAGAATAGAAAAACAAATCGCAAGCGTTGACTCTCAACTCACCTTTAAGGCCCCTTTGACTTAAAGGTGAGTTAAAGGTGAAGGCCCCTTTATATAGAAACAGCCGAGACTTTTCAAACGAAAAAAGTAACGAGCATGTCTCGCAGTCGTATTGAAAAATAATGTATCATTTTAACATCGGATTCGGTGTTCTGTTTTATTTTTTATTGTACAGGCTGAACAAGCATGAAACTAGACGGAGCTCTGATTCCGGAGTAACCTTTATGGCAGCTAGCTCTTGTTTTCGAAGCCGAAAAGGGGCACGGGACTGAAAAAACGTGCTAAACTAGCAAACAACTAGACAGCACATGAAAAATGAAACAGAAGCCCTGAAAAGAAAATTTTTCTTAGACCAGGATTCGAACTGAGGTCGCCGAGAACCACAACCTTCGAATTTAACGACTACACCACAAAAATACATTTTTCTTCTTAAACATGGTATTTATAACACTGGAAATTTTTTATGTGCATGGACAATGTACGAATGATTTACAAAAGAGCATGAAAGCAACACAATACGCAATAGGATACACCAAGACAATACTGTAAACAAGAGGCAATATAAAGAAAGTCACTAAGAGTGAGTCCCACTCCGGTTCAAAATCAGCCTGTGCATGCAATTCTCCTAAATGGACAATCGTACTACAGAATTGGTCTTTTTAGAATGAATATATTCACAATTTATGTGAATCTTGCGCGTTTTCTAGATGCTGTTTAACCCAATTAGAAAGAACAAGTCTCAAATCTTTTTTTTTGTATCGTCCGTTGTAAAATATCATAGAATATCAACGAATAAAGAATAACAAAGGTAGTAGCTTACTGTAGATATAAAAATGCCCTTTTTAACAGGGAATTTTAAGATTTTAACTGGGAGGGTCTTAGTGTGTAACTTGTAAAAAAAAGTCTTCGTACATGGCGAGAACAATATTTTCGGTACTCTTTTGAGTACATCATGTCCCGGTAAACCAAAATACACAGAACAGTACATTGGTGAAGGAAAGAGCATAGAAATTAAATATTTGCACAAACGCTTTTGCGATGCAGAAAATAGGAACTCTGGGGAGAAACGAACAAGTAGGAATAGAAAAGATAATTACACTTCATGCAATACACCTTGTAAGCATGGACGATCCCAAACGTTAGAAGACACAATAAAATTTGGTAAAATATAAACTTGAATACCTTACAAAAATCCACATACTATAAGATGGGAAGCGTCACGGAAAAACGTGAAACGCGAAACATTCTCCCGGTGAACTAGACCAAAGCCGCCGGCGCTTACAGGCCGGAAAAGGTTAACACGTCTCATTGATTCAAAACGTGAATTCCCCACAAAAGTAGCAATCACTCTGTGAAAATGCTGGATACAAAATGTGGCGCAGTAAATTATTTACAGTACATAATAAATTTTAGGGGCTAGAAACAGATCACAGGTGGTCGCCCTGCCAAAAATAGAGAGACTATGAGAGATAAACGTATGAGCGTAGCGTTGAAGAGTTGGCACACGGCCCTTCCAGAAAGGCGCACTATTCTTAAAGGCACTCAAAGGGTCTCCAAGGTATTTGGGTGCCCTAGATGTCCATGTCACAGCAGCATATTCAGGGGGAATCAAACCCAACATTCCAAACCAAAGACTGCAACTCTTAGATTGGTGGATTCCAGCACCTGACACAAGTCGTCCGTTAAACGACTAACATCATCAATGCCTGGTAATTGACACCGCAAAAAAAAAAAAAAAACAATGCGAGGTCATCTGCATAAGCTAAAACCTTCAGTTCGTGGCCCATAATACGAAGTCCGGTAACTTCTCTGCTGTTTATGACACTTATGCAAAGCGCCTCCAAGAACAAAGCAAACAAGAGCGGGGACAGTGGGCATCCTTGTTTAAAAGAGAACTCAATGGGGACAGGTTGTGATAGAGAGCCATTTAAAATAATCGCGCGGAACATTCTTTTTAACAAAACAGTATCGCAGTATAAATAATTGAACTAAGGTTGGTACGATCTAAGAGAGAAAAAAGGAAGGAATGAGACACACGATCAAGCGCCTTTGCCAGGTCTATTTGCAGCAATGCCAACTGGTCGTGAGCGTCACTGCAATATTACAAAATGGTATGTGCCACATTTAAATTAGACTGTATTGAGCGACCTCTCAAGCCACATGTTTTATTAGGTCCTATCAAAGTAGACAATTTAATCTGTAGCCGATTTGAGAGAATTTTTTTCGAAAATCTTATAATCAACATTTGAAAGCGTGATAGGCCGGTAGCCGTCCACATATCGAATTTTTTTATTATGATCAGTTTTTGGTATTAACACAATAGGAGTTTGGTAAAAGACTGCGGCAGAAACACTACATTAATACTATTCTCAAAATATTGCACTAGGACTGGTGAGACGGCAGATATGAATGTCTTGTAAAATTCACCAGGTAGCCCATCAGTACCAGGAGTCTCGGAAAACGGCAAAAGGTGAATCCCGTCTTTCACTTCACTTAAAGTAGAACTAATCGCCTATATTCATCCTCAGAAATCGGCTTTATCATAGAAAGAAAGCGCTCTACATGAACGTCATCAGCATTAGTTGTAGTGGCAGAAAAAAATAGGTATAGTGATTTGGAAACTCGGTTACTATTACATCAGAATTAGTGAGTAAGGCATCCCTATATTAGAATTCAAGGATTCGTTTGACAGCCACATGGCGACGCTCATCAAGCAATGCCTGTCTAGTTGGCTCCGCAGACGGCAAAGCACAATTGCTACGGGACCGCACACGGACCGCCCAAAAGTGCTCTGTATCAAACTTTTGAAGGTGGCATTATACAATTGCAATTTTCTCTGCGTATAAGCCAGGGGCCTCACATTCAAGTTCGTGAAAATACGAAGGCTGTGCAGCAGCCGTTGTTCTTCCCTGTTTTTGCACTAGGATCTGATTGAACCAATCCTAATGGCTATATATAGCGAACTTGTTACTTAAACAACTCCCAAGCTGCAAATGATGATAGAATCAAGGCGAAGCAAGGGGGAGTAATGCCGCCAAACCTTCAAAACTGTATTTGTTGTTTTTGAACAGCCGCCGGCATAAAGGCTTATCACTCTGATTCTGGATCGCGTATCAGTTACGTAATCTTTGTTTGTTAATGCTCGATGTCGCTAGTCACATCTTTATCAGTTTCGTTGTAGCGTAAGATGCACCGAGATCTATCTCGAAGATCCCGGCCACTCGTGTGTCTTTTCACAATGTTCCAGCCCTTGCTGGTAGCTGTTTGCGACGTCATCCAGATTGTTCTGAGCAGCCTTTAAATTGAGCGTTGACGAGTGTGACGGGCATTCTTTGTTCGACGATCGACCAGCACGCTTGTTGCTATCGTCGCCATCGAGTTGCTTAGTTCTTTTGCGGGCGCAAGTCAGCCCAATAAAGAGTTAATTTCAGTACCATCAAGCCTGTGTCTTCTTTTGGTGTCAACGGCCTTGTCACCACTACGTAACAGTATTTTACCTATATTTATCTCCCGTAAAATTTGCCATTTTATTTCTAATAAGAGTACAAAAAATTGACAACATTACTTCATGAGACTGTTAATAAACCTTGCTTTTGAAATAAGAATGCAAAATTCTATTCGCCTTTGCTAATTCCTCATCTTCGTAAAAGCTATCAACTGCCTGGTCATTATATGACTACATGTAGGCGCTGTCGTGACGCTGGGGCTAAGTCGACCCGGCCTTCACTTGGTAGCGTGCAGAGACTCCGGGTTCATGAAGGATTGAATCTTCGAAGTTGGTAAAATATATACAAGCAGGTTTAATGGCACTTGGAGAAAACTTATTTACATGATTATTTACATGAAAAAGAAGGGTACATCAGCAAAATGGCAAGCGTTAAGAGTTCATAGCGAGAAGCTTCTGGATGAGCCGTTTACCCAGGGCTCAGAGCGTCATTTCGTGCTCTGCAATGTCCTTAAAACCCCCTATGTCCAGCCCCTCTCTGAAGACGCTGACCAACCAGTTCCAGGGCACGCCCCTCAGATATTGGCATCCAATCGAACACATCACTGCACTGATGGTCTGATGCACTGACTGGTCCGGCATTGTTTCGTTGGGCGTGGTCACTTGTTGGCGGGAAGAGCTTGGGAACGGCGAGGAGGTACATTTCTATTCTTCAGCAAAGATCCGGTAGGCTGGTTCCAGTAAGTGGATTTCCTTCTCAGAAACCCAAGTGCACGTGCGCGCCACATACTGCTCCCAGCATTGTCCCTTTCCAGCAATTGCAAATCTTTCCTGCATTCCCGGGAAATCCTCTAATGGCCGTAATCACCTTGCTCCTTTCTTGTCCTGTACGTCAGCGGACGTGTCACTCTGTCGTCTCCTTTGGACAGTAGGCATTCCTGACTGGACAATAGTGCTTCTCGACGGGAAGGGTGAACAATTGAACGAAAGCACTTCCAGCTATTTCCCGCAGGGGGACATTTCTTGGTATTTTTCTAGACGTTCCCTTGACCGGGCCAATTTGGCATTTGCAGGGTCTCAACATAGCAAAACAGGCTTACAAAAAAGGATTCATGGAAACAGGCTCACTTAGAGCCATTGTACCAACAGCACATATCCACAGCACTTATCCATGCCCACAGGCGAACAATAGAGCGCGCAAGTGCGGATGATGCACGGTCGTAACAGCGCGTAGGCCTGTACAACCTTTTCTTTTACACCGCTTATTAATAGTAATCATGTTTCCTCCCGCCCTCTCTTTACTGATGAAGAATTCATCTATATTATCTGCAGCTCTCTTAATGACAAGAAAGCCTGTACCTCGATAACACATGTCCATCCTTCTACAGGAGGATACACGTAGCCCTTCAGGATTCTGCCATCGTCTGGAGTTTTCCGTATATGGACGATTTCTTGCCATTTTGAAACCAAGTAAGGGGGACGTAACCACGCTTGGTGGAAACATCCTTATTACCTTAAGGTAAATGCTCAATGTTTTTGAACTGACTCAGCAACGTCTTGAGACTACCAAACGTAGCTTCCTTGACGGAATCCTAATACTACAGGCGGACCCACTGTCCTTGAGGCATGCGCCTCGCTCACAGGAAGGTTTTGTGTCCTATCATTTACCGCAATCTATACATAACCTCCAGAAAAGACACTAACAGCGGTAGAGAAGTTAAGATTTTGGGGACCAACTAATTTGCCACTACTATTGTTCCGTTTTGAGGACCAAAATCAAGAGCATAAGCCCTTAGTCTCCAAAGGATTCACTACAGGAGGACGAAAGGGTCCTTTTTGGGACCAACAATTCATCCCCGAAAATGACCACAGAATGAGAAAATTCTACTCCAAAGTTTATTTGTTTATGCTTTGACATGGTCCTTGAGAGAGCAAATATTACTGCCCCAGAATATCTGCAAATAGATATGTACTACTTTTAAATGACTAATCATTAAACCGTTTAGAAAATATTTATCCACAGGCTGGCTATCCTCTGCTGGCCCAAACAGTGTAGTTCCGGTATAGTGAGCTTTACTCCCAGCTGCATGAATATGTGTAGGGAAGTGCTTGTGGATAATGTTAATTGTTTCACAAGCACTTCCCTACACATATTCATGCAGTTGGGAATAAAGCGCACTTGTGGATAATGTCTCGTGCTTGTGGATAATGTCAATTTCTTTTCCACCGCGCCACCGTCGTTTAGCAATGCGCATACGGTCTTGGTTCCCAAGACTGATGAGCCAGCCATGCTTTTAAAAGTTACAAGCTATAGACCGATCACGTTAACAAATGTTGATTATAAAATTCTGATGAAGGTGTTAGCTAAGAGATTGCAATACATTATAAAAGATATTGTTGGACCTCATCAAACATGTGGAATAAAGACCAGAAGCATATTTAATAATATTCATGTAGCGCGTAGTGTGTTCGAGTGCTGCGATGCTCTAAACAGGAGAGTGGCCATGGTACAAGTTGATTTTGAAAAAGTATTTGATCGTGCGTCTCATGAAATATTGTACTGTTTGTTGGAACATATTGGTGTTGGTGCCGTTGTATTGAAAGGAGATAAAATGGCTTATGCATGTTGTTCTACACGCCTTATGATTAACAAAGCGTTATCTGAAAGAATTGATGTAAGAGCATCAGGGATGTCCACTGTCTCCTCTCCTCTTTGCTATATATTTGGAACCATTGTGTAGAATGGTAACTGCTAACGAATACATCCGTGGTTTTAAGCTGGGACTATGTGAAGTGAAAATATTGGCATACGCTGATGATGTGGCGCTTTTTTGTGAAGACCGCGAAAGCGTTTCGGAAGCTTTGAAAGTAACACAATGGTATTGCAGGTAGACTGTTAGTGCTGTTAATTTAAAGAAAAGTCTCGGAGTCTGGCACGGGGAATGGGAAGAGGGACCGGAAATTTTCTGTGGAGTAAGATGGGCTACAAAGCCTGGAGTTTATTTGGGAGTCCCTTTGGACAAATACGGGGAAAATACGAATTACTGGAATGAAAAAGCGGAAGAATTACGGGAAAGGACGAAAGGATGGATGGGACGTAACCTCTCTATTTTCGCCCGTGCGACTGTATGCAATACCTTTTTGGTGGCAAGAATAATATATTTACTTCAAGTATTGTATTGCGCTCGAATCAATATACAAAGTTTCCATCGTGTATTTGCGATCTTCATTTGGTCATCCAACTGGCAACGAGTTGGCAGAGATAATCTCTTTCGGCGAGTTAAAGACGGAGGGTTGTCTCTAATGCATCTATATGTGCGGCAGATGTTTTTAAGGTTTTGTTTCCTACATGACCAAAAAGATGCGTTCCTGAGAACCTTTATGGAAATCATGCTATCCAGTGCAATTCCAGAGTTTATAGTCTCTTCATGCTCTGCTCGGGGATACACTGTGTCACGCTTCCTGCGAGAAGTGGTGTGGTCGTTCAGGTTTTTGCGCGTGCGGTACTCTGTAGAGTATTTAGCGACGGTACCACCTAAGCGGCTGGACAAGGATCTTATTTCACAATTGTTCCCAGCTCCATTGTACAGAACCTTATACTGTGAAGGCCCAGGGAAAGACGTACTCAAGCGAGTTAAAAACATGACTGTTGCACCGGGCGTAAAAACATTCTTTTTTAACTTGCATACAGGAACCCTCCCAGTCAAAACATGGATGGAAAAAAAGGGCCTTTTTGTACTTTGGGGCTCAAACTGCCTACTATGTAGAAAACCTGAAACAGTTGAGCACGTGTTCTTGGATTGTTGGGATGCGGTGTTTTACTGGGATGTGTTACAAAGGACAATTAAAAAAGACCTACCATTGACGCCACGTGAAATTCGGTACTTGACAACTGTTAATGATGATTTTCAGTGTGACCTCATCATGCTATTGGGCCTTTACAGTATTTGGAGGAGTAGGATGGCTTATAGACACTGGGATGTCGATGCACGATCTATATGTGATTATTTTGTTGAACAAGTGTATAAACTAAAAGAAATTTTGAAGCAGCAAGACGCTGCGGAGGAGGTCTTGAGTCTGATGGGCGAACTTGTGGTAATGATAGTCCATTAGACACGGTTGTCAGCCAAGGGGCATGGGAACCACGATCTTTTACTGATGTATTTGTACCAATTCATGCAATAAAGAAAAAAAAAAGCTGGGGTGGCGCCGTGGTTACGGTGCTCGACTACTGTTCCCAAGGACGCGAGGTCGAATCCCGGCCTCGGCGGCCGCTTTTCGATGGAAGCGAAAAGCAAAGCGCCCGTGTGCTGTGCGATGTCAGTGCACGTTAAAGAACCCCAGGTGGCTGAAATTTCCGGAGTCCTCCACCACGGCGTCTCTCATAGCCTGAGTCAATCTGGAACGTTAAACTCCACAAATCAAACAAAACCATTTTCTTTCCTCACCAAGGGTATATTTATGTGGTGCCAACTCCTCGAGCTCTTAAAGAAGAAGCATCGAAGATTTATGGCATAGTACTAATGAATTTATTATGGGACTCGTTGTAGGTATGGTTCAACTTGGTGGCCGATGTACGCCGCTTATAAGTGCGATGTTAGGTGAGCAGGGTAAGGCTTGCATAAATATACAACGTAATGTGATTTTTTTTTTTGACGTATTTGCATTGTAAATTTAGTCATTTCGTTTTCTAGCTAAAGCAATTACTATTTAAGAGTTTAAACGTAACGAAAGTGGTACGGAAATAGCCGACTGTTTTGAAACTAAGCTATATTATTCCGCGAAATGTCAAAATCTTTTACAGCTGCACGTATTCTATGCACATGCTTTCATTTCCATACACGGAAGTTTTGGTACAGGTTACATTTGGTCTGATTCGTCGCATAGCTATGCGCTCAGGTGGAGCGAGTTCTGATACTGCTCGTCGGCTTGTGCGCTCCATCCTTTAGCCGCGGATAGTGTACCAGGCACAATTTCCACGCCTCATCCGGCGTCAATGGGACACCTTGAAGCTATCAATCGCGAAGCTATGCGCGCCATAACCTATCTCCCTCGTCTTACACCTATCCCTGTTCTGCAAGAGTATGTTCAACTTAATACATCGATCAGCGTGAGACAAGCAGAGCACGGAAAATGTCTCTTCAGCTCTATCTCCTACACTCTCTTCCTCCTTGGTCGTGCTGTCGACTCACAGACAATCGCTCTACTGCTTCACCGACGATATCGGCCGCGCATTTGCCTCCAGGATGCAGCATCACTCACAGCTCTGCAGGGAGTTACCGCTGCGTACAGTCCCTCCCATCCTCATCTTGACTCTCGCGCAACGTATGGCGTGGATACATGCACCCCCCTTGTATTGGAGATTCAGGTGATACACAACGCAATTAGTTCCCTCCCACTCGAACCCACATTTGTTACTGTTCACATTTACACTGACTCCCTAGCTTAAGGCTGTTCGACGCACATTTAATATTACACAATCCATTCACCAGCTCTGTAAACAATATATCTGTCCTGTGCGTATACACTGGATTCACGGCCATGGTCGCTGCTGTGTACAGTCCCTCCTATCCTCATCTGAACTCTCGCGCAATGTATGGCGTGGATACATGCACCCCCCTTGCATTGGAGCTTTAGGCGATACACAACGCTATTAGTTCCCTCCCCCTCGAACCCAGATTTGATACTGTTCACATTTACACTGACTCCCTAGCTTAAGGCTGTTCGACGCGCATTCAATATTACACAATCCATTCACCAGCTCTGTAAACAATATCCCTGTCCTGTGTGTATACACTGGATTCGCGGCCATGCTCACGATATACATAATATCCATATGAATAAAATGACCCCTTCCCTGACCCCTTGTGTGCGTCATCGGTGGCGTGATCAACGCTTACAGGTGACCAAAAAGTGCCCTAATTGTGGTGCTTCACCGGAACTGTGCGATGCAAAGCTACGGCATCCTGTCCAGCTACGGCATCCGTGAGACAGTGGTACCTGCGGAAAGTAGGCCTGCGGTGGGACCGTGAATGTGATTACAGGAAGTGGACACTGAACAATCAGTTTATCGGCAACCTGTGTGATTATTTAAGGAAGACCTGTTTGCACTCTTTCCTCTAGTTTTATCCCACTCCCCACTTCCTTTTCGCTATGCCTGATGGCAAGCTCCTCGTATTAAAAAAAAAAAAAAACGTTTTGGAGCCATATCTTTTGTGCATTATTTTCTGTTCTTCGGGAATTGAAATTTCTAGACACGGGTTTAAAAGTGCAACATGAACCCGTAGCTTAATACTAAGTTCACAACAAGCCGTGCTTACAGTACATAACAAAATCCATACCGTCAATTAGCGCAGGCGCGAAACTAAAACTGTGGAGCTTTCTATTCCTTTGAGTTGAACGTTCGCTAGGCGTGGTGTCTCTGGACAGCAAATTGCATGCACGCGTTCGAGCAAATAGTCCTTAACTGCTATGAATCATCGCTAGCAAAGACGAAAGACCACAAAAGAGATGGCTTCACTTCCATTGCGATGCCACATTCATATTGATTTGCACGTACTAGAAGTGCTAAGCGCAGAAAACGTGTTCAGTATTTACGTTTTGCACTTCTGAAGCACCGTAATTCCTGCTGTGACTTCATCGAGGCGACATCGGCAGTAACACTTTACTCGGTGTGTCGCAACAATGAACTCTGTGAGGGCGAAAGAAACACATCTCTATAGAAAGAAAGGCCTGAAGTCGCTCTTCAAAACTTGTCGGGTTAATACTTCACACGACTAGCATTGGTTTAATCTGTCTTTTGTCTATGTTTACAGCCGTTAAAACCGAGATCTGGTGTGAATCATGCATCTAAAAATTTCACTTGAGACGGGCCACTTTATAAAATTAAGTAACTGCAACCATTATGTTGATAAATAATGAACCCAGGTTGGCGGTGACATACAATGCGAGATTATGAGGAAAGGTTTACTAGGCCTCTTAGGCTCTCCTTAGCTTCAGTATGAGCTTTTCATTTGTAACTTGAAAATATAAACATCAGCGATTGATTTCGTTCCTGTTATACTCGCAGGCAGCTTTGTGTGGCAGTGTACTAGGTAGGAAAGGAACGTAGACTGGGCTTTGTTGCCGTGCCAGAGCATCTATTATTTGCAGGTGTGCGACGGGGTTAAGTAAAGAATTTCAAGGTCGATGATGAGTCAGTGAAGCTGAAGTAGCTCATTCTACACTGTGGTAAGATATTGCACGAAAAAGATAATCACCAGAGATGACAGAAAGGGATGAGCACGATTGTCTCATGATTTAGATTTTTGCACGTCTACCTTCCCATTGTCATGAACCAGCTTAGCCGGCAACGTATCCTGCTCAACAATCATTGTCCACGGGATGGGAATAAAAGCTGGTCACCTTCGCTTTCCTATATACATCCTTCACTCTAAAGGCGCGAAATGTTACACGCGAGGATTCTGCCTATGAATGCATGTACGAATCAGTGAGAACTTGAAAAAGCAAGATTGTTATGCTTTGCTCCTTGCTCAGGATGAAATCGGCGCCAGGGATCGTTTAAATGATCTGGCGTTACGTAACTATATATTGGCGTATATGCAACTAGACCCCGTCTGTGCGCCCGCAGCGACCAAAAATTGGACGCAGAGAATTCCGCCACCGAAAAACGAAAACGGCGTGGAGATGCCTCAACTATCATATCTGGTTTGAAAATATCATTTTTCTCGAAGCAGGGTTAGGACACTGCATGACATGTGCAATAGGCAAGTTATTCTGTATTCATTTAAAACAAAAATCTAAGCAAATAATTGCCACAGATTCATTCATAACTGTGCTGAAATATTTCAAGCATGTTTTCGGCTATTCCTAGGTAACCACACTCAAACATCTGAGCAGCTTGAAAACATAAAGTGAGTTTGGTTTTCCTGAATCAATATCTATTTTATTTGGAGCGAAGAGCTAGCAACCCAAATTGTAGTAGAGTTGGTCTCATGCGCTGCTTAATTATTATGCCTGTCTGAATTTTCGTGAGTCGCCACCGAATGAGTCGCAGTAGGAATTCGCAGGAAGAATTGTCGCAGGAAGAATTGTCAATGCATGATGACTGGTGCATTACATCACACACGTCAAATTACTGTGTATTGGCACAATTTTTCACTCCCTCGATTTGTCATCTAGATGGTTGACGCAACTATATTACTCTATCCCGTACAACAGCCTTCGGATTTGTGTTATTGACTGCACTTCATCTTGTCCATCTTGCAAAATTGAAACTCTCGAGCCAACCTGAATGGTCTAATGCTGACGAGCGAAACCCAAGCCGATGCTTAGTTCAAAACGACGCCCTTGAAACCACGTTCTCACCTCTGATTGCGCAAATGATAAAAGCGTATTAACAGAACTGCCTTTGTACACACATAATGAACGGCGAATACGCATTATGAAGAGAAAGGAGCCCAGAACACTGAAACAAAACCATCTACCATACTAGCTAGTCCTGCCGCATGAATCTAGGTTAGTCGCTCATCTTTTTTTAAATCTTCTACGGCAATCTCCAATAATACATCGACCTTTTTATCGTAGTTTACCACTTCTAAAGCATCAGCGTGCTTTCGCTCCGCGATGATTCAGCCGCGCCGTTCCGGGCCTCCAACCAGCGATGGCTGCAGTCGTTCTACTACTAAGTGAATGTTGGGGCGGCCACTACGCGGCGATAATGGTTCGCCAAAAGCACGGCGCAGGACCCACATAGTCAATTGTAATGCAGCCACTGGCCCCTTGTGACCTCGTACCGCCGATCTCCTATCTTCTCCACAATCTTGTCATTCATTCCGTCATCGCTATTAGTAGAAGCTCAGATGCATTCCTTTTAGCAAGAGGTCAACCTTTTCGGGGCTCGTTGATTTATTAGTGCACATCTGTTGTCCACGGAGCTCCCGAAAAACGTGTGCGCTCCACTCTATCTTTCTCGAACAGGTTATATACACAGAGACAGGGCGACAAAAAAGCGCCAGCGGTATAGATGGAGAGTTGAGGTTCCGGCTTGTTCCTTCATCACGTGAGGTAACAGCTCACAGGAAGATCATAGAAGATGGCAGACAAAACGCAGATTGACAACTTACACGCACACGCGCACACAAACCCACATCCATATGAAACGATACGTGACAAAAAAAAAGTGTGCGGTGCTAATGCCGAAACTCCGACTGATAGCGGAAATTATTGCAGTCGGGACAGTCACCTTTGCTTCCTGGAGCTCCCCCAGGTTTAGCTGAAAGTGTGCGAGACATCTGAACTGTGACACGCGCTGTGACGTGGAGGTTGATATTAGTGACCGCTATGCAACAAGACTATATTCTACTCAATATGCTTCGTGCAACGAAAGCAGCCTCTCAAGGCGAAGACTTTACGTCACAGGCCTATATCGTCATGCCCGCAGTTAGGCGTGTTTATTTCAAGAGGAACTCATGCTGACACCAATATGACAAAAGGTGGCCCGGGGAGCTAAGACTGATGAAACCAAAACCTTGCTGGATGACTGCAACATTGTGAAAAAAAATACAGAGAGTGGGAATAGTGCAGCAACATTAAACAACAATTCAGAGGAAGCCCCTTCCTAGTGGAGATATTTTGCGCTCTCCCCGTAACCTCTCTATGTACGGCTTTTGGACCGACGACTTTTACCATGGTCGACACCCTCTGGTGTGCATTTCTTGCCCATAGCGCATCCTCCACACATTACTGTCTCGTGCCTCCTGTTGGCTTTCGTGCCAAATACTACGCTTTTATCCTTAGGTAGGCTCCCATATAGCCATTCTATGAATGCTTATTTGTGCCCTCTCCCTATACCGATCATACTAGTACAGCTGTCCACTGGTGCTTAGTTTGTTTGGCAGCTATTCTCCCGCTGCGCGTTTCTCGTACTCGCCATGGCTTGCTCTCTGCACAGTAAGCAAACCCCACTATGAGAATTATCAGGCACCTCTGGTTTCTTGCTTCAATGAGTAAAACTCGTATGACAGATCATTAGGTGCCGCTCAATTGTAGCGCACTACTACTTGTTCACCAAACTCTTCACCATTCGTATTAACCAAACTAAAAGGAGAAACCATGGAAGACATAACCTAGCTGCTGAATATATAATCCTCTCTGCTCAGAAACCTTCTTCGGTCTTGGTTTAACTGCAGTAAGATTTCAAATACTACCGCTGATTTTGAAGCGGCTTCTAGCAGCTCCACAACGACGCGGAACGCATAAAACGTGCACCAAATAGCTGCCGCCCAGAACTATAGGTAGACCAAGCTACATTCTCCTGGGTGGCCAGGGCACGCTTGGCCCCTGCGACAGAGCTCGATACCAGATCGTGTTCTTGACCATTCGTAAAAATCGAAACCTGTACACGGTGTCAGCCAAAAGAGCTATATACGCATGCCTGTCGGTTTTCGTAGGTATGAAACGGTTCACTGATTGTCTGTGGACTGCCGCAATGCATTTCCAGACAATGCATTTCATACACGTGCGCGCTCAGCATTGTGGTCAGAGGGCTGCCTGCCATATTTTAAATATGTGGGGACAAATTCTATAGGTGATATTTTTCTAAGAGATTATTGTTGCTCAGATAACTTGTGAGGAATAGTATACAACAAAGGCTTTTTGTGTAAGGACGTATGAAACATTTGCGGTGCTACGAAACGTCACAGATCCACATGTGTTCCAGAGCTATAGGCGGTAGATATACAGTGCCCCATTTTTCCACAACTCTTTTTTTCTGTGTCGCCCTTTACACTCGCGTCTGGTTTTTTACCATCACGCCAAATAAACTTTTTCTCTTTTCGCTTTGTTTTGTGATCTGGGTATCGGTCTATGGTACTTCGATATTTTCCCTGGTGAAAGTAAACGTGTTTTATTTCTACTGTTTTTAATTGAAACAAGCCACAGCGCCCAATGAAACGTTTTCTGTACAGCTTTAATGCACTAAAATATAAACAAGCTGTACGAATGTGCCTGTGCGTACAAGAGATCGATTTTTCCGACTTGCGATTACAAGACTTCTAAATAATAAATTGTTATCCGTATTTAAAAGAGCTTCATAAGCTCAAAAGATCTCCCAATCTGGCCCATGGTTGCTCTCTCCTGACGTCGTACAACCCGAAGAATAATCGAGCCTCGACGGTCACCTGCCCATGACGTTTCTTTCACGAGGCCTCCTCTGACAATGGCCACGGTTTATATTCTGCAGAAAGAGCTTTTACGTTCTCGCGTTATATGAGATTTATTTTCACGCATACGTCAAATGACGAAAATTCGAAAAGTGTTGCCGATGTTTTCTTCAAATGGCTGTAATCACACGAGCGAAATGTAAAGCTTCAACTGATACGCCTATTTATTCCTTTTCATTGTAGCTATGAGGCTTCAAGTCAGTGGCACGTGACGATTCTACTATCCTCTACACGCTGTCATGTGCCTTTAATTATCTCGTGCGCTAAACGCAATAAGACTACCATGGAATGATTGTCATCATCTGCGGCTGCTGCTCAAGCTTTATTTACAAGAGCCACTGAAATACTAAGACAGCGATCATGCGCAGAGGTCACTTGATCATGCAGCGGAAATTCCGAATTGTAACCTAATAGAGGGAGGGAGACCCTTAACATTAATGGGACGAGAAAAAGCATGATTTTTATTGACAAGGTTGCGGTGCCGATGGGTGCCAGATAGTGGGAAACTGCTGACATTTCAATTACGATATGCCCCTGAACGCTCCAGATGGCAAACATTCACAAAGTATTCATAGTGTCTCTGCAACAGCAGTTAGTACGTGTAGGCTTTCCAGCACTTCTATTTCGCTGCGGTGTCATCCCAAGGACTTGCAAGGCAAAATAAAAATATCTGGACAAAGATGCTCTCGTCGTATCATTGTGACTCCAAAAAAAAAAAAAGTTATAATAGAGAGGACGTCATGTCCGCGGTCGATCGAAGGACAGACACAGGCCGAGAAGATTGTTACAGAAATTTTGTTTCTAATTATCGGCATTCTACTGTAGCTGCTGGAAGCATCCTAATATTTCTTCGTTCATCTGAAAAGTGATTTACCGAAACGAATCCAAATGATGCCTTTGGTCTCATAGATTCTTTGTAAGAAAACAAAAATAAACAGGGAGTTGAAGCCTGCTGAAATAAATGTGGAGCGAGTGTTGGCTCCGGGCATCTGAGTGTTGCATCGAACAAAACTAGTGCTCCATTGAGCGCGTCAAGCGTTTTATTCAGAATTCACTTTCACACCTTGCGCATGCGATGTGGCGATGACGATGAAAGACTTTCAGTCTCTAGAAAGTAGTGCGCTTATTTATGTATGACTGTAACAAACCTTAAGTAGCTGGTCCTCACAAGCACTACGGGGGGTCCCTAGTACGCTATCCCGTCTTCGTCCGCTGCCCGGGCGCGCTTGACCAATCACTTTTGGGCCTGTAGGTCAGAACAGCCGAGTAGGGTCGCTTCTCAATCCTCCCAGTTGGGGTTGGGGTGAAGGGAGATGGCAGGCTTGGATGGGCAGGCCCACACCATGTGGTAGATGTGCGATAACATCACCGCACAGTGCGTACAGCTGCCCGAGAATCAAGGGTCAAAATGTTTGATAGCTGCGTGGCAAAGTAAAGTATTAGTAATATCAGGCGGCAGGCGTTTTCCCTCAAAATCGGTCAACTCTCAGCGGCGGCGCGGACATACGCAGTGTGGAAACTACTGTCAATCTTCTCTCCTCACCGGCGCACGCAACTGCCCATCAGCTAACGACCCTGGACTACCTGTTAACCACCATCAATTTCCATGGCGAACGTCACGTACAGAGTCCTTGAATACTCCTAATAATCATGAAGCTCCCGTCGAAGCCCAGTATGCGGACAAAAACAGCCGCTAGCGGTGCCACTGCCAATCGAGGGTCACTGAACGATGGGCTGGCGCTACGACGTATCCTACGCACTGAAACCCTTGCGTTGTTGGCCGTGTTAATAGTCCAGATTTTTAATACTTTACGCAAAATTGAAGCCGCTGTAATATATCCGCTGGAGATCGGCAATTGTAATCTGCTTGTTGTTTAAATGTAGAAGGTACTGCCGGTTGAGCCGCAGCTGGCTCTTCACCAGCATAGCTTCATATATTGCTACAAGCACCGGCATAGGTGGGTTTAGCGCTGTCATGCGTATAATGGAACATTGAAACATTACCGAAAGGGGGAACTACAACACGTGAGGTTGAGCGCTTCACGTTAAGGCTAAGGCCGTGTTAGCAGACGGCGGTCATAGCATCCGTACTGCGATTGGGATGACGGTACCTCACGTTATCTTGCTGAAGTGTACTTAATAGACAGTGTGAAAGTTTACTCACAGTGTTTCTGCTTGGCTAGGCATTTGAGAGTGTCGGCATCGAACGTGCAGAAATGTAGCTCTGGGGTGTGCCCTGCGAAGCATTCAGGACCTGATGGTTCGGAAACATTGTATAGTCCATTCAATTTCGCTCGCCATATTTTGCAACACGGAGTATTGTTTCTTGCTCATCTTTTCATATCATTATTGAACACTTTCACCGGCATATATTCACTATTTTGCCATAATGTTTGCACCATTTGGAGATTGAAAATGCGACAACGTATGACACTGCTAATTCCCAAATGATGAACACCCTTACGTATTTTGACGAGCTTCGGTATGGGTTACAGTAGATAGCGTTGTTATTACCATAAAATGCAAATTATTTTGCCAGCCTAACTGCCACTCTCATCGGTAGTGTACATACGCAATATCATAAAAATGAACGCCTTATGCAATTATTCAGCTATATAGTTTTCACCAGGTAGCACAAAGTGGGCTATGAAGGGTGGGCCCCGGTGGGCCCGATGTAGGCAATGCAGGACAGCCCCGTTGGGCTCAATGCGGGTGCTGCAAGAGGGGCCGACGTAGGCCCGAAGCGGGCTGTCGACAAAGCCCCAATGGGCCCCACTAGGGGCCAATGCAGGCAGCCCTTGCGGGGCTGCCCACATTTTTTCGGCATTGTAAAAAGAGTACATCTCGCCAACTCCCCGCGATGGTCCTACTTTGGACCGATTCGGGCAGCCGCTTTGGAGGAACATTTTTTTTTTATTTCAGTTAGCCCCGCAGAAAATGACATAGGACCAATGCGGGTTCTGTAGCGCTAGCCGCACTTGGGCTTGCCCACATTATTCTCATAGGGGTCCGAGGCAGGAAATTGATGGAAAGCCCAAGTGAGTTTTCCCAATCAATATTTATGCTCATAATTAAGTAATTACTTTATACATGTTTGCACTTTCTAAACAGCCACAATATTAAATTTTACAATAATTAATAACATTATCTAGCCGAAATGACTTCATGTACATCTTGTTCAGGCTATGGAGATGTGTGCTCTGAACAGCAATATTGTGCTGGGAGTTGCAGGCTGTCCAAAGCAACCACATAAGAGGCAACAGTTAGCAATCAGTTTGTTTTAGTATTTGTAGCGCAATTTGCATGAGCGCGAGAACTAAAGCCGTGTAAATTTCTAATCGACTAAACATGGCAACAACTGTTATACAAATCATCTATAATAGTAATTTAGGGCAACATCTAATGCAAATAAAGGTTGGAAACAATGATTACGCAATTGTAAGCACGACTTCTAGCCCCATTACGGCCGATGAGGGACCTACAGCGGTTTTGTGTGGGCAGCCCCAATTGGGCTGGGTGTTGGTTTTGAACCTAAAGCCCACTTGCTGTTGCACGTACCTTCAAATTACCCACAAGGGACCAATTTTGGTATCATGCGGGCCCTCTTGCCTTCCAGCCCCATTACAGCCCATGTGGGATATAAAGCAGTTTTATGTGGGCAGCCCCAATTGGGCTGGACGTTGTTTTTGAACCTAGAGCCCACCTGCTGTTGCACGTGCCTTCAAAGTCCCCACAAAGGACCGATTTTGGTACCATGCAGGCACGCCCGCCTTCCAGCCCTATTACAGCCTATGTGGGATCTAAAGCGGTTTAGCTAAGGCTGCCTCATTTGGGCTTCACGAGGGCTTGCCCAAATTGAGCCCTTGTTCAAATTTCACCTGCCCTCAAGTAACCTACAAGGGGCCGATTGGGGCAGCATGCGGGTATGTCCGTTTTCTTGCCCCACTACGGCCGATGTTGGTCCCACAAAGATTTAATGGGGGCGGCCTCATTTCGGATCTATGAGGGCTTTCCCATAAAAAGCCCACATTTAGGTTGGATTGCCCTCAAATATCCGGCAAGGGACCCTTGTGGTCTGGATGCAGGAATGTGCTCTGCATTAGCCCAAGAAACACCGCTATGGGACCCATGCAGGAGGAGCAGGGGCAAGCCCAAATTGGGCTTGCCCACTTTTGCCCCATCGGGGACCGATGCAGGTTTTATGATGGTTGCCCCAGCCCCACTTGCCTACATCGGACCTACTGGGGCCCCACATTCTGTGCTACCTGGAGCAGTGAAAGGGCCCCGAAGACGGCAAGAAGGTCCCGAAAAAACATTTTATTAGGCTGACTTGCGCAGGCAAATAAACGTATACATACACTCAGTGGCGCCTATAAGTGATTGGCGGTCAACGAAGAACAGGGTGTCTGCAGCTCTTGGCCTCGCTCATTTTCAAAGTTGACAAGGCACCTTCGAGACAAGATGCCTAAAGAAGCTGCAACAATATGGAATTGTATAGAAGTAATTTCTCGGGCCTGCGATCATTGCGAATAAAGGTTGTGCTCCATACACGCGAAAAAGGAGGTATGCGATAAGACGTCGAAGGCGGCCGTTTCTTGCTTTGTCGCTTAGTGAGCAACCCCCTTTAAACAAACCGACCACGACGTGCCTACCGGTTTCGAAGTCTGTGTCACTCTGCGCATTCGTTAACATGGTTATGACCTACTTTGTGTTTACAGGTATGCTTTTTAGTTAGGGCAAACGAAATAGTTTAGAACAAACGTTGAATATGACTAGTTGATGATGTAAACAGCCCAAACTACAAGGGACAAGAGGAGAGAAACAGAACGAGCGCTAACACGCAACAAAAGGTTATGCGCTAAACCCTTCATGTATAAATGAACAATCAAATAATAAAAACCTGAAGCCACGACACTAAAACAAAGCTTCCAATGTACGCGCATAACACTGTGAAGCACTCTCCAGAAAAGTAATCTCCCTATTGCAAAGGAAAACAGTTGGTTTGCTAACGCATTCAAACCTTTAGTTGTGACTTAACAATAAGCCTTTAGCTTCGAGTCGGCAACCGTTCTTTGTCCGTTCCTCTTCTCCCTTCTAGTTCGCGCTTTATACATCAATAAGTATTTTCCCTATTCCAGGACTGCAGCTATACGTACAGCAGAAGTGTACAAGCGGATGCTCTTGAGAAGGTGAAAACATGGTCAAGGATCTGCGGAGGAAGTGCGCTACCGAGCCGAGCCGAAACTCACCAGCTTGATTAACAAGTTCCTTAGCTGCCCATTGGTCTGGTTGTGAAATGTCAAAGATGCATTTTATAATATGCGCCTGTAATGAATGCTAACATGCAGCTCAAATTCGGCAACAGTGTAAATTAACCACCCTTACCATGTAGTCCTGTAAAGCGCTGTAGTGAGCTCGCAGCTCTCTCTAGATCTTGACGCCGCCATTACCGTAAAATAACTTCTCTTTTATTTCGATACTGCGACTGCATCACAGCTAATTCAAATTTTCTACACCAGCAGTTCAGCAGCAGCGGCAATGGTAAAGCCGACGCGCTTAATTGTTCAGGCGTAGACAGAAACCAAGGGAGTAGCTTTGTCAAAAACTAGAAGCTGCCGGCGAAACCCTGACTGGCCAATCAGGCGTGCACTCCTGAGCGATCAGGGAACATTTCTGTTTCAGTAGATCTGAACCGTTCGAACGACGCAGCACGTTGTACGTACACATGCAAAACTCTTAGCGCGACAGCGCAAATGTTTTCTTAACACCCAGGTAGCACAAAGTAGGCTAAGAAGGGGGGGGGGGGTCCCGGTAGGTTCGGTGTAGGCAATGCAGAATAGCAATACAGGTTTAGCTAAGAATGTCTCATTTGAGCTTCACAAGAGCTTGCCCAAATGCATCTCTCGTTCATATTCCACCTGCCCTCAAGTAACCTACAAGGGCTTGCGTGGGACAGCATGTGGATATTCCCGTTTTCTTGCCCCACTACGGCGGATGTAGGTCCCACGGCAATTTAACGTGGTCGGAATCATTTAAAATCTATGAGGGCTTTCCTATAAAGAGCTTACATTTAGGCTGAGTTGCCCTTAAATATCTGACCAGGGACCCTTGTGGTCTAGATGAAAGAATGTGCTCTGCTAGCTCGAGCATTGCCGCTATGGGACCCATGCAGCAGGAACAGGGGCGAGCCCAAATGGGACTTGCCCACCGTTGCCCCAGCGGGGACCAATGCTGGTTTTATAATGGTTGCTCTTGCCCACTTGCCTGCATCTGGTCTACTGGGGCCCCACACTCTGTGCTACATGGGCACCGTCGCATTCACGTGGATGTTGCGCGCATAGAGTTTACGCCAATACTGAGTGGCACATCGAGTCACAAATTAACGAAAGTGTGGATGGCTGCTAATGCGCACATTCCAGTTGAGCCCTTCACGCTGCTTATAAATACATTCCGCCTTCAGTATAATGCCCCATGTTACCATTGATAACCAATGCATCAAAATGTGTCTCAGGAACGCGCACGTTAGGGGAATCAAATGCGAAGTCACCGCATTCCGCCTGGGGGATGGCACATCTCCAATTTCGTCGTAGTTCGCGTGAGGCATGCTAAAAAGCTACAAAAAGGCCACAATCGAATTTCGCAAAATATCACACCAGCCGCCCACTCGCCGTCCGTAAAAACTATGCTCCCCAACTTGTGGTGGCAGCGCTGCGCGGCCGCCTTGGGCAGTGTACCAAGCTCTCCCATAGAGTGACTGATAAGTACATGATCAAAAAGCGGTTTTGAAGGACTGATCACTTACCTGACGATTCACTGTGTGGCCCACGTAGGACAAGTTGCGAGAGCTAGCGATTGGAACAATTGTCGAAGCAGCGGCTTTGATGGAAAAGCGCACAGCTGTGGCGGCGGCACGCCTCCCGCTAGAAATAATTTCCATGTCGATATGGCATTTACTGTACATGCGAGAAATAGAACTTCGTGCCAAAAGTGAAACAAAGTATGCTATTTGTTTCACTATGGTGTTTCAATTACGCCTGCGCGTTGTAGTGACAATTTAGCAATGTTTATGTTTTTCTTTTTGTACGGATGTGTGCAAAAAAGATATCCTGGTGATTCTTGTGTATTGCTTCCAAACAAGCGCAGTGAATGCTTAATTGAAGCAGCGCTAAATATAAACATGCAGTGGTTGACATCAGTTTGTTGTTTTCGGCACTCGCATCTTACTCGACAAATCAAGATTTTACAAAAAAAAATTCATTGTTTGCAGAGCATGCGAAACTGGCTGCCTTCTAAACGTCAGCAACTTATTCTGAATTAAAAGTACTAAAGCCACCTCAACGCGAAAAAGGAAAGTGGCAAGTAGAGTACCCGGGTTAAAACATGACCGCTTTTGGCTGTGTTTCTTTTGACGCAGAACGGAGTGCCGATCGTGGGCTGTGCGATATCAACGAGGTGGTCGAAATAGCATTGCAGCCGTGCACTACGACAGCCCTTTCTCTCTTAGCGGTTTCATTCCCGCTTTCCGTCGTTCACTTGCGGTGCGGTTCAGGAGTCCATGGAGAAAGTGTGACAGATACGGCACCTTTCCTTTATATAAATCATTTCGTTACGGTCATTTGCAAATGCAGAACAGAAGGTCTAATCGGGCTTGAAAACAATCTCTAAAAGAAGGGACGAAGGCCGCAGTGTCTGTCACACTTTTTCCCGGAATGCCAAAACCGAGCCGACAGGTAATTTCCAAGCCTCATTCGACCTTGAGCGCTGCATGCAGAAAGTGGAAAATGACCTCCATCTGTCACATTCATTCTCTAGACACCTGAACAGCTCTGTAAGGGAATGGAGGAACGTTACATTGAAAGCGAAGAGAAAGGGTTGCAGTAGCGGTGGGCTCCGGAATATTTTCGACCGCCTGGGCCTTTTACCGTCACTGATATCGCACAGCACGGAGACAGCTTTTCGTTTCGTCTTTATCGAAACATAGCCAACAAGTGTGACAGATAAAGCGCATTCCCCTTTTACTCTAGCGGAATTAGGTATAGGCCGAAAATGCGCTCTATCAGGTTTTCTCCGTGTACGTCTAAAACGTTATGTAGAAGCCATTTACAAGCCTGATTTGACCTCAAATAGTATCGACAGGAATAGTTTATAGGATCGAAGGGCAAAGTATCTGTTACACAAGGTTTGTGGACATTTTACCATGCCGTCAAGATAGTATTAAAACATTTATTGAAACAGAGGAGTTCGAGCCCTCAGCCCCAGGGCACCCACACGGCCCCATTACACTCGAACGTTCATGTTATTTTGTTGTTGTTACGAACTTTATTTTTCAGCCGATGAAAGAGGCCCCCACTCCCCGCCCCCGCCACGAAAGCCTATGGGACGGAGGCCGGGGCCTCCGCGACTGAAGACAGGCGAAGCGATAGGCCCAACCGGCATATTGCAACAGAATGTGGGGGAGGGAGGCGGTGGTGGTGGGATGACTGCAAATTGTGCAGCAAGAATGGATGCAGATTTGGTGCTATCGGAATCTAATAAAAGGGGATGGGAGGGTTCGTGTATGAAGGAGGTGCCATAGAGTTTGGTGATAATTGTCTAGCGACAATGAGGCGGGGCTACAGTTGGAGACTGGTTTATAGGAAATAAAGGCCTTGTATATTACTTTTTTCAAAAACACATAGACCGCGCAATAGAGCTTATTTGCAATCCTGATTTGACATTTAGATGACGTCTACTCTAAGGTTTATAGCAGGGTAAGGCACAGCATCCATCTAAGTTCCTTTGTGGACACCTGACCCGCACCGTCGAGGCCATGTCCAATCGTCATTTGACATGCAGATCAGCATGCGACAACAGGAGTTTCGCTATAAAAAGCACAACACGTATTTACATTTTTTACAGACGGCTGAAATAATAAAGTGTTTAGTAGCACACTAACCGACAGTATAAACTTTTCGGTGCTTTGGCACCGTTAAACTTAGTGTGGTGCGATAGCTGAATTAGGCCATTTTTCTTGCTGTCGGTGTTGACGCAAAGGCTGCAATGCACGCGGCCATCTGTGCTGCTCATCTCTCACGTCTTGCACCATCGTCGCGGCTGAGTTTCGCAAAACCTGCTAACGTTTTTCCGGCGTTGCCGCCGCCCTTTTCATTTTAGCCCCCTTTTCCCTCTTATCCGAAAAGTTTCATCTCGTAACACAATGTCCTCCGGATCGCCTGATGCAGCCAAACGACGATAGTAACGAGCGCGGCTGCTAAGCTGCTCTTTCTCCGAGTTCATGGCGGAGCTCCAGCCGAGGCATGCGGCGCGCCTCTATATACACTAGGGATTGACGTTAGCGATCATGCGTCTCGCCACGCAGCTGCTCAAGCGTTAGCTACTTCCTACGCCAGTTGATCTTGACTTTGATCTTCAGCCTTGGTGGGAACAAATTAGATGTTGCTAAAGTTCCAACTTGACCTCGAAGCTGTTTGAATGTCACCGGAAACATTCGGTGCCCTGGCTTTTTATAGCCTAGTGAAGTTATTGCTTCAAAATGTCTTTGCTTGTAGGCAGCTGCCAGGGGCACATCAATTATCAAATTACCATGCTTTGCGTTTGTCCAGCTGTTTTCCGCCTACCGAAATTACAAGGCATGGTCGTTCTGTTGTCACTATCAAAGGTAAGTTTCCTCGTTTGCTGAAATGACGTCGGCACGTCCGCAGTTAAAACGGAAGGTGGCTTTTGTTGATTCAGGTAAACATTTTTGCAATTGGTACTTTTATATCTCCGTACCAAAAGTGCTTGCTTTTTTGAGAGGCCCCGTATTTCGCGGGCCGTATCCGGAATGCTCTACTTGGAATCGTATCAGCTAGGAAGACGCGAATAGCTAGGATTGGTTGGTTTGTAGAGTTTAACGTCCCAAAGCAACTCAGGGTATGAGAGACGCCGTGGTGGAGGACTCCGAAAATCTCGGCTATCTGGGGTTTTTAAACGTGCACTGACATCGCAGAACGCACGGAAGCTTTGCATTTCGCCTCCATCGAAAAGCAGCCGCCGAGGCCGGGATTCGATCCCGCATCCTTGGGAACAGTAGTCGAGCGCCGCAACCATTACGCCACCCCGGCGGGGCGCGAATGGCTAGGGATATGTGCAGATTATAACTTTGTTCGTCTACACCTCACATAATGCGAAGCCCATGACGTAACTGATGAAAACATATATTTTTTTTTTTTTGGAAGGGAAGCAATTAAGTGCGATGCATTCATACAGCTTCTGTCCAGTAGAAAGGAATTTTATTTCGTTGCAAGCAGCTCACAAGACAAATGAAGTTGGCCCCATTATTCTCATATGTGTGATGACGCCGAGATATACATAATCTATTTAGGACAAAGATAGCAAGGAAAAGGAGATGCAGGCTCCCGGAGTGTATTGCGCTCTCTTCTACCTTTCTCTCTCTATCTTCTCTATCTTTATACAACTCCAGCTTATCATTGGCTACTAAAGCATAACAGTATCTTCAAATACTTATCACCCTGCCATGATCATTAAAAGGACTTCTGTAATATAGGCTTTAGACGGTCACATTACGCGGTGGCTGCCTTTTTACACGCTATGCTGACTTTCCTGGCTAGGCAGTGCCATAATCGAATGGTACATTATTTAGGTAGTGTCAAACAAACTTATCATCACCTGTTCCCGGAAAGGTCCTAAAGTTCATTCCGTAAAAAGAGAAAACTTTTAAAAGTCTGATTCTTCTCTCCATCTAACACCAAATAGATACATAATAATAGTTTTATATGGCTAAAATTTCTTGCTAATGGTTGCCGATCAGTATATTGCAACCTGACACCATATTGGCAGTATCAGTGATGAGTCATTCTAGGACAAGCGCTCGGTTTATTCTCTGGATTCTAAAATAAAGGTTGTTTTTTTAGGCTCTTTCACTATGATGTGACTGGACGATTGAAGAGGTTTATTTTCGGATAGGTTTTAAGAAGGCGTGCATGGTGACTTAATCGATTACATAGTCACGAACGTAATTTAAGTTTTAGGTTGCCCGAACTTAACGCCTTGTTCTCTCCTTTAACCGGAGTTAATCTTGTCACACCTTTATGCCAATGGTACATAAGAAGTCAAAATGAACTACAAAAGTACAGAAGGTAATTTACTAGCAGTCTCAGCATGCCTTCCGTCAAAATAGATAAGATGCTGTTGAATGACAACACCAGCTGGTTTCCGCCTTCTTACTCCTTTCAAGAACGTTTATTTCGCCTTGCGTGGTGCAGTTCAGAATTTCACTCGAATATTTCCTCTATTTATCATCATGACTACATAGGTTACTGTAAACATGTATCAAGAAATCCTCGGCTACCATAACGGTTCTTCTTACGTGTACTGATGTTAATATACTACAGTTGTAGCTCCCCTTTCGACCCCCTACCCTCTCTTTGCACGGCGCTTTCCGTGTGTGCGCCGGTCATCAAATACCGTATTTTTAGATTCTAACCACTCTCCCTGGATTAAGCACCCCATAAATTCGCACACAATTCTCTAAAAACGTTTCCGTGGGATTATAAGCGTCCACCTTTCGCTAGGAATATTAGAGGTAAGCATGCCAGGCCCTTGTTCACTCAGTCGGCGAGCTGGAGCCGGCGGAGTACTGGGGTGGCCCGGTGTCTGGAGCGCGCACTCCGGCTTCTTGTTTTGTTCCGTTTCCACACTACACAATCGTAGGCGCCACAGGACGTCAAAGGATGGCCGGAAGCCATCCCGATAACTCTGTCAGCGCGCTGTTACGTTTATCAGAAATCGGTGGTCATTTAACGAAACTCAGCAGGTTCAGAGGGTCCGCGTGGCTTTTTTTGGTTGCATATGTTTCATAGCCATAGGCGTAACGGAAGTCGGAATGAGAGAAGAGAGCTAAGAAAGCTTGAAGCAAGCGAACTGTAGGCACGTTTGGCGAAGAGCTTTTTTAAAGTTTTTTTTTTTTTTTCATTTCGCTCACAGCAAAGGCGCAGTAATCTATCGCACTTATTCTGTGGACACCTGAACCGCACCGTGAGGAAAGAGAGGAATCTAGGAGTGAAAGTGCAAAGAGAGAAAGGGGTGCCGCAGTTGAGGGCTGCGGAGTAATTTCGACCACCTGGGGATCTTTAAGGTGCGCTGACATCGCACAGCACCAATCAACTCGAACCTATTCCGTCGCTCTGGACTGTAAAGTAAAAAACCATATATATTCTAGGCTTAGCATTATTAATGGCTACTCAAATGGTAGAGGCTAGACTAAGAGGACCTTTGGGAAATGTGGCTTTCTTACTTCCTTGATAAGGGCATCGATTTCCAGAGGATATCAGCGTTTTCTCAAAAAAATGTTTTTTCTCCCTTCCAAACTGTCACGATATCGGAGCGAAAACAAGAGAGAGGAAAATGGGCTGTTAAATTTTTCTATTCTAAGCAGACCCACCCCCAACTTCTCTTTCCGCATTGCAGTGTTAGACAAATGAATGAGACTAGAACCAGGTAAATACGTCAAGTTGACACCTACAGGATTTCCCTCTGAAATTACTTTTAGTGCCAGCGGAAATAATCTGAGTGCAGACTCACATAATCTGCACGCCGTCTAAGCTAGTTCGAGTGTTGAGTTGAGTTGACGCTTAGCTTGCTCATTGCATGGCTTGAAAAAAGATTTAAATTTCGCTTTATTTCTGGAATTCATGTTTCGTGCTTTGAAGCCCTCTACCGCACCACATATGGACTAAAGTGTTTGGCACCCGGTTTAAATTCGCTGGCACTTGTATTAATTGCGTTTGCACTCGTTGGAGCTGGCATTATTCGAGTTGACGTTTGGATTAAATACGCTGGCGCCATGAATAAATCTTTGGCACTCAAATTAAATTACACGGCACGGAGATTATACCAGTCGACGCTCAGATTATTTCCCTTGGCACTAGGACTTGAATCAGTGCGAAAACATTTAGACTCTCAAAGCGTTAACATTATTAAACCAGTCCGGAGCCTAAAACTTCTCTAGTTGGTTGTTCTGAGCCATAGATTCAGGATATTTTCGAACCCTTTATCGAACATATACATCTGTACCCACTCCGTGACACGTTTTTTCTTCTATCCTTATTGAGATCTACTGACAACATAATGCCAGCTTTCATAGCCTTCCGTCGTTGTAAATGGAAAACCTAACTGGTGCCCGCAATAAGCATCTCCACCTCGATGATCAGCAATTCAAGGGAACTGGGTTTTATGCTTAACTCTGATTGTGCAATATGTTTCGCTTGACTTACATTGTTGTTGATATTACGAAAGCTTTACTTGGCTTCAAAAGCATATCTTTAGCGCAAAAAGACTGGACACAAGAAAGACAAGTAGAACACGGGTGCTACTGGCAACTGATTTATTGAAGGGAGAACAAGGCATATAAATACAACAGGCGTGGTGCAACCGCAACTTTACAAGGAATTTGGATCCGGGGTAGAAATCGCAGTACACGCTATAGGAAATTCATCTCGGCATTGTACAATGAGATAGATGTGTCTTTAACAAAGTTCTGTCCCCATTTTTTTTTTCACAAACAGAAACGGGGCTCAAAATTAGTGGAAGCAATACCGTGGTCAACAAGACTCCTTATTGCAAGATATATTTCATGGTCTCGGAGTCGGTCATTCACCCAGCGCACTGTCTGCACAATATACATTTTGCAACAGGAAAGAGAATCATAGCAAAGCGAACAAATGTTTGTTTCTCTTCGCAACCCCGTATGTTATCTTCGCAAACAATACAACGCCTAAGCTGAAGAAATTTTCTTGATGCTGAATTGTGAAATCTCCGCCCCAACTCGGCCAACTAAACCCTTTTGTTGTTCATGGCGCTGACGCCCATGCTTCCTTTATCCTATGAGGTATAGGCTCGTTCACTGCATCTCCTATTTAAACTGCACTCATCGTTTTTCTATATTTCTCTACCGAGGCCAAGACGTTTCCATACCTCACCAAACCATACCTGACGACACCTACATAGGTATTGTAACAAAAGCCTGCATAAGAGCACTATGTGCTCTGCGCTGCCTGTTATTGCGAATTGCTTCATCAAAATCTAATGTTCTCGATAATATCACAGAACACATGTAGTTTCTCAGCTCAAGGTCTAATGCATTGAGAAAGAAAGTATTGTGCAGAATGGAAATACGATTAGTTTTTCTGCAGCGGCCGATATGACATAATAATGCAATAGAAAAGATATCCATACGATAGCAATATTCGCGAAACAATATAAATGTTCTCTTCTTGCACACACACACGTGCAGGTTTGTACGTGTGTATGCGTGTGTCATTTTAGTGCCAATGCACTATTTTACAAGGTCTAACCGCATATTCAGGATGTGCGATTTTTACCTTGATTCTGACCTTGCTAAACCAAGCAGAAAATGCTCACGCGCAGTCAAGCGTCAACTGATGGGTGCATCGCGGGCCCAAAAGACGCTGCACAAAGAGAGGTGGGGAGCAAACCGCGCACCCGGCATTTTAATAGGTATGTCGAAGGATGCTGGCAAGTTTCCTCTGCGTCACCTCGGAGTAGGAGTCATTAACGAATTTGCTGGGCAACAGCATTGTCTGGTTCATGTGGCGCCGGCAGTGGCTCAGCCCCGACACGGTGCTACTGACATCTTGCAGCGCGCCATGCTTGCCTGCATAGACACACCGCGAAATTCCTACGGTACGCCAGACCACGGCAGAGTGGCGAGTAAGCCTGGTCCTTCTACTGTTTCAGCCGAAGAAGCGCGCTGTGTCCGAGTTGTAACGGGAGAGAAGACGCCGTAAACGTGAACATGTTGCCTAATACGCGTACATCCTAGAGCATAAGAAGCTCGAAACATAGAGCAAAAAAAAAAAACAAATACTGGTAAACAGCTAACCCGAAATTAGACCGTGCTTTCGCACGTCTAACTCGGTTTAATCTTAGTTGAATACTTTCTTATATTTTGCAGCTAGTTTGTACTTACTAGCCTGGTCATGGGTCCCGCAGTTATGAAAAATAGTATTATAGCAGCCTGTGTCTAGCAAGGAAATGTTGGCACGTGACCTGATAGGCACTTCGTTCGGCGTGCTTTGCTCGGTCACGAAAGCATATAACACGGTAGATTTCGCAGTTCCCAACTCAGGGGGCTTTTTCAGAGGTGGATCGATGGTGGCAATCATGGTTCCTGGGTCAGAAAGGTAGCCCTCTTGACGCAAACATATCGCAGAGCTGCAAAATAGTAGCGAGCCCGTGGCCTACCTTTCAGTTTGTGTCGTTTTCTTTTTTATGCAAACATGCGCCCCGGATCGACCCTTTGATTGCATCTTGCCGCGTTCGCACCCGCCATTTTCTCATATCTTAGGCGCGCAATGTAAAGCAAATTAAAAGATGACACCGGACCGCTATTTTGATGAACTGTAACGCTTTGCATTGAACAGAACCAAGCATCACGCCTACTAGAAACAAAGGACCCCCTGTAGCTGGTCTCAATTGCATAGGTCATAAATAGATGGCGTTTAAAACCTATCTTGCTTGTGTGCCCGCCCCCGACAAGGATTAAATACGTTTTGCTCCCAACAGAACAAGTGCGATTTTTCTAATCATGCGTCAATAAATTCATTACTGTTCCCACATATTCTAGGCGGCTGAGTGTTACTTCCTGTATACTTTTGGTTGTTACACCATGTTAACAGAACAAATGCCCCCACATTATTTATCAGACAGCTGAAAGCAGCCTTGTCCAGGATTTGTTTCAGCGTTTATCATATATTGTACGGTTCTTTTTTCAGATATTCGCATATATTGTTATATCTACAGTTTTTATTCCTCCACAGTATTAGAATTGTGAAGAAAATATACCAGGGAATTTTATTTTACTTGATGTACAGCAGGATGTCATTGTAATATATTTGCATAAATTATGCAACCCAACGCTACTGCAACACCAGAAACCTTCAGCGTCTCCCAGTGTGAAAACATTATGATTGTCGCACGTTTTTTTGCTGGGGACGCTGGCAGCCTACAAGGTTCACTGGAGCTGTGACGGGAAGACACTGGTTTCATTCGTACGATGGGACAAAGCGCAGGAATTAGCCTTTTGATGCTAGGTGTACCGCCGGTATCCTCCATGACACTCCGAGAAGCAATATGTGTGCCTCGCCTCGGTGCCGGACTGGTCAGAGTATAATTTTTAATACAGTCGCAAGTCTAGAAAGGGGGAGCGGAGACATAGGGTGCATACAAGAATTAAGTTCCAAGAAATGATTTTACTTGAAACTAGGTGCGCACCTCTGTAGAAAACGAAGCCAGATTCTTTATATGTCATGTTTCTACCCGTGTCCATCTTTAATAGGCGACTACGATTGGCTCAACTCTGATTCTTACATCACCCATTTAGAAACAACGTACAACTGAAACTTTAATTTAAAAATTAGGCTAGCATCACACACGTCACTTTTGTTGACGGCAGTCCAACATAATTATTATTGCCGAAATGTTCACTCCTGGCTCTCTCGCAGACTGCCAGCAAGGCCCACGCAATAGCTAACGTATTCCGCTATGGCCAAGTACACCAGCAGAATAATACAAATACAAGGAGGCAAATAGTAGCCTATGGTGCGATGAACCCATGCGGAAAAGAACATAAGTGATGGTATGCATATACAGTACGTGTTTGTCCAATTTTGCGCTATTTATTGCCCTTCGTATGAGGCAGTTGACTGAGTCATCGTATATGCTTCCTGAACTGTTTACATACACCGAAAATTTCGTTATCAATAAATTGACGTTCTCGCTGCTCAGTTTGCTGCTTTTGAAGCTGTCAAATAAAACTGCTTGACGTTGGGCTCCAAAGCTCTGTGTTCATCGACATTTAAAGCCGCGGTAGCAGAGCATGTTCAAACAGAGAAGGTGTCAGAAATGTTAGCTCTTTCAAACTTCGTGTCTCAAAATATTTTCAATGCTCATTTTAATGGGCATAGGTATCCGGTACATTAGGTCATGAGGGCAGGCAGCAAGATCTAGTATTCAACAAATTGTAATTAGTACCATTAACATCGTAATTGTAATTAGTACCATTGATATAAATTAGTAACATCGAAGCACAAAGTGCTAGCAATAAAATACCGGAGCCGACTTAAATAAAAAAATAATAGGGAAGATGAAGACAGCGTTCCAATCGGTCACATTTTTTTTATGTCCTCAGCTGAAATAGTTAGATTGGCCATTAGCCCCTAATTGTTGTGGCCTCTGCTAACACTAATACTTATCGCACCGTCCTTCACCATCTGTTTGCTGATAACCTGGTTCTCCATTCAGTTTATTTTGCATGCCGACGTTGCCGGCTATACCGATTGCGCCAGGGACTTTTGAGATGCCTTAGAAGGCGTACTATACCTCAGTGATATAGGTTTTATTTCGGACAGTTCGAGATATGCCATGTATTAATGGGAAAGTGCAAGTCAGCGTTGGCCAAATCTAACGTATAAAGCTATAGTCAGATACAGTTGAAAAGTCTTCTTTATCTTGTCATAGGCCCGTAACCAATAGTTGTCAAGCTCAAGGTGCTTTGGCTCCCCAAGAATTTAGAAGATTGATGAAGGGAAGAAGATGACCTGGCGCCAGGGCGCCGGCACGAGACGCGAGCACCACCTGAACGGGCTAGGACCCGCAAGCGGCTATAATCCCCTAGCCCTATTAAGCAAGCTCGCTCTACAATAAAGCTCGTTATAATCTTGGTGGAATTGCGGGCACTGATTCTGGAGTTACGTAGTTGAACGCTTGGTACAATTATGCCATCTGATACCATCCAACCAACCGCTTGTTCACCGCCATTAGCAACCTGCCCCGGTGGGCTTCGTAAACGGGCTCCTGCCATTTTCAGTGGCACGGACGACCATGACGTAGAGGCCTGGCTGTCCTCCTACAATCTGGGCCTGCGCGACACGCGAGCATCAGATGAACGAGCTAGGAATTGCAAGCGGGTATCTTGACCTAGCCCTATTAAGCAAGCTCACCGTACAATAAAGTTCGTTGGGATATGCATTTCTGACTCCTTTCGTGTTTGTGGAAAAGTTACGTCCATCACTGTGGAGCATTAGAGAGTTACAGAAATGGAAAAGATGCAGTTTTGAAAGAAGTATTTGTCCTGACTTTTGCTGACGACGCCAGTCTCAACGATGTGCCCAATCCTGTGACAGTTTGGTGTGCAGTGCCTCGCATTAACGCCGGGTAGGCCTCCTTTGTGTCTTCGGGGCCACTGGATTAGATATATATGCCACCGCTGTGTACCCCTCGATGTGATGAATTTTGAAGATTAGCCAATCTAGAGAGGAGTGCGTAGAGTCATACGCTGATAAGCTCCCTTCGGGCCACCTATGTCCTTTACTAGATCATTTATTGTATGCTACAGAGGGATTATATATTTTGGTGGCAGCTTAGCAGTTAAACCTATTGAATCGGCGACTATTAGCCCATCGCCCCATGAGAAAATTGTGGTGTCTAATGTCGTTACTGATGTGCAACGTAAGCCCACCTAGCCTTCGCAATCTGGTCAGCTGTCAACAGATGTCGGGTGTGACCGCCTGAAGCGTCATATGCCTGTATTTCTCTGCTTTACCGATAAAAATATTGGCGCATGAGCTAGAACTACACAAAAACAATGGCTGCGGCGTTGAATGCCTGCGCGACTGAAACTCTTAATTCCACACTCAGATGTGCGGTGTAGGCAGCTAGCTGTCATGAAGCCTTGCAGTTCGGTCCACGGTTTGGATGTTCCATTTCTAAGCGCGGTCTCAAGGCGTGGCATGCCAACGTGTTCTGCCTCTTCTAAAGAGGACACTGTTCCAGTTAATCACATATCCTCCGGCCGGAATTCTAAGGGCAAAAAATCTAATAATTGCAGCTCCAGACCGAGGAGAAAGGTGTCGAGCACCAGGGAGGTATCATTTACCAGTGTGGCGACCGACATTGTGGATGCTTGACATAATAGCACGTTGGTCACAGTGGCGGGCCCGTCCGTGAGCTGGTCGTCGTAACCCTCAACGTGTGTGGGCTCCGCTCTTTAGAAGAAACGGGCAAAACTATGCCGGCTGTTTTGGACACTCGGTTAGGCATAGTAGCTGTTCAAAACTTTTAGAAAGCGAATTTATCGGGTTATTTGGCTTGTGTGCCCCATTCAACGCACTTTCCGACGGGTTGATTCCTGTTCTTTAAAACGTCTTCTGTTTCAGATTTTAAGCACAGGTAGATCCAGAAGCGCACCTTATATTGGGACTTTCGGCTTTACGTTATTCAGGGAGCTTTATCAGTGTCAATGATACAAATAATTGGATGAATTAAGCAGCTTTATTTAGTGACATTGCTCATCTTCTAGATTCTGATCGGTATATAGTACTAATTGGTGACTTCAGTTGTGTTTGCGAGCCACATGATCGCATAAGACGTTGTCAAAATGCCGATAAGTGCTCTGGTATTATTTCAGGAATGCAAGTAACAGTGCATTTCCAGCTTCTAATGTGCGTAATGGTTCCGTCCACCAAGGAAAATGAACATCACTGCGAAGTCTGGTGACTATTAGAGCAGTTTAAAAAATTCTTCTATGTTGTTTCGATAAAACGTTGCTCAGATATAATGTCCAGTAAAGCAATAGCCACTATGAACAGTCGTTTTAAATTACTACCTCTAACAACGACATTGCTGAGACATGACTTCAAGGCACTTTCGACGCACTGTCAACGTCAGCGCCAGCACCACTGCAAACGTCGGAAAGGGAGATACGTCTTTATCTTTCTAGTATTCGCTTGTTTACCCTCTTGCGGCAAATAAGAAAAGTGAAAGCCAAAAAGAAAAAATTAGTGAAAAGTTGAAATCACAACCACCATGTGAAGAAAAGGTGCAGAGAGAGCTAAAAGACTCCAGAACGAGAAGAAAGGCGTAAGGAACAGCCGCGTGGTCCCCTCCTATTTTTGTAAACCGGTACCTAGTTCCCGTCGCCTGTAGCAAACGTGCACGGGCGCCAAATGTTTGGAAGAAACAAATCGTACAAAAAGCTTGGGCTTGTGTTTTTACGACCATTTTTTTTCCTTTGCTATATCCCACTCCTACATTACGACAGTACAGGGGCAGACGAGTTATTAAAATAAAATTTCCTCACAACCGCTACTTTATTTATGTCTACAAAACACGCGCCATCATACTGGCATTTCTACAGAGAAACATCTAGGCGTATTATTAAACATTCTTGCTTATATGGTGCCAGTGTTTCATCCGTCTTCACATTTATGAAAGGAGTATAACATTGACGTCCAGATCGCATTCATCTCGCCACAAGGCTCGTCAAGCGCCGCATTTCAGGCAATATGTAAAGCCAATGTTTTTCTCTAATCATTTCATGGTGTTTCTGTGGAATAGATATAGTCCCCTCCAAAGTTTATGCCGCAGTGGGCCCTATGGAATCTTAACGCTCCGCTCGTAAAAAAGGATGACTTTGTGCAGAGAGCGAGGTTGGTTGGTTGGTTGGTTCATAGGAAGGGAAAGGCGCAGTATCTGTCACACTTGCTCTGTGGACACCTGAACCGCGCCGTAAGGGAAGGGATGAAGGTGGGAGTGAAAGTGGATAGAGAGAAAGGGGGGCCGTAGTGGAGGGCTACGGAGTAATTTCGACCACCTGGGGATCTTTAACGTGCGCTGACATCGCACAGCACACGGACGCCACTTCGTTTCGCCTCCATCGAAACGCGTATTGTTGCTTCACCAAGAGTACCGCATTATTCTTCACTTGGCAATATATTTAAACAAGACGTTCGTGGCATAGCTATAGAGATTGTTTCAGTAAGATTCTATTTTAAATAAGGTGAAGAAAAATGGTTGCTTCACAGCTTTTATAATTTGCACGAATTTTAACGTGAAGCGCCTAGCTCAAACACATGATAAATTGCTAGTATAAAGAGCCACCTTCAAACATTCCATGCACAGCGCTTTCGGGCAGCCCGCGTGAGATCCCTTAACAGTCGTTTAGACTCTGAGGAAAATGGATGGATAGATAAGGATGGATATTAGGAGAGTTCGCTTTGAAACAGGGTGATAATAGTGATCCCGCGGCTCAACCTTTCGTTGCATGCTTTTTAACTTAGATAAGGCTTCAACTTTAACTACTGTATATATATATATATATATATATATATATATATATATATATATATATATATATATATATATATATATATATATATATATATATATATATATATATATATATATATATATATATATTGTAGTGTGGTAATCTTCATCGATATAACCACTGACATGCGTCGCGTGCTGCCGCTCTCAAGGACGAAGAAGTTGTTCGCTGCCTTGCTCTTTCGCCACGCCTGACGCTTCGCTGCGAGTCTCCCCTGAGCGGCTGGAATCACCTGGGTTCACCGAATAAACACACCCCTACAATTGGTGGAGGTGCTGGGTACGTTCCCATCCACCCTGGAACTTAGAAGCCGCACGTTGACCACTGCTTCCACCATGCCAGACGAGACCACCTCGACATCGGCGCCCCTACCAACCACGGTACTGTGTTCTGGCGTTCTACGGCAGCGTGATCCATGCCTCTTCAGTGGCACGGCTGACCAAGACGTCGACGACTGGTTGTCGGCGTATGAACGTGTCAGCAGTTATAACAGATGGGACGACACTATTAAGCTAGGTAACGTAATCTTTTACCTGACCGACGTGGCGAACCTCTGGTTTCGCAACCATGAGGCAGACCTGCCATCTTGGTCTGCATTTAAGAAGAATTTTTCGGAAGTGTTTGGCCGTCCTGCAGTTCGCAAACACCGAGCAGAACAACGCTTGCGTGAGCGCACACAGCATGCCGACGAGTCATTCACAAGTTATATAGAGGACATCGTTGACCTGTGCAAACGTGTCGACCCAGTAATGTCCGAAGCGGCTAAGATCGGACACATCTTGAAAGGTATCTCCGAGGACGCGTGTCAGATGCTCTGGCTGAAAAATCCTGCCTCCGTCAGTGAAGTGATTAAACTCTGCCAGAGCTACGACGAGCTTCGAAAGCAGCGCGCTTCTACCCGGCGGTCCGGTTTTAGAGACGACACCATTTCTACACTAGCACTGGGTGGTTCTACTTCATCTGAGGACAGCCCTTTGATTCAACAGATAAAAGCCTTCGTTCGCGAAGAGGTCGCCCGCCAGCTATCCCTGGTCCCTCAATTACAAGACACTGGTCGCCTTGTTCCTGACATGGCTCCGTCTTTGGCCCCTACCATACGGCGTGCCGTGCAAGACCATATCGCTGATGTCCTTTCGCCCAGTTCCGTGCTCTCGCCCAGCCCAGTGCTTCCGACCAGCCCCGTGCCACCGCAAGTAACGGCGCCACTAACGTACGCCCAAGTTGCGGCCAGGCCGCTAATGCCAACCGCACCTGTTTCCTACCAGGCCGCCCCTTCCAACCATCCTTCACCATCGCCTGGGTCGGCGTTCCATGTCCGTATTCCAAGGGTACGCCAACGCCCTACGAACCCTTGGCGCACCGCAGACAACCGGCCAATTTGCTACTCTTGTGGGCTGCCGGGCCATGTAGCCCGTCTTTGCCGCCAACGCCTTCCACCTTCTTGCCCTGACCCCTGGAACTACACGTACGACGCCGACCAGCCCTCGCCGAGAACTCAACCCGGTTCCGAGTTCGTTCCTCGGGACAATCAAACGTATACCTCTCGCCGATCATCTTCCCCTCGTCGCCGTTCACCATCACCGCTTCCCCGACGTTCTACCGGCGCTGTTGAGGGAAACTAACAGTCGCAGTTCCCGGGGCAAGAACTGCGCTTGGTTCGAACTCTTCAAGTCCTCAGTCTTCTCCCGCAAACGTAATACAAGTGTTCGTCGACGGTGTCGCAATACTCGCTCTTGTTGACACGGGCGCTGCCGTATCCGTCATCAGTGAATCTCTTTGCCGTCGTCTTCGCAAGGTGACCACCGCACTACCCGACTTTTCGCTTCGCACCGCTTCATCCCAGCGCATTCATCCCTCAGCAGCGTGCACGGCCCGTGTTCTCATCGAAGACGTCTTATACACCATCGAGTTTATTGTACTGGCTCACTGCTCACACGACATCATCCTGGGCTACGATTTCCTTTCCGCTCATCATGCCGCTATTGACTGCGCCCGCGCGGAAGTTTCCTTTTTACCTCTTTGTGATACCGTCTTGTGTGACGTCCCTACCCGGCCTGCAAAACTCCTCGTCGCCAGTGACACAGACATTCCTCCATTTTCTGCTGCCCTCGTTCCACTCTCCTGTGAAAGCGTTATTAGTTCGACTGTCTTCTTCACACCTTCCGACGCCGCTTCACGCCATCCCTGCCTCCTGCTTCCATTTGCTGTCCTCAAGTTCGAAGATGGCCTTAGTGCAATGTACGTCTCAAATCCATTTTCGTGCCCGTCCGTCCTGCTACGCGGCGAGTGTCTCGGTGGTATTGAAGAACTTGATCCCGAGCTTGTAAATACTCTTCCTGCAACGCCTACTTCATTAGACGTTAATGTGCTCAGCTCTTGCGATACAGTGACCGCTTCGACACCACCCGATGTTCTTCAACAAGCTATTGACGCAGATCTCCCACCCGTACAACGCGATCAACTCGCTGTTCTTCTACAGAACTTCACTTCTGCCTTCGACCTTCCTCACACTGCTCTGGGTCGCACGTCTGTCGTTACGCACGCAATCGACACTGGTACAAACGCACCTTTACGACAGCGTCCTTATCGCGTGTCGGCCTCTGAGCGCCAAGTCATTGCTGACAACGTGGACGACATGCTTCGCCGGGGCGTCATACAGCCATCTAACAGTCCATGGGCTTCTCCGGTTGTTTTGGTCACCAAGAAAGATGGTTCCATCCGGTTTTGCGTCGATTACCGTAGGCTTAACAAAATCACGCGCAAAGATGTCTATCCTTTGCCGCGAATCGACGACGCCTTGGACTGTTTACAGGGAGCCGAGTATTTCTCTTCTTTGGATTTGCGCTCCGGCTACTGGCAAGTACCGATGGCTGATAATGACCGCTCGAAAACTGCCTTTATAACACCGGATGGATTATACGAGTTCAACGTTATGCCCTTTGGCCTCTGCAATGCCCCGGCTACTTTCGAGCGCCTGATGGACACTGTTCTTCGTGGACTCAAGTGGCAGACCTGTCTTTGTTATCTGGACGACATCGTAGTTTTTTCTGCCGACTTTTCTTCTCACGTTCTTCGCCTAAAGGATGTCCTCACGTGTCTCGCCGGCGCTGGGCTTCAGTTGAATTTGAAGAAGTGCCACTTTGCCGCCCGAAAACTCACAATTTTAGGCCACGTAGTTTCTAAGGACGGCATTCTTCCCGACCCCACCAAACTTCGCGCAGTTGCAGAGTTCCCGAAGCCAACCTCCCTGAAGCAGCTTCGGAGCTTTATCGGCCTCTGCTCCTACTTTCGACGTTTCATCTTGAACTTCGCCTCTATCATCGCTCCTCTGACCCAGCTCCTTGCCGGCAGCTCCGACCTTTCCGCCTGGACTCCAGCCTGCGATAAAGCCTTCGACACTTTACGCCGCCTTTTGGTTTCGCCGCCCATTCTACGCCACTTTGATCCGGCTGCGCCTACGGAGATCCACACTGATGCCAGCGGTATTGGGCTTGGTGCCGTCCTTACCCAACGTAAGCCTGGTTACAGCGAGTATGTTGTGGCATACGCCAGCCGAACATTGACAAAGGCAGAATCTAATTATTCAGTCACAGAAAGGGAATGTTTGGCCATTATTTGGGCTATCGGAAAATTTCGTCCTTATGTGTATGGTCGACCGTTTTACGTTGTGACCGATCACCACGCTTTGTGCTGGCTTGCCTCTCTGAAAGACCCATCCGGTCGCCTTGCTCGCTGGGCTCTTCGTCTCCAGGAGTTTGACATTCATGTCATTTATCGATCAGGTCTTAAGCATATGGACGCGGATGCTCTTTCCCGCTCGCCATTGCCTAGAGATAATTCGTCTGACCACGTCTGTGCCTACGATTTGTCGACTCTTACAACTATCGACATGGCTACCGAGCAGCGGAATGACCCCTGGATCAATGCACTTTTGAATTTTCTCTCAAGTCCTACTCCCGGTCATTCATCCAAAGCGCTCGTCCGCCAAGCCCACCACTTCTCCATTCGTGACGGTCTTCTCTATCGCCGCAATTATTTGCTTGATGGACGGAAGTGGCTTCTAGTCATCCCGCGTCATCTCCGTGCCGACATTTGTGCTGCGTACCATGGTGACCCACAATGTGCTCACGGTGGCGTATTGAAAACCTACACGCGCCTACGTCTGCGATTTTACTGGCATGGAATGTACCGCTTCGTAAGACATTTCGTGCGCGCTTGCGAATCTTGTCAACGCCGAAAAACTCCTCAGAAGCCCTCTGTTTCGTTGCAGTCGTTACCCTGCCCTGCTCGTCCGTTTGACCGCGTTGGCATAGATCTCTATGGCCCTCTTCCGACTACTCCTGCTGGAAACCGGTGGATTATTGTGGCAGTAGACCATCTGACTCGCTACACTGAAACATCACCGTTACCCTCTGCCTCTGCAAGAGACGTTGCTTTGTTCATTCTCAACAACTTGATTCTTCGCCACGGGACTCCGAAGGAACTGCTCAGTGACCGCGGACGCGTTTTCTTGTGCGACGCTCTCGAGGCCCTACTGAAAGAATGTCGCATCATTCATCGCACCGCTACTTCTTACCACCCTCAGACGAATGGCCTGACAGAACGCTTCAACCCTACTCTGAGTGACATGCTGGCCATGTACGTCAACGACGCTCATTCCAACTGGGACCACGTTCTTCCCTTCGTAACCTACGCGTACAACACTGCGATACAGACCACCACCGGATTTTCTCCCTTTTTTCCCTTATATATATATATATATATATATATATATATATATATATATATATATATATATATATATATATATATATATATATATATATATATATATATATATATATATATATACGTATACGTATACTTGTACGTGACAATATATATACGGGTTATCTTTAAGGTCCCTTGATTATTTCGATTTAGCTTCCATGCGTTCGTTACTACCCATTTATCCACTAATCTTCCAAAAGGTTTTTCATAAATCGAAGGAAATGCTTATTCTATACGATTTACAAATCAATTAAAAGTCAGACCACTTTTCTAATTTCCACATAATTGCCGTGGCGGTCCATGCATTTTTGTAGTCGATGGGACAGGTTTTGTATGCCCATGACATACCAGCTCAGCGCCATGCATTCCAAAACACAGTTGCCATGCCTTTGCGGGCACACTGTGTTCGCTTGAATTTCGCTGCCAAAATCCTATGAGTTATGCATCGAGAAACGCCAGAAACCAATATGCAGTGTTCTTCGAGTGTGGTCATCCGGTCTTGCCGCACCATTTCTTCGACCTTCGCGACAATCTCATCAGACACTGACGGTCTCCCGCTTCTTTCTTCGTCGTGAATTTCAGTGCTATCAGCTGCGAACTCCTTACACCACTCGCGGATGTTTTAACATTCATGCACGACTCACCATACACTTCCGTCGAGTGGCGATAAATTTCGATTAGTTGAACGTCATTTGCGTTCCAAAATTCACTAATTGCAAGAACTTCGCGCCTGGCTACAGCGATAAACGAGAGCTCCATGTCAAATGGCTGCTATGCCAAGACTGAGAGTCCCTTTCTCGCAGAGTGATGGCTTGTTGGAAGACGGGCAACAATGAGCACAGCTGTATGGCGAGCAGCCACACCGATAGTTTCCCTGCAGCCACAGCCCTTTGGAGACCTTAGTTTTTGTATTACCCTTGTATTATTCACAGAATGCACGTGTGTTCCTCCTAGCTTATACGAGATTAAAGCCAATGTTGTTTTGTTGCACTCTTTACTCATCATCATCATCAGCCTGACTATGCCCACTGCAGGGCGAAGGCTTCTCCCATATTTCTCCACTTAACCCGGTTCTGTGCTAGCTGCATCCACTTGACCCCCGCGAACTTCTTAACCTCATCCGCCCACCTAACTTTCTCCCGCCCCCTGCTACGCTTTCCTTCTCTTGGAATCCAGTTTGTTACCCTAAGCGACCATCAGTTATCCTCTCTTCGCACTACATGTCCTGCGCATGCCCATTTCTTCTTAATTTCCACTAGAATGTCGGTACCTTGAGTTATTTCGCTGACCCACTCTGCACGCTTCCTATCTCTTAATGTTACTCCTACTATTTTTCGTTCCATAGCCCTCTGGGTTGTCCTTAACTTAAGTAGAACTCTCTTGGTTAGCCTTCACGTTTCAGCTCCATAGGTGAGGACAGGTAAGATGCAACCGTTGTATACTTTCCTCTTGAGCGATACCAGTAAGCTGCGAGTCATAATCTGCGAGTGGTTGCCAAATGCGCTCCATCTCAATCTTATTCTTCTTGTTATTTCCTTTCCATGTTACGGATCTGCACTCTTGTCTATATTCTTGCAAATCATCAACAGCGGGGACGGTGAAATCCTTGCCTTAGCCTTTGCACTGCGCGACTATAGACCAATTTCTTAATCCCTCCCATACAATCGCAACTTTAATATCTCTGTATATTTCATTTATTAATTCAATTACTTCATTACCGATATCTTCAGATCAGAGTATGTTTCACAGAAGTTCCCTATTTACTTTCGTATGAGCTGATAATGTCAAGAAAGGCTAAATACAGCAGTTTTTTACGCCCTGGATATTTCTATGCATTGGATAATAAGATGATGCGATCATCTAGGCACCTACCACTCCTGAACCTGTTTGGTATTTCTCACAGTACATTGCATGGCTGGATGAACGCTGCCACGCTGCTGCCAAACGAGTGCGAATTTTATTGTGGTGATATTTTGCTCACTAATTCCGATGCAATAATACCCGACGTCGCCAGTGATTTGACCTCTCTTTTTTTCTGCCACTAAAACCACTGCTGCTGAAGTTCATGTTGAACTTCTTTTATGTATGATTAAACCGCTTTTTAAGGGTGAGTATAAGGCGATAAGCTTCCCTCAAACCTTAGCGGAACTGGAAGACAAAATTGATCTTTTGCCGCTTTCCAAAACGCCGACAACTGATGGGTTTTCATGAGAATTTTAGAAGAAATTTGAAATCTGATTTATTCCTCTCCCACTCAAAAGTATGAGAGGAGGATTGATAAGGCTTTTTTGCCATGAGTTACTCCGATACTGCATGAGATACTGAGGAAACCAATAGGCATGTCATGCTTTAGAATGTTGATTAATATGATTTTCGCTAAAAAGGATACTCCAAAATTAACTGCAGTTTGCGATGTCTACTTTAAAACTACCAAGACATGGGACATGGGGGTTGAGAGACTGGTGAATGTAATTTAACCTACAAGTGGCATGCCGGCTTCAGACTATTTCAGTGATTTTCACGAGCAGCTGACGCTTCTCATAATTGACCTGGGATTTGATCTGAAAGCAATCAATCAAGTGCCTGACTGTTTACATTTTTCTCTTTTAGATCATGCAAATATTGGTTCAGTTGTTTCTACAGGGATACGCCATTGCTACAAAGAGTGCTCAGCAAGCTTTAAATTAAACGGAAGTCTCTGACAACCAGTCACCATCAAGTCCTCTGTAAACCAAGGCTGTCAACAGTCTCCGCTTTTGTTCGCTCCATATTTGGAACCGCTTTGTTTAAGCATTATAAACAGTAAAGTTCTCAGATTTTTCGCATAAAGGGTCACGAACTAATAGTGTCAGCTTACGCGCCTGGTATTAGTTACGCACATGATCTCGTGTTTTTCTACTCTGAGAGGCCAAGTACAGATGAGGTTATTCGTTCAATGAAGTACTTTGCTTCAGTTTCAGAGGCTGAGAATAATAGTTGCAAGAGTTGTATGTGGGGATCAACACGAGCTCAATACGCTGATATGGCATGAACATCTAGGTAACCAAACAACCTTGGATTCCATTTTAGCGCGCCCATAAAGATGGTGTCCATTACTGGAAAGATTATGAGCCATCTGTTTAGAGCTATATATGCTGAGACTTGTGTCTCCCGTGCCCTCTTTTTTTGCCAGGGCTACTACCTGCACTGTGTTTTAAGCTGGTAAAAGGTATTACATTCTCCAAATAAATTAGTGAGAGAAGCCTTATACATTGTGTTTCAAAAGTGTGAATACAGTCGTGTGGAATTCGTCTTTTGAACCTATGAGGCATGCATTTTTTTCCGGCCTGTTCTCGCAGGCGGCCTTGGTCTTGTCTACCTTTAGTCCGCGAGTTAGTTTCAAATTCCAGATTTTCTTTTAGGTGGTTCAACCCGATAATATGTACATTTTTGCAAGCACATTTGTTCATATTTTACCCAATCTTATTGTGCATTTTAACCTTCCTCATTGTCCATGCTTATAGCAAGTAATCCAAGGAGTGTATTTGGCTGCTCGATTGTTTCTTCTCCAATTTTCCTCTGAGTTCATTTTTCAGCGTCCGGGAAAAATTGTACAATGATTTAATTTTTGTGCTCTTCTCTCCCTCCAAGTGCCGTTCCTTTTAATGTGGTTTACCTGGACACTATGTACCTCAAACAGAGCCCAAAATGCGTATCTCGTCGTGTATGAGATCTTTTGCGTATAAGGCACATGCGAGACTTTCAGTTAGCACATGGTTAGAAAAGAAAGCATTTTGTGTGTACGTAAAATTCCTCATTTATAGTTGTCCAGGAACTACAGAGCAATGTTTCATTCATTGCAAATAATGTATCAAATGTTAGAGCCCTGAATAGAAGACTTAAAATTACAGGGCAATATGTACAATAAAATACTTCACTATCGTATGTTGATGAACATTTACACACGTTTCTTCTAATTGGATTACACAGCATCTGCAAAATGTGCTTCATGGACTGACATTGTGAATATCTTCTCTACAATGGACAATTTCTGATTGTTCATTGAAGGGAATTGTATGCGCAAGATTAGTTCGAACAGTAGTAGCACTCGTTTGTAATGATATGAGCTGCAGTCTTCTTCAGAGCTATTTAACTAAGTACATCGTAATTTTGCATCACTTTGATCAGATGCTGTTTTTTATAGTAATATGTACCTAATTCATGTACATATAATTGTTTCACAGTAATAAATGCCATGCTGGAAAAAGGCGCCAGTATTGAATTATGTTGCAGTGTAAAAAGCTATAGAACACGGGGTACCTCGTTCGAATCCTGCTGGTGGTGAGTTTTTGCTATGTTATCCTTTTTCTTTTTACTTTTTCGCTTATTTAATGTAGGTGAGGCAGCTTTTAGCTTAGTAATTATTTGTGATTTGAGGCATTTTTCTCCTGTAGACCAGCGACACCAGAGCCGGGCGTGCAGGTTTGTCACGTGGCAGTATTCCGTATCCCAATATGTCCAGTCTTCAGCGCCATAGATCACTCTGGTACGCTGCGCCTCAGCGGCGCTGGTTTATGCAATAGGGAAGACTTCACTGGCATTATGAAATTAAGCAAACTCTGGAGTTTAGATTCGCATTTTTGGTTTCGGATCTGCAGTGTCCTGATCTGAAAAATATTTTTTGGTAGGTCTTGGAAATAACGTCTTTTACTCGTTAAAGCCTTACTCGTTACTCGTTACTCGTTATTAGAAGCCGAAAAACTGTCAAAAGCTTGCAGGAATTCTCTTTTAATAGCTTCAGTGAGCCTAGAAAATAGCAAGTATATTTAGCAATTTAGAACATGGACAAATATAAAATATTGAATTACATATATTTGAGGCAATAGGGAGAGAATAAAAATATCACAGACTCGTACCGCAACTTAGCATTTCAATTTTTCTTAGAATCAATGGTAAGAGAAGTTAATGCCTTGTGCCAATAGCCTGCACTTTTTGCGGCATTTGGGACAAAGTGCAGTGGTGAAGGTTCATGCATGATGTTAGGTGAGGTAAAACTTTATGGACGGAAATGGGAATAGGAAATAGGGATATAACAAGCAGGTTGGTCTTCTCTCTCAGTCCAAGGCTTCACTGCCTTTTGCTGCTTCATGGAATAGGGGAAAGATCTTTAGCTGGACGACAAATGATTCGCTGAACAGCGGCGTCACCTACTGCTCGTATGTGAGTTCTGTCTGATTGCACTTTTGTGGCTTCGCTGTACATCCCCCTGGTATGTGGAATAGAGGGGACAGGTGCTATATTAGGGGCAGCAAAGCTTTAGTGGGTGGGATGCATCTTACTGTTGGCATGTAAGTTAGGATATGGATTAGTTTTGATTAGGTGCTAGTATATGGCCTCAGCTGTTCTGTTTCTTGCATGGAAGAGGGTATTTACGCCTCTCCAGGCTAAGATGTTCCGGACTATCTCCATATGCGCCTTGCATAGAAATGGGGGCATAAGTAAGGCTGGTCGTTCACATGGCTGACCAATTCTCGGTGTTGGCTATTTGCTACCTCATATGTCTTGAGCCTTTCGTGGTCAGAAATTAGTTGGCATAATGATCTTATTTGTATTCGGCGGAGTTAAGTTATTGGTTAAGAGGAAGACCAAAAGGAGGAAGTGACAAGGCCAGGAGTGTTCGAGCTAGGCCTGCCGATTGCTAAAAATTCATTTTAATATCATCGATCACAATGTATTTTAAATAGTTTAACACCCCATTACATATTGTTGAAACGAAGTGTACTGATGCATCCCTCACTCTATGGGCCTAAAACCACAGTACCATAATTCTAGTTCCAGCTTTAGGCTGTGCATTTCCTGCTCTGCAACGCACAGCAGTTCGGAGCTTGCCCAACTGGACTCGACCAAGCTGCGTCCAAAATAACCACACCCTGCCTCACATCCCCGTCCTGCTCCGTCATCAAGAGACACGACGAACTATGGATAACCTAGCATGAGAATCCCACTGACTCGTGAGACAATTCACATTGGGAACATGGCCGCAAAACAGAATTTATTTATTTATTTATTTATTTATAATACCCTCAGGGTACAGTTGTACGTTACAGAGGGGAGGGGCGCATACAGGATATATATATAAAACAGAAGGTTAACAAAAGCGTACAAATCTGAAAAACAAAGCAAATAAAAAAGAACAAGGTACATGTGCAATTTAGGAAATTTAGGAAAACGGCATAGGTGTTAAAAACAACAATATAAAAATATAATAAGCAACAGTGAAAGATAAGCGACCACATCAGAGACCATGTGCATCGCCTCGAGACGCTGCCATAACTATGCACACTGGCCTTGCTCTAGCCATTCAGTGAATATCTGGGCTTTGGTCGTAGGGCGTATCCCAGCTGTAGCCCTCAATCTTCCTAGCCAGGTTTCTGCTCGTAATCATCGCGTCGGTAAGTCTTTTCCATTCCTCTCATCTCCGCACATCATCTCACGCCCGTTATCACGCCATACATGTGACAGACTGCAACTCTGTGTCCATCATCAAGACGGTCGTTTCGTTGCAACGGGTAGTGATGCGGACTTGGAAGACCAAGAAGCCAGCAGTCGAACGCGCAATAGCTCTCGCGTTCGTCCCACCGCCATGAATAAAACCATCGCATAGTCATAGACAATATTAGTGTTGCAGTGGGTTGTCACCCGGTTATATTATTATTCTCACAAAATGTCGCTAAACTAGCTGCGTCGATGTGCGTTTCAAAAACAAAGCGTTGTAGCTGTGGCATCAAAGCATGTGAAAAAGCTGCTACCAATCAACAAAAACGTACCTGTCTTAGACAGATTCTTCGCATTGTACGTTAGCCGTAATGTCACGGCATGTCGTGTTCTTTAGGTATTGTATACAGCCGCTGAACTGTTCATTGATTTCAATAATATCAATGATAAAAGCTGAAGCACACCTATGCACGATATTTTTATTGGAGTTTCAATGCATTAACTGATATTTCCAGATGCGTGGTGATCCAGCTTTGTTTTTCATGTACGAAACGGTCGGTTTAAAAGTTCCTCAAGCTTCAAACAGTGAGACAAACATGTTTTCGGAGCAGGTGTGAAATATTCTGTCCTAGGTGGGCAGCCTCCTCAGTCCAGGTAGCCGTGGACCCGAGTCATATCCCAAGTCCGGTTGACCAGACTACGCTGATCATCCAGGCTGGGGCTTGACAGCTGAGTCTCCCACTGCTCTTCCGTTAGGTCCCTGGTGGTTAGAGCACCATTTGGTATCTTGCATCCCCACACCATATGCTGTAGGGTGTTTGGTACGTTGCAAACTGCGCATTCATATCTGTAGGTGGTGGGTGAGATCCTATGCAGTAAGGTGCCGTGGACGTGGCTGTTGATTTGAGTTTTTCGCGGGGTGACTGCTTTTTATCTGGTTAGTTTTTTGTGGGGTGGAGAATGTTTTCTTCTATCAAGTCTGAGTCTGTAATGCAATAGGATAAGGAAAAAAATTCGACATTGCTTTTCGAAGGTTATTTATTGAGCTACCTTTGGAAGAGACACCAGGACATCTGATTTGGCTTTACCCTGCCACCTAGCAATCAGTCCGGATAGCAGCACAGGGATATTATTATTGCGATATTAAAAAAAAAATGTGAAACATTCGGTGCCTTACTCCACCGAATTTCATTCCATCCCTTCAGTTGTTTGTATCACCTGCAGATGCTTCAAAACACAAAACGCTAGGGTCGTTTATTAGTAGGGACTATGCTGCCACAGTTTGTTTGCTGCTTAGCCACCGCTCGTCATGGAGAAACTATCAGAGGAGCGGGCAGAGACCACATTGTTCGTGTCTCTTTTCATCGCCTTGTAAATTATTAATTCCCGGCAGGGTGCGAATAGGTGATTTTAAAAGGGAGTGGAAAATTCGGCCCTTACTCCGATCAAAAAACGGTCCTCCAGTCCCCATTGACTGTAGCGCTTCTGCTGAAAAAAGGAGGTGGAGGAGGGCTGCGGAGATGTAGAATGAATGATGATGGGCCAATTGGTTACGTGTGACACTGACGCACGCCATTTTCAGGTGAAAAGTCACCTTCCTAGCTGAGAAAGGTAACGTTCGCACATGGGCGTCTTAATTTCAAGAACATAGAGAGTCGGTAATAAAACAAACAATACAAGGTCTGGGGTTTGGTGCTTGTTAAGAACGCTAGAGCGATGTTCTTGCAAAGACGTTTGGCCATTTATAAGAATAGACTTATTGAGGCAATATATTTTATGGCTTTCGGCACGCTCTAAAACCCTGTATTGTGTTCGCAGTGGTTAAATGTCGGACTGTTCTTTTCGACCGCAACTATCATGGATATGGAGTTTCTTTAAAATAATTACCTGGTCTCTCTATATTTCCACACTTTATAGCCTGTTAGTGACATAACAAAGCCCGACTTTCGTATGGTGACTTCGACAGATACATAAAAGCCCGAGTTTGTGAGTTCATATAAGCTCGAGCTATTATAAGCTTAAGAGGCCTCCTTTTTGTCGTCTTGAGAATGAAGGCGCAGACCTGCTTCCTGCTTGCCTTGTTCTGCGTTATAGGAGCTTTAACGCATGGTGAGTTTGAGGAAAAAATGTTGGTTTTATATATCCTTATATGCAGCGTTTCCCAATTATAGGTACATGCTTGCTTACAAGAACGCATAATCCTTATAGAAATTATGCGTTAGTGTACCATACGGTGCTGAAATGAAAATGAAGAAGCCGGTGTGAATGTTTGTAACCTATGTGGTTTAACGACGCAAACAACTGACGAGAACTTTAGGTTCATTGCTTAAAGGGCTCTGCAAAGATTCCGTTGTCTTAGAATTTCTCGCGCTCACTCAGACTGAAAATTGAAAGGCTGTATTTGTACTCATCAGCTGATTAATGCCGCCTTCGTGTAAATTTCAGCCAAAATAGAAACTGTAAGCAAGCGATGAGCTGTATCTTAAAGGCACTAAGCCTTTGCTGCAGTTAGAAGTGAGTCAGATTTGGCATGGAACTTAGTAACGAATACTGGATTCTCTGTCTAGAGAATAGGCATGTATAACAGAAGTGAAGTCGATTCCTTTTTTGTGAGGATATAACTAGTTAACCTTCTTGAGGTCTGTGCGTGAAAGACAAGTCCTGAATATGAGAGACCTTAGTGGGCATACGAACTCGATCTCAATGGCAGTTGTGTGATGCATGGCAATGATGCTTAGAATTACGTTACAGCTCCAGTTACATATACAAATAGGTTTGGAGGTGAGCCCTGATTGATATGCTTAATAATTTTATTAGATTTAATATTTTCAGCGCAAGGTAATATTTGTGCAACTCTAGGTCACGCCTCGTTGCTCATGGATTCTGTTTACTATACTTCGTAAATGTCTCTTAAGTAGATTCTTGATGATTATCTCATTACTGGCATGGCCGTTAGTTTAGGCTTCGATATAATATATGAAGAATTGTTAGGTTTTATTCTTCCATAAGCTACCCGGATTTCAAAGACTACTTTCAATACAAATAGATGGTACTTAGAGTATCAATCGTGTCTTTGGGTTCAATGTAGACATCTTAGATACTAACGTTTTAAGAATACTAATACTTCGCATACAGTTGGCCCAGAGTTATGTTCCTTTGTACTGGTGGTCGGCGAATTACAAAAACAATGAACCTAAACGATCCAAATTCACCACCCCGTTTAGAGAAATAAAGCCAGGCCATCATATTGAGTAACAACACAAGAAACAGATTTGCAAAAAAAATCTGATTTACACATAAAGGATTAGCTACTAAATGAGCAAACCTAAATTACAATGAAATATTGCGAATAGGTAGATGCACTGTTATCCACTGTAGATGTTGCAGAAATAGTAATGATTCTGAAACAAAATCCTGAATAATTTTGAGATCAGCTGTGCAAACGTTACTTCACACTCTCTTTTTAGCATTTTTGATTGATATACAGAACAAAATAAACTACACAGCTTAAAAATCCAAAACGAATAAAGGAAACACTCTGTCTAATACAGCGACTTCAAGAAATTGCAGACATTGACAGATGTTAAGACACGAAATGCTTACCTGCTAGGCCAAACAGTGTTTTTCTTAATGACGTATCGCCGTGTTAGAGATTTAAGGATGCATAAAAGGTCTCGTTTACCTCTTCGAATGGCCCGACATTCAGAAATGATTAGAACGCCACTCTATCTTAAGAAAATAATTTCAAATGCGTGCTACTGTCAACTGCTTAAAATTACTTAACAGCAGATTTAACCTGGCTTAAGCTCGATACATCTGCAGTCGTAGGAAATCGACACTAATAGCAAACAGTCGACAAAAAATCTTTAAAACAATATGTCATGACAGTCGAGCAATGCATATGAAAACACATCGCTGAGAACCGATGTTATCTGGAGAATAGGGAAATCGAGAATTGTTTTTTTTTTTTTTTTTTTTTTTTTTTCGTAGGGCTTCCGAACCCCGAAATATGCAATCTAGACGGCGCTGAAGGAAGGTGTCCCGGTCGTGAGCCTCCGTACGAAGGTTGGTACTTCGATTCAAGGTACGGGTTCTGCGGTCCCTTCAAGTGGGACGTGTGCGGCGGAAATCGGAACCACTTTGAAAACTGTACATCCTGCATGCAGTTCTGCACAAGTGAGTGTACTTCATTATGAAGCGTAATCAGTGTTAAATAGAAATAGCATAAGATCGTATTATATGCTCCACAAAACAGAAATTAATGTTTAACAAAGATGAATCTCATTAACGAAATTACAATTAGGGGCATTATCAATACACAGTTATAGTAGAGATCGCGATAACTGAGGACTTGCTCTCCGTTTAGTTTCACCATCATGAAGCCCACCAGTTAGGGCTTGCATTAATACAGCGCCATATTTTCTAGCCAAATATAAACAAACTGACCTAACTAACTTTTTGACCAACGGCGTAGACACGCATTCTTGTCGTTATATGCCACAGCTTCAAAAAACCTAATTTGGTGAATAGTGACTGGGTTGAATAACGCAGTGAGGTTACTGATCTTACAAATAAATTGAATAATTTTATCAATGGTTATTAGAAGTTTCATCTTATTCCTAGGCAATATTTCAACATTAGTCACCTTAAATTTTGTGTGGCGTTTATGTAAAACGTTTCTAACCGTCGCCTTTGACAAAGTTACTAATACAGACACATGACTTCAGTCCGGATTTTGAAGTATTATTAGGCATTTGACTGTAATAGGCTTTCCATAAAATAATGTTTTGAGGACTATATCGTGTACATTAGTGTTAATGTTAATGTTTACTGTACATTACAGACCACCCACAGCCAGAAGAAGTATGTCGCCAGGTTATCAGCGCCGAGTAAAAGGAAATAAACGGGAAGAAAATTTTATCCCGAAATGTAATTAGGATTCTTTGTATCAATATTCAGTTATAAAGTAAGGTCGGTTTCTTTAGGCCACTATAAGGCGAAGGTAACCGCAAAAACCAAATATATTCGAAGGAAGTGTTCGTGTAGGCTGGCTTTCCAACATTCGTGCCGAACTTCATGTCTCCATCCTTACGTCTCTCATAAATTTTAAAGTTTGAAGTTTGTTTATTGTTGGACGAACATGCGCCGTGTAGGGTGCAGAGGTAAAGAGAAGATGCCTGACACGACCTCTGCAGCCTCACAGTTCAAGACAACTCATATCGTTTTTAAGAGGAACATCACTCAAGAGCAACAAAACTCGTCATTTTAAAATAACTTACATCCATGAGGTACGGCTTACGTTATATCGTAATAGTAATCAAAATGATTGTTACAAGGGTAGGAAATACATGTGAACAACAGGGTAATAACAACACTGGTATCACAAAACACAAAAACAGAGTTATTTGATTCAAACGCAAGCAGCGTATTTTATATCATGCTATGAAGAGGTCTTCGGATGGACCAACAAGGTGTGGACTAACCTAGAAAGAAACTAGAATTGCAAGAATTAACATTTCAGTAAATAATTGCTGAGAAACAGGCAAACTTTAAATAAATTCTAATTTATTACCAGGACAGCACCAGGTTATAGAAATGAACATGTGATGTCACTGGCCACCAACAACATTTTGCATTAATTTTGGAAGCTGTAGAAAGGTTTTGTGCACTGAACGTTAAGGTCATCGCTGTTGAATATTTAGTCGCTTGAAAGTTTATTGTCTGGCCCCCATAGTTAGTCCTTATGGCAGGAACACTGTAGTGTAGTTTACAAATTGCGTATGAAGTGAAACTGTCGACAGGTGTCATTTGTAGCTATATTAGAGTAAATCTATTGGAGCAATTTGAAGTAATAATCTTGATCGGCCCTAGGCATGTTATATTTTGCTATTTTGCGAAGAGTGGTTTGTTCAAGACTACATGAGACAGTCAGTTAGAAAGTTGTGTTTTTCCACATGAATTCATTACTACGCAGCTGGCTACTAAACTGTTCGCATATCTCAAGGGGATGCAGGCTATTGCTGCCTACTGGGTATAAAGTTTCCCCCGGCCTTCGTATTGTCAAGTGTTTTTGCTGGACTGGACAAAGCGATATACCTCTACACCTGTCCGATATATTCCTAGACTTGAAGTTCCTGAGAAGCTGTTTAGAAGCAGTTGGGTACACCGATACCGGTCACCACGCGGTGGCATAGCGGTCCTCGAGAGTCTGACGGAGAAAGGAATCGCCACTGAAAGAAAAGTGTCGAGCTGAGGTCGTCATGACGGCTAGGCGAGTACACTCGTTCGTTCAAACTCTGGGTCTACTTAAAGGTCTGCGAACTACCGGAAGAAACGTCCACAATCATTTTGTACTCGCAAAGAAGCAGGCACTACAGTCATCAAACAGGTACCGTAACTGAACTCACAAAATCACTGAAAACAACGCGGATGAAAAGCGTCTCTAAAAATTTGAGATCGTCGTGTTTGAAAAAAGTAAAAAATAACCTTTGCTCGTGGACTCCGCTTCACGACTGGGAGCTTTTCCTCCAGTGGTTTTCAGCTATGCAAAACAAAAGGAGTGTGCTTTGAAATGAAAGTGAACCGCTTGTTTTCTTACCGACAGAAGCAAGCCAGGAATTGATAACAATGCGAATGTAGCGTCAGCCAATTATCTATGAATGATCGCGCTTTGGCGGAGAGAATAAAGAAATTCTAAGTATACTTAGTATATACCTGCTTCTAAGTCCTCAACACATAAATATAGATTTTGAACATAAATTGTGCTTTCTCGTGGTTTCAATCGTACGAGGATAAATCGATCTGAATGTTATAACAAGGACTCCACAGCTGGTACGATCGCAGGATGGTATTCACCTTACAAACAACTCTTGCTTGCACGGTAACAAACGGGAACACATGAAGCAGGTGGCGGACGAGTACAAACGTCACACGCCAAGAACATAAACCACTTGCTTAATTACTACACATAATACGCAAATTTTAGACTTGCGTGTTCAGCATCTTATAGAGACATTCAGTCGCTCAATTCTAGTAGTCTGCTGAAGTCATGTTGTTCGGCCTGCGCGTCAGAAAGACCGAGATGCACCTGAGTTCGATTTTCCTCGCAGCGCATGTTGTTTTTACTGGCTCGAGCTCTCGACCCGGAAGCCGGTAAGCCTGCATCGTGTAAAGAGCAGAACGGTAATGGAGACAATTTGCTTCTCCCTGGAATGATTTAGGTTCAATACAAAAAACTCAAAATCGGAGCGTCCTTACGAACGCATATTAAAACAATGAAGAGAATGCAGCAAGCCAGCAGTAACCATTATTTTTTTCTCGCTAAATAATCTTGTCAAAACACTTTAGAAAACGAAGTTAAAGGTGATCGAACATGGACTGAGGGGCAAACCAGACCGCAAATAATATTTTGACATGTGTACTTCTCTTCATGTGTGCAGCGTAGTACTCACTGACGGAGTTTATGTGCGCTTTTGCTTTCGAAGAAGAAACTATTAGAATGGGAAAGAAGGCGGGAGGTTAAGGCACCAAAGAATGTTTTCAGCGAAAATATCTTTTTTCGTCGGAAACCAGGGGCTCATTGCATCAGAAAGAGGCAATATAAAAGGAACCTGCAGATAAACGAAAATTAGGCGCTGCATGATCATTGAACACGAAAAGCAGACGCAGTGGTTTCAGGTGCCTCTATGAAGAGTTCAGCAATTTCAAAGGGACCTGATAAGAAAAATAGTTGCCGTACAATACATTTCCGGAAATGGTTAAATACCAGTAGGCGAAGATCGTTACGCGAGACATTCGAAGCCATGTATCGCCGTACACATGCCTACCTCTTATGTAAAGTCCCATATTGGGGCCTTTGAGGTATCAATAAATAATAAAATAACAGCAGGTTTATGACTTGGTAAGAAATGTAGGTGCAATAGATTAGAAGGCACCTGACAGGTTTATAAAAATGGCGATAGCATGAAATGATCAAAAGCGGAAGAGGAAAATGAACAGGAGAAAGGCCATGTGCAAGCCACACATCAATAGCAAAAACTTACCTAAAGAAATGCCGCAGCAAATAATAAAAATATAAAAACTTTAGTCACTAAAAATTATGAACATATACTTCCAGGGTCATCATGTATATACACAAAGGGGTATCATATTCCGTTCAGAAAGGTGCACCATTCACGTTGTATGTGACTGCCTTCCAAGATAATAATAATAAACAGAGAGCCTGCGTCTGGAATTCTAGTTATCCTTTAAATACAGAGCCTACATGTTCATCTTTTAGTGGGATGACAGCTGGGTTGCCTAACGGTGGCTGTGGCGGCTCCCAAATTTCACGGGCCGCCATCTTGGTTCACAACATTGCCCTGCCTGCTTGAGGTATATCCACAAAGCATCTCTTCAAGAGCGTCCTCCTGCTGAACACGATCGAGATTGCACGATCGATCGTTAAGCTTAGATCGAATAGTGTAGGTCGAGTGCAATTCCGCTTGACTATTTTCATGTTTTAATTAATTGCCGTTACTTAACTGTGAATAAAAATTGAACTTCAGGATATAGCATCAATGATATAGCAGCGCAAGAAGTGGGCTCCCTATTTAAAGAGGTTCATTCCTCTTGTTTCCTTTGCTCTATATTTATGGTTCAGAACCGCCTCTCTCTATTTTCTATAGCTCGAACTTTTAGAGCCAGAGTGGAGAACAATGAATTTATGTCATGTTATTTTCGGTCGGCTTGATTAAAATGTCTGGCTCTTTCTGATGCTTAAAATGCCTAACTCCTTGCTGACCAGTATCTGGACGATGACCGTTTAATTGTACTCTCTTTGACTGGTCTGTCTAGCCATATATTGTTTCCAATAGGGTAAGCATCCTAGAATGTAGGCAGCGCTTCACAATGTGAAATTAGACCAATTGAGTTTATGCGGTAGTTTCGAGCATACTTCTATTTGTAAATTTCTGGCTGTATTACATTTCCCCACGAAAACAATGTGGTCGCGTTAGATGCACCTTAGCAAGTTTAGAATGTTACAAATGCATATAACGCTTTCGCGATGTTTGTATATATTGTGAGCCTTCCATGGATGTTCTTTAATTTGTACATGCCATGATCTTCCTCTTTCATTTGTACATACCATCATCATCGTCCCGCGGCGCCGGCTCCGGCACGCGCCTGGGTTTTGTCATCGGATTAAAACGCTAGACAAGGCATCGCTGGCCTTGCCGTCACGACCTTGCCGTCTCAACCTAGCCTTCTTTCACAAGTGGTGGAGGTCGAGTTCGATCCCCTTGCTGCCTCTCACTGGAGCTACGTTCCGGTCGTCGTTTGGCAACTACCACCATAATCATGTCCACCGAGAGCAATCCCGACCCGGCCGGACCCTCTACCTCAGCTGCACCGACGCCTCCGACTCTGCCCACACGTCAACGCGACCCACCGCTGTTCGCTGGTCGTCGTGACGAAGACGTGGACGACTGGCTCGACACATATGAACGCTGCAGTGCCTATAACCGGTGGGACGATGCTTTAAAATTTCTCAACGTTTCGTTCTATCTAATTGAGGTCGCCAGAAACTGGTTCATTAATCGCGAACCCCACACTACTAACTGGACCACTTTCAAACAGCAATTCCGACAATACTTCGCCGACCCGGCAGTTCGGACTGAGATTGCGACAAACAAGCTCGCTTCCCGCCTTCAAGGTCCCGACGAATCATATGCGTCTTACATAGAGGCTGTTCTTGCACTTTGTCGGCGCATTAGTCCCACCATGACGGAACCTGAACGTGTGCACCACGTCTTAAAAGGGATCAATGCTATGGCATATCACACCTTAGTTGCCCAGAATCCTTCAAGTGTCGATTCAATTATTACGACCTGTCAACGCCTCGACCAGCTGCAGTCCTCTCGACTACAGCCCGGCTTCGCAACTGGTCCGACCTCTGCTGACCTTGATCTGCGGGCAATGATTCGAGCAATCATCCGCGAGGAGCTTCAAGCCCTCAATCCTTTCTGTCGACATGGGTGCGATCATTCTTCCGCACCTCCTAATGACGCCGTTCTCCGCAACATGATTAAAGAAGAGTTAGCTACCATCAGCCGCCCTATGACATCTGAACCTTCTGCAATCCGCCCAGCGCCGACCTACGCGCACGTCGCGCCGACCTACGCGCCTGGGTTTTGTCATCGGATTAAAACGCTAGACAAGGCATCGCTGGCCTTGCCGTCACGACCTTGCCGTCTCAACCTAGCCTTCTTTCACAATATTGTTATGGATGAAGGAGGAAGGAGAGGGCAGTGGCGCGGGCTGGAGCGCGCGCGCTAGGCCCGCACACAGATTCATTAAACGTCATCTCACGACCATCGAGCATCTTCTCTCTGTCCTCTGTTCTTCTGTTGTCATCGCTTGCCGTCACATAACATTTGGTTGGAGGTGCGGCGTAAGTCATCCCCATCCTCGTCTTGGAGCATCGACGCCATCTCTAAGCCGGGACCATCGACTGAGGGCCCAGGGACATCGCCGAGCGGCTTCGCCCCAGCCCTTCAAGCCCAAACCTGACCAACTACCACCGCTCAGCCCCCAGCCCGGACCTGCAAGGAGAACAGATAGATTAATCAGAACCGAGACGAAGGACCCGAAAGACCCGAATGACCCGAAGGAACTGATGGACACGAACACGCAACCCCCGCCCAAGCTGCCCGACGTGACCTCGAGCCATCGGTCCCATGGACTCTGGTGACGGATGGTTTGCAGCTCCAGGGGAGGCGGATCACCCACGCATCAGACATCGTACCGGCAAGCCGTTCTCTTCTTACTTCTTCCTCTTCTTCAAGCATCCAGACACGCCCATCATCGTGCCATGGAATCATCATCGGTAAACTTCCTCGTCCACGATCGGTACGATCGCTCGGTGGCCCCGGGTCATGTTACGGACGAAGGAGGAAGGAGAGGGCAGTGGCGCGGTCAAGAGCGCGCACGCTAGGCCCGCACACAGATTCACTAAACTTCATCTCACGACCATCGAGCACCTTCTCTCTGTCCTCTGTTCTCCTGCTTTCATCTCTTGCCGCCACGTAAAAATATGTTAGTTTTATTGGCTCCGCGAATATTGTTTTCAGGTGGTCACATTGCACATTACCATGGGTGGTAATGGTGCAGAATATTGCGTATATTGAAAAGCGCTTTGGATATTTCGTTTTAACAGACGATGGGCGTCCAAATTTGGCTTTCGACCTTTTTTTTAGCACACCTTTGCGTTTTAGAGTGACTGCTTATTCGTGAGCTATATTCAAAGAGTCACTAGAAAAGCGACCCTTAATAAGAGTTTTTTTTATTTGTGCTGTTCGCTTAAGCAGCCCTTATCACCGCAACGTATTCTGGAGAGCCTATTGTACCAATATATAACAATATTTCGGTGATGGCCAGTGGAATATTGGCACAGTTGTCTACCCAGCGTCTTCTATACCAAAGAAGATTTTAGCTTTCAATTCTCGAAGCACATCGCATCGTAGTTTTGAGAAAATCGTAATTCAGTGGAAAAGTTAGAAAGGGTGACTTTATGCTGCATTGAAAGCTAATATGGGATGGGATACAAATAATTGGAGGGTTTCGGACACATGCTGCCATTCACGATGATCTCAATAGCGGAGGAAATAAGTAGATATTTAAGAAATGAATTTAGTATTTTCGATTCCAGAACTGCAATGTATATATATATATATATATATATATATATATATATATATCAGCGAGCGAGTGTGATTCGAAATTGCTACGCATACCGAAAGTGTCACGTTCTCATTGATGCGGCTGGAGAAGTTGAAAGCTTGGGGAGAAAATCAAGAAATGTAATGGAAATCTATCTTTTTTCTCCTGGTGTGGCAAAGATATAATACTAAACAGTGAGCTTGAACTCAAGCAAATGAGGAAAAAAAAATATCTAAAGAACCTGTGGTCCTACTTCAATTTAGAGCATTCATAGCCTTTCTCATTCGGGATCATTTTTCACCGCTCCTGCATTTCTCAATTACATCACTCACAGACAACATTAACTGAATTACTTATGAAGACGCCACGTTGAAATAGAGGTCAGATATAGTTACTGTAGATAGAAGTTCAATTACCTGCCAAACGTTTCCTAAAAGGTGGATTTACTCCGGTCTATTTTGATAAGAAATGCTTATGAAAGCTTTTTTGTCTTCATAAATATTTTTACAGTTACGATTCCTGATGTTGTGACTGGCTTGGTTTTTGGCATAGTAAAAGTTAGTCGACAAGAACTACGCACGCTGATTTGCGGAGAAATGAAATTTATTGCATGTATCCGAGTTAAAGATGGATATTTGCTTCACTGGAAATGATTTGCTTTGATTTTAGGTGTCTAACGTCCGAAAGCTACTCAAGACCATTAGAGACGTCGTAGCGGAGGGCTCCGGACATTTCGACTACCTCGGGTTATTTAGGGTGCATTGACATAGCACAGCACACGGTCGTATCGTTTTCCCCTGCATCGAAAAGCAGCCGCAGCTCCCGGGATTAAATCCTGCTTGGGCACAGTAGTCGAGAGGCTTATCCACTGTGTCTCTGCTTGCTTCTTCTGCAATTATTTCTTTCTCTTTGTTGCAGGACTGCTCTTTTAGACACATCTGTAGGCCTAAGTCATTACTCTGCTTGAGATTTATCTCAAGTGTGAAATGCCCAAATTCAAACAGATAGCACCACTTGGTAGTTTCTACAGAACCGCTTCCGCTCGGCACCTCTCGCTATCGCTATGCTGCTACACTATTTGCCACATTTCCGTAAAGGCTGTGGGGATCCTGCGCCCATTCTTGGCCTTTTGAAATACGCGAGCTCTATCCATTCTATCCTGGTTCGCGAGGAGACACTGCAACTGCTCATGTACATACTTTATTGCGGGGCGAGACATGTGCTCGTCTTGAGAGTGGGCCTTGATAAGGAAGATGAAAGGTTAAGACGGGGGAATTCCGAGGGAGCGCTGCTGAGGCATAATGCATCCTGGGTGAACATGGAGACGGCACGGAGGCTTACCAGGATGAAGACGAAGGTGGTGCCCTGTGAAAATAGTAAGGCTGTTTGAGTGAGTTATTATCACGCGCTAATGAATGTCTCTCGTACAGCTTGGAGCCATTTTTCCATGCCGCATCCCCCTATTCGTGCCCTAGTTTGTTTTGCTTTGCCGCTTCATGTAGAAGCGCAGTCCCCTTTTACTTGTGTCATCATAGCATAAGGCTGCCGCAAGCCTCGAATGTATGCTTCGCTTTACAGTAGGATCGGAAGTTGTATCGTTCCTAAGTGCTTTTTGCTGACTCAAAATAAGCGGGTCTTTTTGTACAGACTGTGTTTGCAAGTGGTCGGGTGAGACCATTTCTCGCGGGTCCGTTTTCTAGAGGCAGAACATGCAAACCTTTCGACTCGTTCTCCGGTTTATCAGCTTGAGTGCACTAATGTCCTGTCGCGAACGCCAATATAATGACTGCAGCCCTAATAACTGTAATTACTAAGAGATGCGCCACTAATTGGTTCGCAAGCTCCGAGACGCGTTTAGTTTCTGGGGTAGCTGTTCCGGTATGACAGGAGATGCCTTCGACTTGCGGGGCAAACTCAAGTGGAATAGTTACCTGTAGTAACAGAATAAGGCCATTTGATACGTAACTTTTGCCGGTTCAAGCCTGACAAAGTGTCGCCGTCTGAGTGAGCTAACAACAAAAGCAAAGTTTATATACAGAAAAAAAAAATTCGCGTTAGAACTTGGAATACATACACGAGGTTTAGAAAGGGAAGGCAAAACATGCATCTAGAGAAGCAATAATGCAAACACCTAGTTTACTAAGAATGCACGAGAAGGTCAGAGCACCAAAAAACCAAACTACAGATATATCTTGGCATCGACGGAAGTGGGGTGGGCTTATTCCGCAACTATAATTTCGTCCTGCTTTGTCCCGTAGCCTTCTTCTCTGTCCCTTGTCTTTTCGCGCGGTTTTATGATGCATTCCAATACTAGTCACCAACAAGTTCGCCTCTCACTATTATAACTTTTTATTGGGCTGACTCGCGTCCACAAAACAGTAAAGCTACACGGCTTCCTCAGTAGCAGCATAGTGCTCATCGGGCGTCTAACTATGAATGCGCGTTTCATGCGGCTGTGTTCAGTTCGAATTCGGCGCAGAAACACCAATATAAATTTACTCAGGCATGCTAAACAGTCAAGAAAGTGGACCGAAAGAATGAATGCAGCAGCAGCTACGAACCTTGCGAATAAAGGCTGATTCCTACTTACGCTGGTGGCCATGTAAGCAGTAAAGAAATCTGCTGAAGCGTTACTCATCTCGCAGCTGACGAGATTCAAACAGCACAGCAAAAAATAAGCCATAGTGATCCCGCGGCAACCGTACTGAGCTGAGATGCCGGTATTTGCATCTCAGCTCAGCGTCACCCCACAGCACGGGTAGCGCGCCAGTTTAAATGCCCTCAAAAGGAGCATGATATTAGACCGAAGGAGATGCCGTACGCTCCAATCGGGATGACAGGAAGTCGGCTGAATTATTTTACAACACCCTTTCTGCTCCGCGCCCGCATGCGGACAGAAAACCTGTGGCCCGGATGCTCGGGGAACCAATCGAAAAGCAAACGTACAACGGCCTAAAGGAGTCGACAAGGGGAGCGGGCGGACTCACCTGCGAACTCTGGTGATCCCCACTTTGAGCTCTGCCTGCTCGTTGCAATACGCGCTGCTAACAAAACCTAGCCCTCCGATAAACAAATATACCGTTTGGTCATCGGTGTTCGTGTTGCTCATCGGGGCCACCAGTGTGGTCTGAGCTAGCGGAGTGGTGCTTGACCGTGAGCACTGTCGCAGCATCGTAGATAACTTCAGATCATTTATAGAGAACAAACAGCCATTGCCCTTAAATAAGTGAAGCACTGCTCGAGTTTTTCTTTGTCTATGATGGCGGCAAAATAAGCAGTGAAAATTTTCTGGTGTGTTCGTCCTTGAGACAGCATTCACTGCATTGATCTAAATACGAACTTCGGCTGTGCTATTCTACAAGCAGTAGATCGTTGTCAAGAGACCCACAAAGATTAGGTTGAACGATTCAATGTCCATATCTCCAGTGTTTGCATATATATCTCGTTCTGGCTACTTGCCCAGTATCGTATCATCCCAGCTGGCGCCAAATAAAAAGCGGCATTGAAGAGGCACGAGAAAACAATATAACAGTGTTTGACGCCTATCTTCATAAGAAGTATGAGCCAGTACTTATCAAGCAGGTGGTCATAATACACAAAACTTGTTTTTCGGGCCACGCTCAATGCTATGACACTCCCTTGCTTCACAAAGCGGGCTATGAAGTGGCGGCCATGGTGGGTTGGGTGCGGGTGCTGCAACCAGGGCTGCCGTAGTCCTGAAGTGGGCTTACGACAAACATCCCGATGGGTCCCACTTGGAACTGATGCAGGCAGCCTTTATGGGCTGGCCACATTCCTCCGCATTTCCAAATGTGCGCTCCCCGCCCACATCTCCCGATGGTCCTACTTCCAGAAAATTTGGGCAGCATCTCTGGGTGAAGGTTTATTTTTAAGGCGAGAGCCTTTTTAGGCTCATGGAGCCTTTTTAGGCTCATGGAACGAAATCCCGTTCGCCAATTTTGTGCGCGAGATCTGTCATATTCCGCGACTTTCCGAGATATCTATAATCCCACACTTGAACACGAGCCAAGAAATACCACACCACAGGAGCGATGGCGTATCATCCAAAATTACAATTGCCGGAGAAAGTGTGATATTTACTGCGCCGTCCCTTTACTGTAAACCAATTACAATTATATGTAGCGATGCAACAAACACCGATGAGAGGTAAATGATACAAGAGAAAGGTTAGTTTCCCCCAATTTCCTTTTAAGATATCTAAGAGGCCCTCTATTTTCTATTTCGGTCAGCCGCTGAAATAATGAAGTAGGACCGAGAGATGTTCTACAACTACGTTGAACTTGGGTTTGCCCACATTATTCACATAGCTGTCCAAAGTAGATACTTTATGGCCAGCCCTGATCATTTTTCTACCAATGAACATTTATGTACATAATTAAATGTTATTTTCTACATTTCTGTTCTTTCTGAAGAGACATAATATCTTATTGCACAATCATTTTAAATGGTTATTCTAGCCTAAATGACTTCACATTCCACCTTGTGTAGGCAATGAAGTTGTGTGTTGAGATTGGTAATACTGAATTGAGAGTTGTAAGTTGTCCATTTCCAACACTTACAGACGAACAGTTAGCAATTTCTGTGCTCCAGTCTTTTAGCACAATATGCATGAGCGCGAGAACCAAAGCCATGACATTTTTATAACCCGCTGAAGATGCAAACGACTCTTACACAAATCGACTATAATAGTAATTTAAGACAATGTATAATGCAAAAAAGGGTTGAAAGAATGTATGCACAATAATGTGCAGATACTCCGCTTTGGTCAGCACAGCTGCAGCCAATGTAGGACAAACAACGGCATTGATTCGGCCGCCCAATTTGTACTAGCGCTATTTTTCGCGACAAGAGCCCGCATTTAGGCTGTGTGAGCATTTATTCCCAACAAATCTGATGAACATCTCAGTTTCTACCTCCGCCAAGGCCCATGTGGGACCGAAAGCAGTTATGTGTGGGCAGCCCAAACAGAGCTGGGTGTTGCTTTCGCACCTAGAGCCCACTTGGCAGTTGCATGTGCCTTCAATTTCCCCGCAAGGGCCTAATTTTGGTATCATGCTGGCAAGCCCGCCTTTCAGCCCCATTATGGCCAATGTGGGGCTTAGAGTGGTTAAGCTAAGACAGCTTCGTTTGGGCTTCTTCGTTTGGGCTTCATGAGTGCATGCCCTAATTCAGCTCTCGTTCATATTCCGCCTGCCCTCCAATAACCTACAAGAAACCGAGTTAGGCAGCATGTGGACGTGCCCGTGTCTTCACCAGTAAGGCCGATGTAGGTCCCACAGATATTTAATGTGTGCGGCCGAATTCGGGTATATGAGGGCTGTCCCACAATGAGCCTAAAATTAGTTTGGATCTCCCCTCAAATATAAGACAAAGGACCTTTGTTGTCGGAATGAAGGAATGAGCTCTGCGTTAGCCGGAGTAACGCCGCTATGGTACCCATGTAGCAGGAACAGGGGCAAGAATAGGTCTTGCCCGCTTTTGCCTCATAGAGGACCTCCGCAGGTATTATGATGGTTGCCCCAGCGGTGCTTGCTTATATTGGAACCACTGTCCCCAATTCTCCCTGATACCTGGGCTCTAACCAACTTCCCTCCTGTTTGACGAGGGACAAAAAAAAACATAGACCCCCACGAGCTCTAATACTTAAATCGAGAAAAGCTAAATTTTGGCGACATGTAAGCTCTATATTTAAAGGCTCACGACGGAAACAGCGTTAGTGGAACCTACCGGAATCTCGTTAGCGAAAATGCTCTTTTCTAATAACATAAACTTGGATGTCTCAAGTTGTGCCTCGAGTACTCTACACATACCAATTATCATTTATTCGTGGATACAAATTTTGGAAAAACACATCCAACATATAAGGTCCCTCTGTATTTACGCCATACTAACCTGAATACGGGGCATAGGGAAAGCTTGTTTGACTCCGGATCCAGGGTTGACTTCCATCTGACAGGAGATTTTCCCGTTGGCAGGTTCTTTTGATTCGCCGACTAAAAAACTGCTACATGGCAACAACTCCCTGCCGGCGCATGCTCGTAATTTCTTTATAAAAACAACGACGCTCGATTTTCTACAGTACGGTATCTTTACCATTGTGTAAAAATCGGCGAAAAGGCTCGGCAATTTCTTGTAGCTCTGGGTGTATCGTAAGCAATGCGCTGGCGTGTTAACGTCGATAATAGAAAGCTGTAGCTCAACGCGATATGCGATTTGTTGCCATGATCCGCCACCGGGCATTCCTCTGCGCATACTCAGGTCACCTTGACGGCGCTAGGTGGCGACCACAGGGCAAGATATATAGGTGGGGACACAGCACGGACGAGGTACTAGACGCAAGTGATCAGATAAAGTACAAGCCACGCTCCTCCGAACCCAGCCGCTGATCGCAGCATCAGCGTCGATGTAGCGGTAAATCTTGGTCGGGTGAAAGAATCCACATGCATGATCGGCGCCGTTGGGAAAGAATCCAGCTAATATCGCACAGGGCGTTTCTCCGGCACAAGCCCTTCGCGTGGCCCCAACTGTGTCTCCATCAGCACCAGAAGTATCACCAATGCACTTTACTCTTAAGGCGTGCCCATTGCGGCAGTGCAGAAGCGAAGTTTAGAATATTTTAATGGCTTTTCAATTATTTTTAACGAAATATATATCGTAATAGCGTAGCGAAGAAAAGGTTGAAGCGGCACATTATGTTGAAATGCGGTAGAATATGCAGCACATCACCCAACCATTCAGTCATTATCACTCCATCGAAGGCGCTCGGAAGCACAGTTTTGTCAATTTAGATACCGCTGATAGGGCATGGAAAATGAATCTCGCGTTCGCTAAGGTGAACAGCAGAAACATAGAAAGCCTTGGGCCTTCTTAAGCACTTATGTAATGAATAGAATTCGACAGTGCCCCTACCCCTTATATATCACACAAATTGCTAACTTGAAACGATTGAGAAGTCGAATAAGATAAGCTAGCGAACAAAAGTACGAACGAGTTACGTGTACAAAAACGAGAAAAACCGCTATGATTTAAGGTTTTTTTTACCTGAGGCAATACACACAGTCATCAATATTTTCACGAACCTCAACTGCACCACCAAAACGCGTAACCAATTGCACCCGCCATGCCTCCTTTACACATCTTGACAGGGCTGTAGACATTCACGCAATGACAATGCGCGTTGGCAAGCTGCCAAGTTTACTGGTTCGGCTGTAGCCACCGATGCTTCCGTCAACATAACAAACTGTGGGCGCACACCATCATGAATTTTTACTAATGCCCAGCGTAATTGCATCCAGGAAGAACTCAGGCCCCTACAGGCGCAGTAGCGGCACGTGCTGGCAGTGCCGTACCATTTAAGCACATGTGAAGAAAAGGAAGCCTGTATACTTGCAAGAACCAATGTACTCCCTCAAAATTCTAACATTCCTTGTTTAGGTAATATGACAGTAAGCATGTATTGAGGTAATCGACAACAAACTTTTTATTCCTCATGGTAAAATAAATTTGTTACATTTATTTCTAATACTTTATTTTCTTTTTCAAAACGGCATCAAAATATATTTTCTTTATTTCTCAACACTTCCTCCATCACAACCACAAAAAATTGTGGTTAAATTTCCCGTTTCCAATTTCTTCAATTATTCGGAGCCGAGAATTTCTTTACAAAATCTTTCTGGCTCTTGGTGGCCTGCAAACAACAAGAAGCGTTCAGTACTACACTGAAGCACTAATTAACGCAATAAAAAAAACTTTAACGTTATGCAAAACAATTGTGAAGACGAAGCAAGTGATCGGGTCCTCAATTTCCAGTACAAAACCCCTGGCCCCGAAAGAAGCTGAGTTTTTGCATGGGTGGTCTGCATTGGAAATGCGGAGAAAATGCGTCGCAGATGTCGGATGAACTACTTGGTACACTTACACTATGCTTGAATGTCGTGCTATTTAAAGTTTGAGATAAAATCTCTCCCCGGAGATGATAGAAAATTATAAAATTCAATTTTTCTAGGTTTTAACACTGACATTTTCGAATAAAAAGCTTTCAAACACCGGCTTCTAACAGTGAATATTCGAAACGATCTACTTTTAATTACGTATTTTTTATATCTGTCATTGTTCGCAGTGTAATGCTGTAATATAAATTAGTAGGGATATGAACTGGGTCTTTTTATGTGTGGAAATGCGAAACTACTGGGAGATTCACTTCATAATTGCGTACCAATTTCTTTTATAAAAGATATCGTCAAGGTTTAGCATAGCTTTCACCATGATATTACGCCCACGCCCTCTGCTGGACCAGCGCCACATATTGTTTGGGAAGAGCAGGGGGGGGGGGGGGGGTAGGGTTGCTCAGTGGATGCTGCATAATGGGGCAACGACAGTAGGTCAAAGAAGGCGAAAATTTATCGCGAACATATTTAAGTTGTGTCGTTATTGCGGCATCTGTAATTTATTTAGGTGCGCATTATTACTCCTGTAGGTTTCATCAGATATCTCGAAGCAAATTTCGTAAAACCAGTATGTTTTGACTGGGTGCGCCTTTATTCAGTTTAAAATTTCCAACCTTCGTGCAGGTAGAAGGGTCTACTTCGACGTTGGTGGCACAGGATCGATTCTCAACAACACTGTGATTTAGTTCTCTTAATTTCATTGATTGAGAGTTCATGAGGCAATGCTTTAAGTACAGGTTATGCTGACGTCTGTGCGCGGACAGGCACTGATAGCATGATCGGTTATCAGTGCTTGTGGGCGAACATGTCTGCCGACATGTCCTGCACTCACCACTAGTGAGAGAAACAAGGCTGGGTGAAATGCATTACAAAAGGCTGAAGGGTATTAGACTTAAAATATGTCGATAACTAAATGACTGTTATACTCTGTGTGAGCAGGGAAGAATCATAATTGTTAAGCCTTCCTTTGGTATTTTAGCAACTGATGTTAACATATGTACGGTTTTTATTTAAGTAGCCAAAGAAGACGATCACTAACTTGAGCAGCGCTTCATACAGGAAGTGCAGTTGCCAAAGTTGTTCATATTTCCGCCGCATACGTCCCACATAAAGCGGCCGCAGTACCGTGCATTTTCATCGTAGTGCCACCCCACGTATGGTGGAGGCCTCCCTTCACACGTTCCTGGGTCTGCGTGTAGCTTGCATTCTGAGGGCAAATCTGAACCTGCAGTACAAGGTCAAGTCGGTTTTTAGCATTGAATTAGTTGGAAACACATTTGAGACATTCTGTATAGCATAAGCTTCTAGTAGACGCGTCTCTGAAAAGCATGAAAGCTTTTCAAAGATTCTTCTCAAAACTACACGTAAATATATTATCAGAAGCATCTTTTCAGTAGGATTTCGCAGTTATTATTACTTGTAGTGATGCCAGGTATGAGCCAAGTAAGAAAATACGCCATTTATTATGACATTTAAATGTTATCTTTTATAAAACGTAGTTTCTAAACAGCTTCCCTCTGAGAGCTATATATTGCTCTCTGCTAGCTATATATTGCTCTCTGCTTGCCCTGGAAACTGGAACATTCAAAGAACTCAGGGTGTTGGTTTTTGCATTAAGTCTGTTTTTAACGCTGGAAATTCTCCGCGCGTCAAGCAGCGTGACCAAGTGGTGTGCGTTTCAGCGTTTTATAACGACTCTACCTCCAGCCAACTAGAGTTTAAACTAGAACAAATATTTTATACTTAAGCATTTCAATGTTTGTTCTTCATAAATTTAAAATCAATAAGAATGCTCGCTAAATAACACCTATAAGGTTGTGATTGAATACGTTCATTCAAAAAGATGAAGGCGGTGGTTCTTATATTAATAACGAAATGTTAAACAATAGAGACAGCGATCTTATTTTCCTGGCAACTCGAATGCTTGTCGCTGTGGTTGTTGACCTAATAAAACCTAATAAAAATGGCGCATATAACCAAGGGGGATTCACCATGACTAGGCGGTGATTACTGTTTCTTAGATTTCATACTCTAGAATTAGGATATTAAAAAAATTAGCAAGTCAGGTTCACTAAGATAAATGGCTGAGGGGGGCACTGCGGCCTACTGAGGTTTAATATGTTATATTAAAGATATAAACGTAAATAGGCACATCAAAAAGATAATATCTAAAGTAATGGACGAGGATTTATGACAACAGGCTATGAAGAAAACGTTTTGATTATGTGGCGGTCATCTGCTTCGTCATTCGCGTGCAGCTAATCACAAATTCTTTCCATCCTCTTACTGCGATTCCGCAAAAGTATTTTTGTTTTCTTGCGCACACAGAATTCAGACATCACTGCATGGTTCAAGGCATTTTACTTCTCTTTTTCAAATCTGTGTTACTGTGCATTTCAGTGCACCTCAGCGGTTTTGTTTACGGCTGCTGATCTTAAGTACCGGGATTGATTCTGGACATAACATTTATTTTAGATGGTGCTGGCACGTCAATATGTGCGTAGACTGCGGGATGTCAGAGATAGAGAAACAAGCTCAGGTTAAGGAAGATAATCTATGCCCCGCTACTACGGTACATGCACATAGCTACTTGGTCAATGTCCAGCGGTTAAAACAAAAATTACACATTTGGTCATCGCAACGTTTAATTTCTAATGTATGACATTGAGTTAGTGGTTATCGTTACATCGACACCGTTAAAGGCCCTGAAGTTCTGAAATTCTACGCCGCCATTTCTAAAGCAATGTCGCATCACACTCTTAAAGTCGGATCATAAGTCACCCTCAAATTTAACTTCATAAATAATTTCAGATGAAATTAGTTTCTTAAATTTTCAACTCCCGCAACACAAGGCATATATTTTTGAAACAAAATATTACTGTTAATTACCTTGAACTAATACAAATACAAGGCAAAGTAATGCAAGCAGAAAGCTGGTTGGTGTCTCCATTGTCAAATCGGCAGACCAACAGTTGCAGAAAATCTGAGTTGTTCACTAGAATTTATACTTGCCAACTAAACATACCTGCTGATTTTTTTCCGCGCCTAATGTGCGTAAACGGACTTTCTGACGTCACTATTTGGGTTGCAAGCGCATGTAGCAAAAATGTACTCTTTGTTGGCGTTCCTGTTGCATGACCCATCAATCCATTTTTGCGCCTGTGGGTACATTACTGTATTTTCATAGGCGGGAGCAAATCGCAGAAGAATCACTGCATGAATAATGTGCATTATGTTAAGATGGTGAAATTCTTGTAGCAGTGCCTGTGATCTCTGTCCCAATACTTGAAAGCTTAACCAAAAAAATGTTCGCTTTTTTCAGAGACACATCCAACCTGTAAGGAAGTTGATGGGTGATGAAAAACAATGGCTAGTTTTTCCAATGCTTTCACTAGCATCTATACCGCATTTTGCTTTATTGAAGCACCATTGTTACATGGTATTATTATTAAGGCCATATGGTTGTTCCTGCGCACATTAAATGAAGATTGATTGATTTATTGATTATTATTTTTACAACATTGTTAAAACGCTTAAGCTGCATGTCGCCTCGACATAAATTCAGAAGTTTGAAAGTATCTGGAGGGCTATTTGAAAATTATATATCAAGGAGTATCAAGAAGACACAATTTGCTAAGTGACCTCCGTATGAATGATAAAAGATATATACTATATTACCTTCTAAATGCGACTTTAAGCCAGGAGTTGAAATAATACAATATATTGTGTAAGCGATGCTATTACCAGTCATTGTTTTTCTGCGGGATACTCAATAAAGCTATGTAACACAGCCCTGCATCTTTTTTCATCCCTCTGCATTGACATCACAATAAAACTGTGTACAATATATAATCAAAGTAGGATGACGTGTACATAACTTAATACAGTAAGTCCCTTCAAGAACCACCGGTTTGATTTATCTGTACTGCAAGCATTGTTAATATTCATTCACGTCACAGCCATAACACACCTTTTTTTAAACCGAATTGTTTATATTTTAACTGCTTCATCTTTAATTTGCGAAATCAAAATTATATCAGTGAATGTGTTGTGGGGTATAGACGTGACAAAGCATTATCCTTATAGGCTTTTCTTCCCAGATTTATTCAGTGTTCGTTAAAGTAACATTGAGCCCCTAGACTTCTAGACTCTGAACCAAAAGACGCCTCTTGACTATTTTATTGTAAGTTGTAGAATCACAGGTTGTTGAAATTTCCACTGGTTGCTAACATTTGTCTCTGAAGATAATGAGGAGAATTTCTCTTTTATCTCCAGTATTTGCTGGCGTTTTTTCGGCTGGTAATCTAGTGAACCTATTTCTATTGATTTATTTCCGTATTTTGTGCCACTAGCGTTTTCCAGTGCATCTACTGAGTAGAGGAGCTATACTTCTCGTTATACGATGGATTTTAGAAATGCTGAATCTGCATAAAATGCTTGAAATGTTGGAATAGGAGCTTGTCTGCACACAAAGCAAGAAATGCGAGAGAATCTGCGCGTCGTAATCATCTTAGAAAAGATGACTGGTTGTGGCGGCTAGCCAGGCGACGTGCAGTGTAGCGGTAAATCCGGTGGTGTCATTGTCGTTGTCTTTGACCATGAGGGAGAAAAAATTGACACTCGCTTAGCTCGGGTATGCCAGGATATATGTAGCGAGAGGTACAGGGTCATCCACGTCTAGCTAGAACACTGCCCACTCCTTTCAAAATAACATTGCGTCCGACGCAGGCGCATATCGATGCAAAGCGATGCAAGCACATACATAGGGAGCCGGACGTGCTGCTTCACATGGCCTGCCACTTAGCTTTATTACATAGTAGGGTCGGACGGAATGACGCTTTGAAAGCCGCGACCATGTCATAGTGAGAGACATTGGGTATATGTACACATCTTTTATTCATTTTGCTTGACATGAGACCCAAGACTGTCCTATGATCGGTGAAGTAGCATGCGACAACCTTAAGATCAGTAAAGGTAAACTCTTCTTGGCTACACTGCAGTCTAGCCGCGGCTGGACTCTCCTTACTGCACCTATGTTAAACGTGACAGAGCCGTATTTTTCATCTCCGCCTTTTATGCGCAATGCTGTGCATGCGGCGCGTGGTTCGGGAGATAGAGCGGCGTGCGGCGAGGCGACGGCGAAGCGCACTCCACACCTGCTACCACCGCGAAGTGCTCGACTGGTAGCCCAGCGTTAACAAAATCGCGATCGAACACAGAAACCTAGTACAGGTCAAAGGTTAGGACTGACATTTATTATTTCATTGAGGTTCCTGTACGAAATGAATCTAATTGAACGGAAATAAAAACTTTGTCACTTTGGTGTAGGGGTGAAAGTCAAACCCGGCACATTCGGGTTCTACGACAGAGACACGCTGCTCATATCACATGAAGGTTGGCCGGATCCACATTAAAAACATGTAGACCCACGTTAATTGCGCGAAAGGAATCGAAAGTGACAACATAACTCCTTTGTGATCTGAAATGAGGAACTAATTATGTGCCAGTATGTTTACAGCATCCGCGCGGAATTAACCAATACGACATAATATATTGCAACAATGACGCATTTCATATATTATATAGGCGTAAATGAGTGGAACCCGATAAACTATAGCCTACAATCATCAATAAATTCTACGGTTCATGAAGCTCAAGCGCTGCGGTACACGCCCAAAATCATTTACAGACATGACTTTCAAAGACAACCGCTTTCCGACCAATAACCATGCACTTGAAGGATCACATTTCGTCTAATAAATCCCGTATATCATAAATTATATAAATCTTTCCTTTTCACTAGATTCCTACAAAATAACAAAAAATTAAGTTAACGAAAGTACGCAGCACCGCACTAAACTAGTGCACTGCTGCTGGATTGTGCCGTCAACATATTCTGTTGCCTGTATCCAAGCGCGTGTGATAAACAACGTCGGGAAATCACTGACAATGCACCGATATTGTTCCAAATACTTTTATATCTTAATATAATACTGGAATAACAAGCGAATTGGTGACGCGAAGTGAGCTAAGCCAAAATACTGCACCGTTGGTCTCTAGCGCGTTCTTGTTTTCACGTTTGAACATTTACCAAGGTAGCACTGTTGCTGGAAATGCCCCGACGCTTGTCTTAAAGAGCATTTGGAGATTATGTTGTTTCTGGAACGATGTAAACGTCGCGAAAGAATGCATTCATTGTTCGACAGCTGCGTAGGATCAAACGATCAGGAGGCCACACGGCCACCTCGTTTCCCCGAATGTACTTATCAGCTCCTGCCCCCAGAACCGTTACAGTCGTTTTTCACCCGCCTATATGGGCTGGCAATCCTCATCAGCGCCGCCCAATTAACAGCGAATAGGAGCAGTGCCTCGCTAGAAGAAATGTTCCGTCCTCGCAAAATTAAAGCTTCTTACCCCCCTACACATTATCAACATCATTAAAGCCTTTGGCAGCTAGTACAAGGCACAATGTTAAATTGCTCTATACCATTTCGCATAGTCTAGGATTTTTTTTTTTTAGTAATGTTCACTTAAGCCCAACCCACTTTATGCAAGTGACTATCAAACAAACCTTCATCAGCGACATGTGGCCGCTCGGAACTCGCTGCGTTATTCAGAAGCAAAAAAGATATACAAGCTCTGGTTATTTTTGATGGGGTTTAATATCCTAAAGCGACTGCAGCTATCAGAGACGCCGTAGTGGAGGACTTCGGAAATTTCTACCTTCTTGGTTACTTTGATTTGCAATGGCATCGCACGGAAAAATGGCTTCTTTATTTTCACCTCAAATATTTTAGCACCTTCTTAAACCTCCTCACCCTTTAGTGTCCTATGCACGGTCTACAGAAACGAAGACAATGCATGAAGTTGAATCACAAAGTTTGCACGGAAGTCTTGCAACAAGGCTCTCGGCTAGTTTAAGCCAACTAGTATCATGTATAGAACAGTCTCTACAACACCCTGGCACCGAACGGGTTTGATGGGTCTTCCGCCTTCTTATGGAGAATTTAAGAGCAAGGGGCGATCCCATGGCGGAATGCACGTGGCTATTGAGGCAAAATTGATGATGGTCTGAAAAAAGTGGCAGACTAGTACATTGGCACAGCAATACACACCAGCTAATGAGCATATATTGGCGTTGCTAATTTACTCGTAGACAACATAAATGCCACTGCGATTACCAGTGATTTGCGTGCCATTTAATGAAAACCTCGTCCCAGAATCTTGTGAATATGCAAACCACATACTCCAAACGCACTTGAAAAAACCACGAACTACCGGAGGATTGAAAATATGGCAAAACACTGCTGGCTATTAAATCATGTAAACCCCTATCACGTTTATATCTTTACTCTGTCTCTTGGCAGTGTTCATCAATAAGCTCTGCAAGCGCGAAATATAAAAGAAAGGGATTTGAAGAAACATAGAGGTGCAGCAATAATAAACGTAGGCAAAGAATGAGGCTACAGATTGACGACATATGTCGTGCGAGGCACAAAAAGGGGAAATTATATGACGAAAGCCGCACACGACGAAAAACACTAGGACAACAGTGTGCTATAACAACAATCGCGAATTTAATTGCCCTTTACGCGGGCACGGTACTGACTATTCGGATAGTTTATTGTCCAGCTAAAGCGGTTTATTCATTGCATTTGAATTCTCGCCATACTGACAGAAGAAGTCGTACAGATTCTTGCGACCAGCTTTTCGAGTTGGGGGTGTGAAATTGCTATGCGCTGATGCAATTTCGAAGCTAATACCTTTATGCAAGTAGTTCCCTGCTCAATAATTAGCCCAACGTTATTATTAGCTAGGCTAGGGTTCACAAAGGATTCTGGCACATCTAGCGACCACTTTAGGTAAAACTTCACTCCGTAGAGAAATAGCACTTTAACCTATTCATTTTGTCACCAACATTACTTTAAAAAATTGATCTCCACCTCCACTAGCCTCTCTATTCACTAAAACCCAAACCGACAGCGCTCAGGTGACAGTTTTTCTTTCCTGTCTGCAGAATGCATTACAGCTTTCAATATTGAATGTTCAATATTAAATATACGGGCGGCAGAATCCCCTAAACAATCGTCTCACTGCTGGAAGGAAGAATGAGAAAACTGATCGTCGTAGAAAACCTGCCTGGTTGTGCCTATCTTACAACCAGAGTCCGGGTAATACCTTAAATTTTAAATTCTTCTCTGCACCTTTCAAATAAATTGCAAAAGCAAAAAAGGAGCATGACCAAAATATAAAAACACATATATTTTAAATCCTTACAAAGAAATGCTCTTTATATATATTCATGGAGCTCCGCAAGAGTTCTTCAGTCTCACAACGTACTAATTAAATAGAGCTTACTCCACAAAGTAGGTTAGAGACCCTGGAGTGCATTGCTAAGCTAATGTTACGCTGAAAAAACAAATACGTACATTATACGTAGGAACCAAGAATAAAAGCAAACACTTCTCTGTTCTACCTGAAACAGAGAGAACGGCAATAATGCATCCATAGAGGTGATCGATATGATGCCGATGAATTCACTCCGAGAGAGAGATGCTGCAAGCCAAGTGCTTGGATTAGGTTGTGCCGCTGTTTCATTCTTGAAATAACGTAGATCTGTTTTAGAAAAGCTGCACAAATTTACAAATGCGATGCGTAACGATGGCGGCTACGCTGCCTAACCCCCTGAAGGGTTGATACGGAGACATAGCCGTCTTTATTTGTTCTCGCCTTTATGAAGTCACCGAGTCTTCTTGTTTTGGGTTTTGAAAAATTAGGGCTGTGCAACGTGTGGTCACTGAGATGGTGTGGTGTTCGAGATGCTGATCTAACTGAGCAATGCAGACTGAGAAAAAAAAAATATGTCAACGTTTTTTCCAGCAGGAGAGCAAGATGTGATTCTTTATTCATTTGGTACTTGATGTGCTTTTTAGTTTTTCTTCTGCCGACCACTGGCATTGCATGACCCACCCGCTGAGCATCTCATATCTTAAAAGGAACTTGAACCAACGCTTTCACCTAATTTGCTGAATGTATTAAGCTCTAGTAGCGATCTATGCGCAACCTCTCTTACCAATGTTAGTTTGAACTCAACGAGCGGGATATATGTCTATGCAGTGGTGAATTATTGATGATTACGCGCGTTTCGCAAAGTAAACAGCGTGCAGCAACGGTTGTTCGGACCATCCGCGGAACTACATAACTACTTCGCAAAAGGTATCAGTATTGGCGCCTGTTTGGAAATGGATAGAACTGATAAAAAAGAAACGCATAGGCGCGATGCTTGAGCTTTAGTGAAGGGATATTTAGGCCGACATTAAGCGGTTTGGCGCATACCGAACTCCATGGTAAAGAAAAAAAAAAGTTGTATCGATCGACTTTGCATGACATTCAGCTCTTTTGTTGCCGGCGAGACTCTCTAATTCCTGCTGCCCGATATCCTTTCTTTATGGCGTGACACTGAGACGTTCTTTCTGTATGGCTTGACACTCTCGGCGCGTCTTGAACGTGCATGAAGCCTTAAGTTCATTTTTGTAGTTACTCTGGGATACAGACAATACGTACGCGGTATCTAAAATTCGACCACCCTGGGTTCTTTAACGTGCACTGAAATAGCACAGCAGAGAGGCATCTGGCTTTTCGCCTAAACCGAAAAGCGGTCGCCGAAGCCGGGATTCGATCGCGAACTTGGGAGCAGAAGTCGCGCGCCCTAACCACTTCGCCATCCCGGCTGGGTTTCATCAAATGTGAACCATCATAATGTGTGGTGGCATTACGACGCGGTTTCAACTGCAGTAGACCATACACTCCTGTAGAGTTGTCGACATGCGATATTCGACGTAAAGGGCCAGTTCGAGTCGTTCGAGTCGTGTTTCATTGCGAAAGCAATACTACTCTAGGTCTCGATCCTTCAGCGTGGCGCGGCTGCATCCACGTGACGCTGCGACGTCACACCTCACGTGACACTAGGGTGAGAGCTGGGCTACCAATCCAAGCGGTCGGCGTAGCGCGGCCGCACCCACATGACGTTGGGACGTCACACCCCATGTGACACTAGGGTGAGAGCTGGGCTACCAACTCAAGCGGTCGGTGTACGGGGGTCGCAGCCACGGCGCAGCGCGTGACGTCATGCCCCACGTGACACAAAAGCGGTCGTCGTGGCGTGCTAGAGGCGCAGCTGGTGCTCACGTGATACGTGACATCAGGCACGTTCAAAGCGGGGCGTTATATGTGGGCTGGCAGCAGCTGCCAACTTGGGTCTCTCGTTTCACATGGGACGGTTATGTCAGAATCAGCCTGCTAGGACCCTTGCATTCACGTTACACCTATAGGCCACTAAGGCACGTTCATACAGGTTGGTTAAAACGGAGCTTCATATATGGGCTGAGGAAGAAGAAAAAGAGAAGAAGAAAGCTCGGTCACCCGCGGCTAATGCTTTCGCTCAATATTTGGTTCAGCAGCGTTGAACCCTTGTAATTGTTTTGTGTGTGCTTCAGTTCGCTGTCTTCTGTGTAAAGAGTGGGTTGTCTGTGTCTACTTCTAAAGGATCGGAAGGAGGTGGCCTAGAGGATTGTATTCAACGCGGCTACATTTTAGATCTGCCAAATATGCAGCAGTACGTTTACTCAACCCGGAAAAAGGTGAACGGCTGTCTGTATGTCTAAGCAGTCGTCTGCAGAGGTAAGCAATGTTCACAATCTGCATTTAATGTACTTGTGCACTTTGCGATGTAAAATAAGTCGGATTGATGACGTATTGTGTTGTACAGCTGTAGTATTTGTCACTATATTATCTAAATAGTGTTGTAGGCGATTTAGTTTGACCGCCGTAAAGGGGTCACCGTACCTGTAGGTTGAAGCCGCGGTGAGTTATTGCGACAAGACGTGACGCATAAAGGCTGCAGCGTGAGTATAGACCCAACCGTTCTTGTATCGCGGAAAATAATACTATATATGTCCAGAGATTTTTGTAGTTTTAGCTTTTGTAGGAGGCAAATTGGGTCTTTTTTTTTAATTGGAAAAGTCTGAACTTAAAAAACGTTTGCATTAAAAAAGAAAGTTTGAAGCACTAATTTGCCCATGTATTGTCTCGTTCTACGCTTTTCGACTCGCACTTTTTCCCATATTCTTGTATGTGCTTTTTAATGTATTTTCATGTAAACTCGTGCTAGTTTAAATGCACGGTTGACAGCCGAGATAAAGGCACTATTTAGGGAACCCTAGCCTTAAGCTAGTAGCATTTGGAGCTCTAAGTCTTATGCACCTTTCTTCTGCTGTCGTTATACGGCTGGGGCCAGAACTGGGTCTGGCAACAGGCAGCGCGAACAATGGTGCTAAGACAGGAATTGTTCGACATAGTACTACACTGCTATGCCGTCGGATGGCGCTCGAAGCTTGCACAAAAGGCCGTCGGACGGTGCTCTCTAAATAAATAAATATACCGCGTGTTTCATGTGTTGTTTTTGAGATGTGTTTCGACGTAGAATGCATATGTTGTTGAAACGCGCCAACTATGGCGCCTTTTGTACTAAGGCGCCAACATGCATATGAATTCCATCCATACAAGCCGCTTTTTGCTGGTTTAAAATCGAAAAGCCCATTTTCAGGAGCAGTGGTTAGGGAATGGCTGCTGTTACGTCCACATACCGCTGCCGCACGACACCTTTTGTCAAGACCCCTTTAAGGCAAAACCTAACCTTCCTCATATTCCTTTATATGCTACCAATTGATCTAATTGCTGTAAGATCATATTGCCCAGTTGCGCAGAAATATCCTGAACATGAGATATGCGGGGTGCAAGGAGGCGGAATCTGGATGGATGGTTTGAATTCCTTTTGATTCTTTATTTGCGGGCAGTGGTTTGAAAATCGAGCTATTGATGAGAAAACTGAAATCATGCTACTTAGGAGCCACGTAGCAAGATATTCGTTTTATTCCTTATATGCAGTGCGAAATAGCATCACGCGATAACCAAGAACTTACTTCGAAAAGCGTAGCTTGTTACCTTCTCGGAACGGACAAGGTTCCTTTTACATTTCAAGCTTTTTTTCACTTTCTAGCAAGCCTTGTCCGAGTGCCTTGTCCGAGTTCTAGCGTGCTTCCACGGACCGCGGTTGTTGCTTATGGTGCGGTGATAGTGACTGTAAAAGCTTGATTGAAGACGTCGTCTCCTGCGCTTCGTAGCCCTAGGTACATACATGCCTGACCTCACTCTCCTTCAGACATTCATGTGATGACGATCCGATGATGTTGATGCATTTTGGCTTGCCGGCAGCATCAGATGTCTGAACATATTCCAGAGCAATAAGTATATAGCGTGGTAAGCTGTGCTTGTTTCTGGTATTCTCACACCAGCCTCACCTGTGCACTTGACACAGATGCATTTTAAACAAAAATAGAATATATAAATTGGTTCAAGGCGGCACGACAGCAGACGAGGATTCTATGTTGTACATGTGTGCGTCATTATTGAAGCCACCTGTGTGCATACGAATGGTGTAACAATGAAATCGCTCTAAAGGTTATTTAGCGACGATATATTCTTTGTGATCTGGTTTCGTTTGGCGTGTGAGGTTTTATGCCCGAAAGTGACTCAAGCTATAAGCAACACCGCAGTGGGCGATTCCGTAAATGTCGACTCCCTGGGGTTATTTAGCGCGGAATGACATCCCTGAGTACACGGGCACCTTGCCTTTGTGATCTGGATTGCGTATTCATTGCGTATGCATAGGATCAGATTGTTCAATAAGTGTTGAATATAGTTGGTTATCATTAAATTAAACTTCAATTTCGTTTCTTCAAAATAACAGCAATGGCAATCCGACATTAAACATTATGCATAATGGGCCCTTAACAATGTTGGGTTATTGTTATCTAAATAAATCACCGCGGACACAATAAAAGATAAATTTAAAATAAAAAAATACACAGCAGCTTAAGCCTCTAATTTAGAGGAGACGTGATAGCGCCTTTAACCACAGCATTTTCATTACTAAAATACCTGCATTACGAAACAGGCGCAGTTTGCCAAAATATACAACTTTTTTTTATTGTTCTAGTATTTGTTCAAAGAAAGGAAGGCGCAATATCTCCGCGATTCTCCATGAATATCTGAATTTGCATCTAAAGAGGTATACTTCGAGGATATATTTGCTGTTGGCTCGAAGCCTTGTCGCAGCTAACACTCATAACCTGAATAGCACATAGATGCTAAGTGAGAAGCGAAAAGTTATGACACTTTTCGTTGGGTGAACATTATGATAAAAACTCAAGTGCAGGATGTCTCCGACCCATTTTAATCAAAACCAAAGGGCACGGACACGGCAAGAATCTCTTACTGAACGAGCTGTGCACGCTAAAACTTTATTTTCCTGTAATAGGAATGTAGCTCGTACACTGTCAAAACTTTCCTGCCAAGAAAAGAGGTCTGGCGGGTGGCCAAATATCGAGCAGGGCATTGACATTGCTTTCTGAAAAGTGACGTAGCAAAGATCAGGAGAGCGTAGGAGCGCTGCAGCTAGCAGATGTGGCAGAGTAGAAGAGCGCCCCACACCTAAATGCATTAGGGCTGTGCAGCAAAATCTAATGCGTATGCATAAGCAGCGTAACGGATCTCGATCGATGCTAGGAACTGGACAATAGAATTTCACTGAAGGCACATGGAGTATTTGGCGCTCCCATAAGCCTGGAGTGGATTCCACATGTTCTGCATGTGGGAGATTTATCCAGAGGGAAAGAAAGTTTGGTGTTCGATTTCAGGTGGTTTAGGTTACGAGAGACGCCGTAGCGAAGGGCTCAGGAAATTTCGACCACCTGGAGTTCTTTAACGTGCCCTGGTGTCGCACAGCATACTGGCATCTTGCTTTCTGCCTCATTCGAAAAGTAGCCGCAGCGGCCGGGATTAGAACTTGCTTCCTTTCAAATCAGAAAAAGAACTTTGCAGTTAGTTATTTCTCTCATCTTAAAATGGACACATCTCATAAAGCAGTCATCCATACCAGGTGTTGTGAGTTCGGCATGTGTTTTACTCGCTCGAGCCATTCCTGCAGTCTTGAAGAAACCGTCTGTGCACACCGAAGGAAGGTGCGACTTTCAGATGCGCGTAGAAGCACCATTAGGCAGTAAAATATCACATAAAAATTTGCAATAATTTTAAAGCCACAAGCACTGCAGCATGAGAAAACAAGGTAAATAAAAAATATCGAAAACAAACAGCAATATTTATTAGGCGAGAGGTTTCTAATGACAACAAAACGAGTGTAAATGATTGCAGTTCAGTTCAGTTCAGTCGTTCAGTCGTGTCCGACTCTTCGTGCCCCTATGGACCATGTCACGCCACGCTTTCCGGAATATCACTATCTTCCTAACATCACATAACTTCATCTGCAGTGCCTCGAGGATGCCATCTAACTATCGCGTTCGATGCCTACCCCTTCTTCGGCGACCCTCAACCTTTTCCAACATCAAATCTTTCTCCAGCGACTACTCTCTTCTCATCAGATGACCAAAGTAGCTGAGCTTTAACTTTAGAATTTGACCCACCAATGAGCAGTCAGGGCTTATGGTCGACGATATCGACTGATTTTATTTTCTGGCAGTCTAAGGAACTCTCAAGAGCCTTCGCCAGCACCACAATTCAAACGCTTCAATTCTTCGGCGGTCAGCCTTTTTCACAGTCCAGCTCTCGCATCCATACATCACAACTGGAAAGACCATAGCACGAGTTATACGGATCTTGGTTGGCAGACTAATGTCTCTCCTCATTACTAGGCGGTCAAGGCTAACCATTGCCCTCTTTCCCAGAAGCAGGCGTCTCCTAATTTCATGGCTGCAGTCTCCTTCCGAGGTAATCTTGGAGCCCAAGAAGAGAAAATCTGTCATAGATTCCACTTCTTGTCCATTGATGCTCCAGGACTTGATAGGGCAAGACGCCATGATCTTTGTCTTTTTAATGTTCAGTTTAAGCCCAAACTTCTCACTCTCTTCTTCTACGCGCATCAGAAGTCTCTTGAGTTCCACTTCACTTTCTGCCATTAAAGTGGTATCATCCGCATATCTAAGGTTGTTGATACGTTTTCCAGCAATCTTCACTCCAGCTGAAGACTAGTCCAGACCGGCCTTCCTCATGATGCACTCTGCATATAGGTTAAATAGGCAGGGCGACAGTATGCAGCCTTGCCTCACTTCTTTCTCAATCGGAAACCAATCAGTAAGACCATGCCCAGTTCTGACTGTGGCCTCTTGTCCTTCATACAGGTTCCTGAGGAGACAGATGAGGTGAATTGGAACTCCCATCTCTTGGAGAGCTTGCCACAATCTGCTGTGATCTACGCAGTAAAACGCTTTCGCATAATCAATAAAGCAGAAGTAGATGGGTTTCTCGAACTCTCTTGCTTTTTCCATGATCCAGCGAAGGTTGGCAATTTAGTCTCTAGTTCCTCTGCCCTTGAAAAAAACCCAGCTTGCATGTCCGGAAGCTCCCGATCCACATACTGCTGCAGCCTTCCTTGGAGGATTTTCAACATCACCTTGCTAGCATGCGAAATAAGCGCGATCGTGCGGTAGTTGGAACAACCTTTGGCACTGCCTTTCTTTGGAATGGGGATGTAAACTGACCTCCTCCAATCCTGTGGCCACTGCAGAGTTGTCCAAATCTTCTGACATAATGTATGCAGAATGTTAACAGCGTCATGGTTGAGGTTTTGAAGCAACTCAGCTGGAATGCCATCAATTCCGCTAGCTTTGTTCTTAGAAAGGCTGGCTAAGGCCCATTCAACTTCACTCTTCAGGATGCCCGGCTCGAGATAAGTAATCACAACCGTCTTATGTTGGGTTTGCACATTCGGGTCCTTCTTGTACAGTTCTTCTGTGTATTCCTGCCACCTCTTCTTTATCTCTGAGGCTTCAGTGAGGTCCTTGCCTTGTTTGTCCTATATCACGCCCAGCTTAGCACAGAAGCTTCCTTTGATATCTTTGATTGTCTTATACAGCGCTCTTGTGTTCCTTAATTGGCTGTTGTCCTCAACTGCTCGGCACTGTATGTTTAGGAAGGCATTCTTATCTCTCCTTGCTATTTTCTGAAAATCCGCATTGAGAACCTTGTATCTTTCTCTTTACCCCGTAACTTTTGCCATCCTTCTTTCCTCAGCTATTTGCAAAGCCTCTTCAGATAACCCGTTTGCTTTCTTGCATTTCTTTTGCTTTGGAGCTACCTTAGTAGCAACTTCTTGTATTATATCACGAACATCAGTCCACATCTCTTCGGGCTCTCTGTCTTCTAATCTAATTTTTGAAATCGAGTCCTCACTTCCACAGCATATTCTAATGAAATTTAATCCAGATCATACCTGAAAGGCCTTCTAGTTTTCTGCGTTTTCCTCAATCGAAGCTTAATTTTGGCAACAAGAAGCTGACGATCGGTGCCACAATCGGCTCCAGGCCATGCTTTTACTGCTTGTATAGCGCTTCTCCATCTCTGCTGGCAAATAATATAATCGATCTGATTCCTGTACAGACCGTCCAGTGAAGTCCATGTGTACAGGCGCCTCTTGTGCTGTTGAAAATGAGTATTCGCTATGGTCAGGTTGTTTTCTTGACAAAACTCTGCTAGCCTCTGCCCAGCTTCATTTGGCTCGCCAAGACCGAACTTGCCTATAATTCCGGATATTTCTTCACTCCCTACCTTAGCATTCCAGTCTCCTATGAGAAAAACGACATCTGATGATGGGGTGCGGTCTAAAAGGCATTGTAGGTCCGCATAAAATATCTCAACGTCAGCTTCTTCAGCAGTAGTGGTCGGTGCATAGACTTGGATAACTGTTATGTTGAAAGGGTGACCTTGGATCCGAAGTGAAATCATGCGATCGTTTTTGGGGTTGTACCCTAGCACTGCTTTGCCCATTCTTCAGTTTACTGTGAGAGCAACCCCATTCCTTCTCTTGGATTCGTGCCCACAATAAAAGACATAATGGTCGCCGGAGTTAAATTCTCCCATTCCGGTCCACGTGAGCTCGCTGATACCCAAGATATCGATGTTCAATCTGTCCATTTCTCACTTGACGACATCCAGTTTACCTTGCGTCATAGATCTTACATTCCATGTTGCTATGTGATATATCTCCTTGCAATATCGAACTTTCCGGTCGCTTCCCGACACATCCACAACTGAGCGCCCTTTTGGCTTTAGCCCAGCCGCTTCATTCGTCCTGGAGCTACTAGGAATCGCTCTTTGTTCATCCCCAGTAACATGTGGGACGCCTTCCAAGCTGGGGGGCTCATCTTCCGGCGCCATATCATTAATGGTATTGTGACTGGCCATAGGGTTTTCTTGGCAGGAAATACTGGATTGGGTTGCCATTACCTTCTCCAGTGAATCACATTTTGTCAGAACTCTCTGCCGTGACCTTTCTATCTTGGGTGGCCCTACACAGCAGAGCTCACGACTTCATCGAGTTTCGCAAGCCCTTCCGCCACGACAAGGCAGTGATCCATGAAGAGGGTAAATGATAGCACATATACATAAATGCGCTAAGTAAACTGCACTGTAATTGTCCAAGCTGAAAGCCCATGCTATTGACATCCTACACTGAGCAATTTGGAAAACCTTTGGTCTTTGTACCACTTCCTTACGCAGTTGTTCACAAAAAAAAAAGACATTGCTATGCTATCTGAGCAACAATAAACGCTGGAGAGTATCGATGAACATCAATTTGTGCACTATACAAAGCGATGAGTGGTAACGCTAAGAGCAGAGCAGTTAACATGCATTTTTACATCTCGAATAGAAACATGAGCGACTTAAACATGTGCATATAAAGCGTTTTGCGCTTAAGCGTGCGCGTAATCGCCGTCTTACGCAGATATTCAATATTGCGTCAACACACCAGAGATCCTATTTGAGTCGACAAGGCGGGAAAATGCCTTTTGAGAACAATTGTGTAAGATGGTCGTACGAACCCGAAGGTGCTGTCCAAACGCTCGGTGTTGTAATCATAAGAATGCCAATAAGGTAGGTTTTACTGACTTAACATTTGCTGTTCAGTATTCTTGCACAGTCGTACAGATGTGCAATCACTTGTGTCGTAATTTGCCGCTGGAAATTTCGCGTCTCGTATACAATGTTTGTTTTTAGACTGTAAGACTTGTCTATACCATGAAACTCAAACGTTTTACATTTAATTTATTTCGTTCAGGCTTTTCAAGTTCACAGAGGCCATGCAAGTTCTGACTAACACATTATGTGCTGCTATGGAGGATTCCACTAAACATGCTCTTGCCGGAATTTTAGGGCGAATCCCTTTTTTGGCCTTTCAAAGCTTGCCCAGAATGCGTGATCAGAAAAGGTCCATCGCACTTCCACTTGAAGAAAGGAAAAATTGGTTGTCTCCACCGGGAATTGAAAAACTATCCCTGCGATCCCCAGGCAAATGCCTAAAGCAGTACTCCGCGCCCACTTTCCCTCTTTACTGTCCTGCTCTGACGCACGATATTTCACAAAATGATCGCCGAGTCGCAACATGAAGCGCACAAGGTTATGTCCTGGTGAACAATTTTGAGAGCTCTGTGGAATCTACACTGCAGAAATGAGAAAGCTGAGCGTTGCTGGGGCACACGGTGCATCATATTTTTCTCACTACCATTATCAACTACAAGCACTGTCATTATCAATGCTAATGTCATCAATGTCAATATATCAATAATTCAGCGTCACTGTTATCGTTACAATCATCTTCATGGTAGAAAAGGAGAAACGTCATGTGCGTTTCACGATCCCGGACGTGGCGAAGAAGCGCTCGGATGGGGAATCGAGTGATGGAGGTTCGATTCCTGGGAGAGAACAGATTTTTGTTTTTCTTATAACCTTAGTTTCGGCTTCGGGTGATGACATCATTCGACTGGCAGCTTTAGTGTTATCGGACGAATGAACACAGACAGTATGAACCTATAAAAATATGATGACAAAGTAGTTTCGTATCAGCCACGAAATGAAGCTTTACGGCACCGTTTATGTCTGAAAGGCTGTGAAACGCATAACATAGTTTCTTGCGGTCAAAAAGAACAATTTCCTAGTGGTTTGAAGGCACTTCGGCATTTAATGGCGCAATGGTGGCTTCCATTTGCGGCTGGGATGAAAATTATTTGGTTTCAAGACCTTTGACGAAGACTACCTGTAGGGACGTCAAGATATGCCAAAATTAGCCTGTCTTTTTGGCATTATAAATCCCGCTGTTGCATCGAATTTTCTTCCCGTCTGAGCATGTCGGGACATTCTGCAGCCGCTTTTTGTACCAAAAAAGAAGACTCTCTAAAATAAATTTGAGCAGATCTTCAATCTGTGTTAGAGTGATAGCCAGTCATAATTTAGCTCCATGTAAGTGGAGGCCCATAAGCATAATTATATCAAAAGAAACCTGTGTATCATTATCTCTTTTTCAATCATTCATTTTGTTTTGCATTACAAAAGCAAGCCATGAAAACCGGAGGAGAGTAGGCAAAAGGTTTGTCGACACCTGATGAAGGCCCATCCACCCGGTAAGAAGACTATTTAAAGAAATATATCTAGAAAGCATAGTATAAAGGCATATAACTTGCACAGATTGATACATTAGAAATCACGTTATATCACAGAATATCGCTTACATGACAGAAAACGGAGAGGTCTTCGCCCTGCAGTGGGTATAGTCAGGCTGATAATGATGATGAATCTCATATTACACCGAGAAACAAAATACCTAGTATGTGTACAGAAGAAATACATATAAGACTGCAAGGAATTACAGCTACGCACGTCTGGGCAATCCAGTCCGCAAAAACAAATGTGAAATACAAAAGGTCTAATCAAAGTTTCGTTCGGATTAGGTCCCTAGACCTAGGTTGAATACACGTTTTTTAATTTGTTAATCACTACAGTTTTCAAGGGCACGATCTAAAATTTGTGCATAGGAAGACAACAAACTAGATGGGAGGTATGTCAGCCTTTCAAAGCCGTAGTTTGAGCTAGCATTCGAGACATTGTATTTTACGTGACGTAATCTATAACTATGGAATGCTAAAGAGTGTCTCAAAATTTTGTCTCTTTTTATCAGCGTGCGGCCATGATATGCGACCTTCCTTTTGTAAGTCTGCTCAACGGAAATAAGGCTCCATTTCTGAAAATGTTCTTTCGTGCTTTTTTATTACGTATGTTTGCTATAGCGTGGACAGCTCTTTTCTGTAGTAGCAATATTTTTGTTTGGATCATTTGTGTTGCGTTTCCCCATACCTGTAATTCACAATTTTGTATCAATTAATAAATGAATAGAACAGTTGTATTTTGAATCTTAGCGGTAGTAGCGCTCTAAACATATTTGTAATGCAGATAGAACTGTATATTTTTCGGCTAAAATAATCAATGTGATCGGACCATATGAGGTGTTCTTCAAACAACACGCCCTAAAACTTTATCGATTTTTCATGACTAAACACATTATAATCAAATTTCAGCACGAGGTTGTCTAGTACAGTTTTGGTTTCGGCTCTAAGAGTACATATTTGGTTTTCTTGACATTTAGTCCAAGCCTGTTGCCATGGGCCATTATGACCCATTATGAGGGCCTTAAGTCATTATGAGAGTTCTGCCAACTTGAGATTAGCTCTTTGCTCTGTATGCCCTAAGGTTCTCTATTGAAGAAAAGGTGTTTGTGTAATCAGCATACATAATCACATCTTTTGTGTAGGGAATATGTTGGCTATACCATTGATATAAAGCAAGAATAAAACAGGACACAATACTGAGTCTTGGAGAACTACGGTTGAAATTTTGCCCATGTTAGATTGAAAACCATCTACTACTATAAATTGGACTCGGTTATCAAGGTAGCTACTTATTAAATATACGAGAATACATCTTATGCCATAGTGGCACAACTTTTTTTTAGTATACCATGTTTAATAGTGTCAAACGCTTTACGTAAATCTAAAAATGTTTCTATGGTAAGAATTTGTTCTGTATGCTTTCTAATAGTTTTTCTTTTATCTATAATTATGCATTGATTGCATCCTGTCTAAATTAGAGAATAATGCGCGACGCTCTTGGAAAATCGTTCGTTATAGTCCGTTGCAATGCACCCCAACAATCCTCTGTTTCTCAGCAATGAAAAAATTTGGTCTCTATTGTTTTTGGTTTCTTGCAGATGAGATCAGGCATTTCTCACGGTGACCAAACAATCTTCCCTCAAAAAATATCTTTACTAGTAACGTTCCGGCATGTAGTTCAAAGGAAAAGGTCCTAGCTCCTGGCGGCAACTACATTTTTTACTCTCTTTACGACATCACTGCCTAGGTGTCCAATTGCATGCGGCCTTGTACAAGGACTATGAGAAATAACATCACACAGACCGCAGTAAAGCTTTATTCGCTTTATACCGACTAAGCATTCCACAGGCAAAGCGCTAAAAGCTAACACTCCGATGGCCTCCCTATACTAACCAAAACTCTCACACGCTATATACTTCTTCGGTGAAGCCAACGAACTCTGGAAGCAGGCGCACTAGCCTGACTTAGTAGATGGTGTGCAATAATGCGTCGAATACGTCGCGAGGAAATAAAATCGGTTGACCACTGGGCGTAAAAAGAGGTGCTCGAGCCTCAAACCCTCCTCTTGAATCAATAGGAACTGGTTCGTACTCCCAATTCCAAACCTAAATGTTGTCGAAGAAGGCCAACTCTAGCTCTATGGAGCTTCTGTACATTTACATGCGAACAATACCGTAGTTGTATTACCTGCCAAAGCTCGCTACTATCACCCTTTACTGGACACGAAAAATTACGATCTTTTTCTCAATACCCCAACATTGTGTATTAAAATACTATACGCCGCGGCTTGCGAGAAAGAGACCTCTTTGTCTGGCGTAAGGATGAGAGTAGCGGCGAAAATCGCATTGCAGTTAGTAGTGATAACGATAAATGCGACAATGAAATGGGCACCGCAGTGAGTGATAATGATCATAGTATTGATGTCAATGACGGGTAATTTAGTTGATAAATAATATAGTACGAAGACAATGACAATTCAGTTTAGAAACCAGTCCCGTAAAGTGTCTTTCGCCATTTCTGCCCTTCAGCAAAGTTCAGCAAGGTCTTCAACATTTTTCCTTATTTAGTGGGATGGCAGGCTAAGCATGTAAATCGTCTAGACATCTCGAAAGCTCAAGCTATATACGTCAGGCTGAAGCCATATATTTCAAGAGTAATGCGCTCTGCGTGCGCGGGTTAAACATTTGCGTGATAAGAACAGAATTAACTATGCCACTCATTTTATAACAACGTATCATCCAAAATAACATGATAAGCGGTAAGCTGGATGGTATAACTTTACGTAAACTCAGGATCACCTCGAGAATTGCCAAGGTCTTTAGATAATCAACTAAAAATATCAAGACAAGAATTTCACACCTAGAAACGCCTTCCGGTTTGACAGGTTTATTTAGAATCACACGGCGGTTATAAAAGTTACATGTAGACTGTTTTATTGGCTTTGTGGGCAGTCGCAAAAAGGAGAACTCGTTCTTTAATTTATTAATTGGTCAACAAAATACATTATACATGTAAATTAGGTATTGACAAAATATTGCTAGTGCGTTTTTATTAGGCACCTTACGATACTTTACTGACATTCTAGTGCCAAGCTTTGCACAAACTGCGCTGAAGAACTGCTGGAAATGTATTACATTTATTGCTGGTGAAAACTCTGCGAAGGACGGAGATTCCAATCACCACCTCTCCTGGCAGACCGCGCGTAATTTGAACAGCGCGACCGTTGTGAACTTTGCCTTTGCAAAGTCTTAAGAATAGCTCTGCCCTACCGTGTACGGCGGCGGCGCTAAGGCGGTGAAAAGCTGCATCCTTCAGCACTTTGTGCTCGGCCAAGCCGCCCAATTTCAATAAAGTGGGACGTTAAACTCCTCCAGCTAATGACCCTTGACAAACTCTGATGTTGTACTGTTGTTTTACCGTGAGGCAGTAGAGCTCAGGAAGAAATTATTGGCGAGAGTAGTGTCGAGGTGTAAAGCGATCTTCAGACGTCCTCGAATTCAGGTAGCACAAAGTGGGCTATAAGGGTGGGCCCCGGTGAGTCCGATGTAGGCAATGCAGGACAGTCCCGGTGGGCTCAATGTGGGCGCTGTAGGAGGGGCCGACGTAGACCTGAAGAGGGCTGTCGACAAAGCCCCGATGTGCCCTACTAGGGACCGATGCAGGCCGCCCTTGCGGGGCTGCCCACATTTTTCCCGCATTGCCAAAAGGGAACATCCCGCCAACTCCCCCCGATGGTCCTACTTTGGACAGATTCGGGCAGCCGCTCTCGATGAACAATTTTTTTATTTCGTTTAGCCCCTCAGATAAAGACGTAGGACCGATCCGGGTTCTATAACGTAAGCCGCACTTGGGCTTGCCCACATTATTCTCAGAGGGGTCCGATGCAGGAAATTGATGGAAAGCCCTAGTCCAAGATCTGCCAATAAATATTTATGCTCATAATTAAGTAATTATTTTATACATGTCTGCACTTTCTAAATAGCCAGAATATTAAATTTTACAATACTTCATAACATTAATCTAGCCTAAATGACTTCATGTATCTTGTTCAGGCTATAGAGGCGTGTGTTCTGAACAGTAATATTGCGCCGAGAGTTGCAGGCTATCCACAGTAACCACATAAGGAGCAAAAGTTAGCAATCAGTATGTTTTAGTATTTTTAGCGCAATTTGCATGAGCGCGAGAACTAAAGCCATGTAATATTTTTAACCGACTAAACATGGCAACCACTGTTATACAAATCTTCTATAATAGTAATTTAGGGCAACATCTAATACAAATAAAGGTTGGAAAGAATGATTACACAATTGCACGCACGCCTTCTAGCCCCATTACGGCCGATGTGGGACCTACAGCGGTTTTGTGTGGGCAGCCCCAATTGGGCTGAGTGTTGTTTTTGAACCTAAAGCCCCCTTGCTGTTACACGGGACTTCCAATTTCCCACAAGGGACCGATGTTGGTATTATCCGGGCCCTCCCGCCTTCCAGCCCCATTACGGCCCATGTGGGATATAAAGCAGTTTTATGTGGGCAGCCCCAATTGGACTGGACGTTGTTTTCGAACCTAGAGCCCACCTGCTGTTGCACGGGCCTTCAAAGTCCCCACAAAGGACCGATTTTGGTACCATGCGGGCACGCCTGCCTTCCAGCCCCATTACAGCCTATGTGGGACCTAAAGCGGTTTAGCTAAGGCTGCCCCATTTGGGCTTCACGAGGGCTTGCCCAAATTGAGCCCTTATTCATATTTCACCTGCCCTCAAGTAATCTACAAGGGGCCGATTGGGGCAGCATGTGGGTAGGTCCGTTTTCTTGCCCCACTACGGCCGATGTTGGTCCCACAAAGATTTAATGAGGGCGGCCTCATTTCGGATCTATGAGGACTTTCCCATAAAAAGCCCACATTTAGGTTGGATTGCCCTCAAATATCCGGCAAGGACCCTTGTGGTCTGGATGCAGGAATGTGCTCTGCATTAGCCCAAGAAACGCCGCTATGGGACCCATGTAAGGTCCCATAGCGGCAAGCCCAAATGGGGCTTGCCCACTTTTGCCCCATCGGTGACCGATGCAAGTTTTATGATGGTGGCCCCAGCCCCACTTGCCTACATCGGACCTACTGGGGCCCCACATTCCGTGCTACCTGAGTAACTAATCCCCTGGCGGCGCAACCCTCTCAGGCCACGGCAGATCTCAAGCGGGTAACCAGCTCTCAGGCTGATTGCGTCTCACAGCCCTCCGACAAATGCTGCCTGCGTATTGTAGAATTTCATTTGTACCCGTTGCACAGGCTATCTAATCCAACAGGAATGCGGTTCTTTGGGGTGAGAGGGAGACCGTTATGACCACACGTCGAGTGCACTGCTCGCAAGGAGGAGGTGCCACGGTATCTCCTCAACCGTCATTGCAGTAGAAAGTCACGGCCAGTAGTCTTCGGCCCTTGTGCCGATCCTGTGTCTAATGTTCTTTAAATATTGTATAAAACGCGTTGTAGTCATCTCAGCGATGCTATCTCGGAGTCTTCGCAACCGCCAAGGGAGCTAGTAGATCTCGATCACAAAAATAGTGACGAGTGCTAGCCCCCAACTCCACTGTGCAGCAACATCCACACCAAAGCTGAGAGAGTTAACGTACCAGTGTGATACTTTGTCAATTGTTTTTCCCTAGCTGACATTCACATTCTCATTACTTGCAGTTCCCCTGTGATTTTCTGAATTCAAGGGAACATTATTAGTCTATGTGCCACCGACACACTCCACAGGGCTCATGATATTACAGAGGAGAAGGACATTTGCTCAATAGAAGTATGCTCGGTCGGTAGCATACAGACTAAGCAAACCAGTGCTTCTACACAGCCTCCTACAAAAGCGCGTCGTATCCGTTACTTAAACTGCGGATAAAAAAAAACTGAGTGTCGTGAAACAGAGCAGCCATTTAGGCTGCCATTGTTGCCCTTATTCACAAATACGCGAGCCGAAATTGAACATTTAGAGCTGAATTTCCTGTTACATACGCGCTAGAGTTATGCAAATGAGAGTAGTCAAGAAATGCTACGTTTACAAGGTAATGATGCAAGAGGCTCGTTTTTATTATTATATTTTTAATTCGGTTGCTGATAACAGCTTTGTGTCTGCCTGGCTGCATAGCGCACCTGCGAAAAATGTTTAATGCACTAAAGACTATTGCTTGTTAAAAATCTTTAAACTGAAAAGATAAGCGGCACTGAACTATTTTACTGATTGATTTGTCCTTTCTTGATGCCGAAAAATATCCTAGCAGCCTACATTTTACGACGAACTTTACGAGAATGGTACTATACTACACCGAAAATAACAAACACAAAGGATACAGCTTGAAACAGAAAGAAAGATTTCAATGGGAAAGTGATACTAATAAAGGCAACTGCCTGAAGTCACGCTCAAGAAATTAAGGTAAGCTTCACTGCACACAATGGCAGCTCGGCAACCAAAGTTCTACATAAAGAAAGTAGTAAAATTTCTATAAAAAAAGGTGCTAGGTCAGGAGATACAATCTCCAAGCACTATTTGCAGCTTGATTAACAGAATTATTCAGACTTATAATTAGAGCAGTTAGAGGTAAATGTTGATGGAGAATGCCCCAGTAATTGCAAATCACTGATGACATAGCCTTTCTACGTAATACAGGGGACGAATCGATTATAATGATTAATGACATTGACAGGAAAAGCAGAAAGCCAGAACAAAAAATCAATATTAAAAAGTATAAAATTATGTTCAATAGCCTGGGCAAGGAACAACAGTTTACAATACGTTGAGAAGTACTGGAATTGGTGGGCAAATAGTTTTGCTTATAGCACAGGTTACAAACGCCAATTTTGATGACGGAATGCAAATACTTGGTTTACTTTAGTTTGGTGTGGTGTAGTGGTTACGGCGCTCGACTACTGTTCCCAAGGACGCGGGATTGAATCCCGGCCTCGGCGGCCGCTTTTCGACGGAGGCGAAAAGTAAAGCGCCCGCGTGCTGTGCGATGTCAGTGCACGTTAAAGAACCCCAGGGGGTCGAAATTTCCGGAGTCCTCCACTACAGCGTCTCTCATAGCCTGAGTTGCTTTGGGACGTTAAAACCCACAAACCAAACCAAACCAAATACTTGGAAAACTTGGAAAAATAAGACTGAAACGGAGCGCCTTTGGCAAGCACTCCCAGATTATGACTACCCGCTTACCGGTATCGCTGAAGAACAATGTATACAACAATTCCATCTCGCCTGTACTTTTCTATGGGGCTGAAACGTGGAGGCTAACGAGAATAGTTCTGCCTAAGTTGAGGAAAATGCAGAGAGCTATGGAATGGAAAAGGGTATAGATGTGACGTTTAGACATAGCAAGCGGGCTGAGCGGGTCAGAAAAATAACTCGAGTTAATGACATTCTAATGAAATGACGGAATTGCCACGTGCAGCGCATGTACTTCTAAAGTAAGGTTGGCGGATAAGGTTAAGATGTTTATTGGGAAGAAGCGGATACAGCTTGCGTATGACCGGGTCACTGAGGCAACATCGGAGAGGCATTCGCCTTGCAGTAAGTATATGCCGGATGATGATGGGGATGATGATGGTGGAAACAGAACAGGTAGATTATCGAAAAGCCTTTTCCCATGTACATGATTATGATAAAGATTAAGGGAGGCATTTTAACAGCATATTATAAGAAGAATAAATGCCTCGATTTTCTCTGGGAACATATAGCTGTGCGCTATCCCGCTTTTCGTTTTTAGCTCGACATATATACAGGTTGTAAATATTGCTAGCTATATCCACGTACTTGTACTGGACACCTTGCAAAAATATAAAAAGCTTTTATATTCATAGGCACCTATTTTTATTGTTCACTGAATCAGCCCACTGTGCGGTTAACTAAAACCCATTTACGAGAAATATGTTAGAGAATTGTATTCTCGTAGCAGAAAGGTATATGTAGAATGGTAGGACAAAGTATATTAAACCATGCTTCCATCACATTGTTTTATATTTAAGGCTCTCAACTTGGGGGAAAGTCTATCAAGCATTGAATTTTTCCAAGTTCCAACAATGACAAAACAGCATATAGAACCACTAATGCTAACTCAATGCGCTCTACAGCTGTACAATATCAACTTCGAAAAGTCTTCAATCATTTCGTAAAAATAGTTTCATTTTTACAAGCATAGTTGAAGAAAGAAGCTTGCCCAGTCTCGGGCGCTCTGTGTTGGTCAGCTAGATCAGAAGCTATCCGCCAAGATACATACGCTTGAAGCGAGGTGAAAATGTCACGAATTATCTGACAAGATCGGGTGTAAACAATGCACTCGGCGCTATTGGTCGACATACGTCTTCTTCCTCCGCCCTCCAAGCACAACCTGCTCAAGCACTGAAGACATCTGATAGCAGAGCTGCGTCCCCGAAACCCTTCCTATGTTCATGTTACTGCTCACGGAACGCTCTTGACTCGTTCAACACTCTACAGACCCTTGCGGCGTTCCTCGTTCCTTTCACCTCGGTCGTCATTTATGAACCAGCCACATGCTGCACATTCCCTCGTGTCCCGCGTCCATACTCCTACACACCGCGACCAATTGAAGAAATTGATGGTTGAACACAGATGTACATTTTTGATCCAAGACTTTCCTCTGTGAGCCAAATAAAAACTTCTACATTCTGTCAATAAGCGTATCAGCCCTAGCTGCCAGATTAGTGAGCATACTTCTTGGCTCTATTTTAAACGTCACAATTTGTACGCATATTCGCGACTAAAGTTTTGCAATGTGTGGAATGCCAAAATTATTATCACTTGTTAGTTCCAAACACTACATGAAAATTCGCTTTTATTTTAGAAGATAAAACTCTGCTTTACAAATACTTAGCTTTGAGTTTATTAAATCTTTCGATAACCCCACAGGAACAAGTAGTTTTGATAATACCGAGCATACCGCAACTCTTTATTTGCATATATGCATATATAGGCGCTTAAACTGAAATCGCGGACATTTTTCCTGGGAAGGCGATTTAACTTAACATGCTGCAGTTAGCATTTTCTTTATTTAGCTCGTTGCCGATATAAAGATGATGGTTAACGATGGCTGAGTTAACATTTTTTCTCAGCTTCACTCGCCTTTTTGTTTGGAGTATTTGATTTGGGGTACCACAATTAGGGCTTCATTTGCTGTACATAATGTCACTGTTTTTATCAAGATTTGTGTCCTTGTCACAAGCAGCTAGCTCCAAAATGCACATCTCATAGAGGAAAACCCATGATTCCGCAAGTAAAGTTCTGTACTGTGACACCAATTTACCAGCCTCAAGGGTGTTGTGTGCGACCTTTGTTTTCAGGTGTACTTTGTTAAAGAAAATTGCTCTTACTATTCTAATCAGTCAGCTCGGAGCCTACACATTTCAGGTAGTGTGTTATTTCTTCACCATCTCGAACAATCAATATTCGATATGCCTAGATAATGATATTATTAGTAACTCACTTTTATGACCAAAATTATTATTTAGAGTTCATTTCTTTCAAGAAGATTTCATTTAGTTTTGCTTACAACACCCGTTCAATTTTTAACTTAAATTCCGATTCCAGAGTCACTGCCATCTGCAATTAAGTCGCCCATCAGTCCGGCGAGTACAATGAAATATTTGAGTTTTTTGAGTAACGTTGTCGTGATAAAGCATGTAGAGAAATAAAACGAGCATTTAACCACATGGAAGCTGCTTAGAACGGTAACAGATGATGCTTTATATAAGCCACTTCTGTGCGTCTGTGTACTGTTTGTAATACTTCAATTCAGCTTACTGCAGCTCTTTTTGCTTTAACGGCCAGCGCTTTTTTATTTCTTTAAAACTTAGCACTCCTCTTTCAATACCTTTTAGCCGTCAATCTGTCACAGAGTATATTTGATCACCTACGCAATATTTATTTCCTCTACAACCCGTTTGTTTGTTGCAGGACTGTAAATTACGGTTTTTCCTTTTCGACCAGCTAAGAGAACTGCTGTAGCTGATGAGCCGCATTATCAGTGCGTTCGCTCTCTTAAACAATGCTAGGCTCATGAGGGCAGTACGCTGCATTTAGGAGGATGTCTGTCTGTGCACACGAATTTTGTCATGCGCCTGCAACATTTTACGTCAACGTGCCCAGCCCTTTGTTCCCACTAATTGCCTTGGACTGCGCGAGCTTTGATATGGCTGCCTTTCGAAGCAGAAAGCGCTCAGCGTTTTGCATTAGCGAAAATAAAGCTGAAATATAACCTTCGGCATGTTTAAAAAATTTCACAGGCGCGTTACTTTCATGGGCAGCACAAGAGGTCATTTTGTTGCAAGAAAAGAACTTTCTTTGACTCTCACCGAAGTACCAACTTGCAATAGTTCGATCATATTGTTCCCAGGTAGTGCTGGCCTATGAGGCCCAAACGCAAACATCCTGATAGTATTCATCATCATCATCATCAGCCTGACTCTACCCACTGCAAGTCGAAGGCCTCTCCCATATTTCTCCATTTAACCCGATTCTGTGCAAGCTGCATCCGCTTGACCCCCGCGAACTTCTTAACCTCATCCGCCCACCTAACTTTCTGCCGCCCCCTGCTACGCTTTCCTTCTCTTGGAATGCAGTTTGTTACCCTAAGCGGCCATCGGTTATCCTCTCTTCGCACTACATGTCCTGCCCATGCCCATTTCTTCTTCTTAATTTCCACTAGAACGTCGGAAAATTGAGTTATTTCTCTGACCCACTCTGCACGCTTCCTATCTCTTAATGTTAGCCCTACCATTTTTCGTTCCATAGCCCTCTGGGTTGTCCTCAACTTATGTAGAACTCTCTTGGTTAGCCTCCACGTTTCAGCCCCATAGGTGAGTACAGGTAAGATGCAACTGTTGTATTTCTTTCCTCTTGAGCGATACCGGTAAGCTGCTAGTCATAATCTGCGAGTGCTTCCCAATGCGCTTCATCCCAATCTTATTCTTTTGTAATTTCCTTTTCATGGTCCGGATCTGCGGTTACTACCTGTCCTAAGTAGACATAATCGCCTACTACTTCCAGTACTTCGCTACCTAATGTAAACTGCTGTTACTTCCCGAGGCTGTTGAACATTACCTTAGTCTTCTGCATATTGATTTTCAAGCCTACCTTTCTACTTTTCCTGTCTAGGTCATCAATCATTATTTGCAGTTCATTCTCCGAGTTGATTAGCCAGGCAATGTCATCAGCAAATCGCAGATTACTGAGGCATTCTCCATCTACCCTTATCCCTAACTCCTCCCATTCCAAGTCTCTAAATACTTCCTCTAAACAAGCTGGTAGTATTACTATAAATTTAAAACCTTTGTGGGCGAATAAAATGAAAATAATATTAGCCGCCACACAGGGTTCTGATAGGTAGATTGCTACTGAGATCCCGCTGACGGAGCAATGACACACAATAACTGCGCTTGGGGGCCCTGAAAAAGGTATATTTATATACCTTGTTTTCACTTTCTGTTTGTTTCTGCATATTTATATCAATTACAAGCACATTGACCTCGCTGAAATACAGGGGTTCATCATGAAAAGTCTGCTCGGAGCAATCGACCACGAAAGAGGCCGTAAGAGACATCTGTTTGAGTTGCCTTTTGAGACGGCATCTGTACCTATCCACCATTTGACCCCATGGCCTGCACGGTAACAATACCGGGGTCACCTTTCGGCACCCCACACTCAGAAGCGACCCAACTACATATATTGCTTCCCCTACATCGCCACCCGTCCTCGAGTGAGCCTGGCACCGGTCACAACATCCGCAACGGATCTCACTGAAACCTCTGGGACACATGCGCGCTCATTTATTACTTAATAAAGAAATTTCATTCTGAATATATATTTCAGGTTTATTTGTCTTCAGTGCATTTTCCAGAGAGTTCCACAAACAGATCTGTATGAAAATGCCCGCAAACAACGGATTGCAAACGAAACAGGCAACGAATATATAAATATTGACATTGGCATAGAAGAAGATAGGCTCAGTTTCAAATTGCAATATCAATTATTTTGGGTGCATGAGAACATTAGAAGCCAGTGAACAACATCTGATGCAAATATTATGGTAGTCAATAAATAAGCTTGTCTTGCCAATATTGAATAACCAGTCTATAGTCGTAATTACCGGTTTGAGACTGGTACACCATTATTGTAAGTATGCCGGATACTCCTATGGCTAAATATATGTCCTACACCAGTTTTTAGAGCGGTTACATTTGACTCTGGTAGCCCAGGGGTCGAATGTCAATAAAGGCTTAAGGTTGTGTGATTGTGTTCTGATGCTGACCCATTGTTGGTCCAATGATGTTGTGCTGATTGAGACGCTGCCTTTGGAAAATAAATATCTACCCCAGGTGGATTTCGAAACCGAAAATCCCTCTAAGAAGGGGTCTTAATAAAAGCCAGAAAAGCTGCCATATATCAATATAATCCAATCGAAAGTAGTCAGTAGCGGAGATAGCGATGACACCATGCTATGATGACTAGAAGTAATACGTGACGCCAACGGGAGATTTGAAGCCTCCATTTAGAGCCGAGCATAGGTGATGCTGTGGCCCGTAATGCGATGCTTGGTACACGCCGCTGGCTTTGGGCGCCTTGGGTATATTTGGGATTGCCGTGCGTGAAACGTGTGGGCCTTCCAGTGATGTTGCAAGCAATAGTTGCAAGGATGCAATTTTGACCATTAAAATTGATTGATCGCCACTCCGATACTTCTACTGCGTATAACCTCGGCGTAACGAAAAAAAAACTTTGTGAATCCTTTCAGTTTGAGGAAGTGAAGAATTTGACGAAATTTCTTGGGGTGGGGATAATGCATGACCAAAGTGGAAGACATAGACAAATAAAAATAGATGAATAGACGTTCCGACCCTATGGGGTCGCATTCTTTTGGTCTGTGTCTTCCACTACTTTAGTTTCAGGAATACGAGGCGTCAGCTGACTTCAAAAAATCTGTATGGGGTTCCAAGCAAACAAAAGAGAACATAGCAAACATTTTGCGTCGTAGCAATCTCAAAGTAGTGCACAACATACCATTCACGGCAATTAAAAATAATGTACGCAAGCTTCTGTGTAGTTAGAAAACAAACATTAAACATTGGACACTGGCGGTGCATCGCTCGCTAGTAAGAAATTCGGAGGCAGGAATATCACTTCTCACTATATAAAAAAATTATTTCATCTTGAAGGTAAAATATGCAACTTAGAGCATCATCCAAAGCTTTTAGTATTTTCTTCCTTTCCTGTTTGGCGTTTCCCTTACAGTTTTTTGGGCCTAGACAAAGAAGTGGAGCCTAGTAAGAACATACAACTTGATAATTTTGTTTCAGATGGACATACTGTGGTTAGAGCATCCCACAGTGGTAAGCTTTGTCGAGAAGCTCTTCCGGTTGCTTTTTAGTGTTCGTATTTCTGTTTTCAGCTCCCAGCATGCCGCTTAGCACTGCTGAAGCACATTGCTTCCAATAAGTGATTTCTGGACACCTAAAGCATTGACCAAGATTAGAAACTGCGAGGAAGTTGAATGGTCTTTGCATCCGGACATTTGCCGAATGACTCCAAACAGTCTCTCCTAAAGGTTCTGACACAAGCAGGAAGTCGTCATATTCAATCAATCAATCAATCAATCAAAGTATCTTTATTTCGCAACTTTAAAAGGCGAAATAGGTGGCCGGGAAAAAGCTGCGTCCTTGCAGCTTCACTGCGCTCCAACCACCCATCAGCAGTGGAAACGGATTACATTAGAAACAAAAGAACTATATTTACACATCACGTACCAGTACAAGAGCATATCGGCATGCAGAAATGAAAACTTACAGTGGTATTTGAAAGAAAAATTAAAATGCTCATAATACACTTTTCATAAAAATTAAAAAGTGAAAAGTTAGCTTCTACAATATTATTGAAGGTGACGGGCATTTTATACACTGCACTCTACATAAGGTGCAACAGTAATGAATACTGAAATTATTCAGATAAAACACATAAAATGTGTACTAGAAATAAAAATAGGCTCAAAAATGCGAGTAAAAATGACCGAAAAGAAAAATAGCTTGGTTGCGCGGAAGTTCACCTTCGTGGTCAAATAGGGTGGCAAGTGGGAAATGCTTGACATGGTAACATGAAATACCTCCACTGTACTGTGAATAAGGAAGCCTTCAGAGCCGGCAGTCGGTTCCCATGCGTCTACATAAGCCGAAAACTTTAAATGATCTTCTGCGTATCTCCAACCCGGTATGCACCTAATCTGCACTTTGATGTTATGGCCTCAATTAACCTTCTTATTTTTCAACACAGCTGGCTGTAGCAGGTGGGCTCGTCTGCTTTTCTTCGAGGTTTTCATTAAAGAAACAGGCTTCTGAGTGGAATTCCAGTAAAATGCGTAGCGGGGCTAGTCGGTTCATGCTCGTAAACGTATGTAAAGCGCAACAGAGACACCAAAATCAGACAAGAGAGACAGGACAGGGCGCTTTGTCCTGTCTTTCTTGTCTGATTGTGGTGTCTCTGTTGCGCTTTACATAGGTTTAAGCCTCTGAGTGTTTCGTCACTAAAAAGCCTGAATGCGTAAATAACTCTCAATTTAAAGAAGACTTTCGTCCGCACGAGACATTTATTAATAAGACGCATGGCTTTGAGGGACGTGGACGCTGTGCAAAGTTCCGGACATTGAATAGGGTCAACACTGGCATGGACGTCTTGCAGTTTCAAACCAGCTCGCACCGAGGCATTTCTGGCACATTTTGCAAGGTGCAAAAGTCAGAGAGGAAGTACAGGAAGCGGTCTGAGTCTGTGCGCAGCTGCATTCTACAGACCATGTTTTCTTTTCTGCCGTGTATGCCAAAAGAGTGCCACATAAACCTGCTCCACGCAGCTCCGTCACTGGTCATCAAGTTTAAGAGCAAGCTAGCATTTTCTCACATGACCCCCAGCTTCGAGGATTACTTTAGCTAAAGTGGTTGACTTCCCCATTGCTATGGGATCCCAACACGCCAATAGTCTGGTACAAACGATACGCAAGCCATAGGCGTCGAATGTGATGGAGAGCTCACATTTCGATGAGAAATTCCAAGGTCCACAAAATCTTCGATGGTACCGTTGGATGCTAAACTAAACGTTTCGAATGGCTCAATCGCATCGGTTAAGGGTCCGCCATGGATTTGGTATCAGTGCATTCCTTTTGTTCTAATGCAGCTCTAAACATCTCCTCACTTAGGCAAAACCCATTCGGCCAAACCGCTCGGGAAGGCAACGTCATTATCTTGTTTCTGCATAAGTGCTCATAGATCCCGCACACACCACGCACATAAGTACGTATTCCAGCGCCCACTCACTTTCACACTTCATTCTTTTCATGCATTTTCTTTTAGACGCTGGAAAGCGCGCCGGGACCTGAGGCTGCTGGTTCATAGATGAAGCCTTACCCGCTTCCTGAAAGAATGCAAAATCAGTGCAAATTTGTTCGCCTCAACTGCTCAATGCGTGATTTGGCTAAAAGGACACTTAGACGGCGCCTTTTCGCTTTTACTGTTCGCAGCTTCAACCTATACGAAAGCGACAAGATCCCAGTTTTAATTTCCTTTTTCTGTATGATGCCTAATAAAGGAGTAGTCGGCTTAGGTGCTTGCCCTGCGCAAAGGCACTTTCTGGAGTATAACAAAATCCTCGGCAAAATAGGATTAACCTTCTGCTGCCACAGGTCTTTGCGATGACATTTGTTTCACATTCTCCTGTCTTAGCGAATCCTCTATAGAGAATCATGTAGTCCAGTTTGTAAAGCTACTCTTGTGAATTTTCCATGTCAGTAATGAGAAAGAGTTTAAATTTGTTTGGTAAGCTTTGTAGAAGCAGGTCCGGAGAGACAACAGGCACGCTCACAAAGCAGGTGTCTGGCGTCGACTCAGCGACGTTTCGGAAGTCTCTCTATAGTCGTCTCTATAGTAGTATAGTAGTATAGTAGTGTAGGGGTACTTGACGACAAGTGAAGTGGTGGAAAGTTGGAGCTCATTGTACCTTGTTGTGTGCGGCAAACTCGAAGACTGTGCAGCACAATTTGGTGGGGATATGTTGAGCTCGATTCTTCTAGGATTTGGACAGTTGGCGCCAAACCGACTGAATTATGGGAAGAGTGGCCGGTTGCTGCAGGACAGAGTGTGGGCACGTGTTTACAAGCCGCGCGTGTTTACACCCTTTCGAAGGAGTGTCTCGGTCGCGCACCCGTTCCCTGAGACGGCAGGTTGCCCTTTCGTTTGCGGTCCAGCTAGACGCCGCCTGTGCAACCTCCTGCGGTCCGGAAGCAGCCGCGCCCCTTTTGCGGTAGCGTAACCGCCACCGCCCGCTTCGGTCAGTGGACACTGCTAGTGGACATCTGTCTTGGAAAACAGCGGCTGCGTCAAAAGAAGTGGGGCGACAGAACTGGAAAGCTGGAGGCCCATTAATCGACAGCCGGCGGACACGCGGCCGTTTGGACACTCAAGTTCAAGCAAGGCTGACAGCGAGCTGAAGCGGACGAGCAGAGATCACTTTCGTCGGCTCTGAAGAATTCCCATTCCAAGGGGGGATGATACATAAATTGACCAGCATCGTGGTGGGAGGACCGGCGAGAGTGTGAAGGCAGCTCCTTATCGTGAACGGGTTTTCGTCAACGAATGTGGTTCGTTCATTAGGAAACTGCAAACTTTCTCCTCGCAGTTCGGCTGCATCTTATTCGGCACTTCGTTGGGGAACCGAGACATTTCGGAGATCATCAGGGACTGCAAACCATCACATACTAACTGCGTTTAGTATAAAGCAAAACGAAGCATAACAAAGTTTAAAATGCAGGAAAGGTAGAGCGGGGATACGCAGTGCTACGCACCTACTTCGTATTTGATTAAATATTCAAATCGGCCACATTTTTTAAAATATTATTAGGGCCTAGGCGAATGTTCCTCAGGTTCGCTTGACCTAATCTCTCCCGCTTTTGAATGTTTTTGTCTCGACTTCCCTCGTCAACACGCGCGGTGCGCCCCGAAGAACTGCTAGGTTGCCCAATAGTTACATTTTCTCTCAATAGTGCACTTCTAGCTTTCAGTACCGCTTTTCTAGAATGTCTTAACTATTCGCATCAGTGATGGTGGCTAAAGCCATGAAACGCATCCTTTTTTTTCGGTATTCCGTAGTTGCACGGGCCGAAACGATAGCACGCCGAATAAAGCTTGTGAATTAATAGCACTACCAGTGATCCCACTAAGTTCCTTGCTCCACTTGTCTTCACATTTGAACATCAAAGCTTCACTCCTGGCATTGTTTACCTTCCTAAGGGAAATAAAACAAGCCGATATTGCTAAAACACAATGAAGAGAAGAAAAAAGGGGCAGTCGACTTATGATTCATCTTTGTTCCAAGTACAGATACAGCTTAAGAACAGAACGGTAAAAGCCTTGCCAATACGGCCTTCCCACCATCAGCGTCCGCTTATTATTCTCAAGTCTCGGTAAACCAAAATTGCACCTGCTGGCATCGTATCGCATACGGCTGCTATGCACGTGCTGTGTGACTCATTGTGACGTCGTCGAACGATAAGAAAACAATGATTTGCGTTAAATTCCTTTAACAGATTTGTCATTTCATTTTTGCGTTGCACATGGTCATTATTTATCTGAATAAGAAACTCAACTTATGAATTAAATACTATTATTAGGCTGCCTACGAAGGCTCTCAAATGAAGAAATTTCTTCATGAGCGGCGCCATTGCACTGTGCAGCAGCGACCTATGTTCGGGATGAAACGATAACATTGCACTAGAGATTGGTGCTATGTATATGTGGCAATATATTTTCCTTTGTTCTGCTAATCTTTTTGTAATGGACGATTTTTCAATATAGTTGAGATGTTGGCGGTGTGCAGTGGCGCTTTGAAATAAGCGAGCAGAGCGCTTTACAAGCGGTGATAAAATAAAAAATAGTGAAGGTATGTTGCCAACAAAAGTGCGTCAGAATCGTACTGCGAACCGCTTCGGAGCGGTTCCTTCGACTTGTTCCGGCTCGGATTCAGTTCCAAGATGGCCGAAACAATTCGGCTTCGGTTCGGTGCCGATTCCTGGCGAAAAATCGAGTTTGGTTCCAGTTTTCGGTTCGGTTCCGGTTTCGGTTCGACACCCTGATTGAAACTGCATCCCTCGGATCCCTGGCCAAGAGTTTTAACCAACTACGCCATGACCTGGATTTTCGTCTCTTTTCGATAAGAAAACTTCCGAGTAAGAGAAAATAAAAAAGCTCATGCCCTTAATAAGTGCCTTCGTTCTCACTTGCCTTATGTATTCTCACCAACTATGGAAGCGTAGGAAGGGGATCTATGGATTTTGGTGAAACTATAAATTTCCTCACATGCGCTTTTCTCTGCATTGCCTGTATCATCATCATCATCATCATCATCATCATCATCATCATCATCATCATCATCATCATCATCATCAGCAGCAGCAGCAGCAGCAGCAGCAGCAGCAGCAGCAGCAGCAGCAGCAGCAGCAGCAGCAGCAGCAGCAGCAGCAGCAGCAGCAGCAGCAGCAGCAGCAGCAGCAGCAGCAGCAGCAGCAGCAGCAGCAGCAGCAGCAGCAGCAGCAGCAGCAGCAGCAGCAGCAGCAGCAGCAGCAGCAGCAGCAGCAGCAGCAGCAGCAGCAGCAGCAGCAGCAGCAGCAGCAGCAGCAGCAGCAGCAGCAGCAGCAGCAGCAGCAGCAGCAGCAGCAGCAGCAGCAGCAGCAGCAGCAGCAGCAGCAGCAGCAGCAGCAGCAGCAGCAGCAGCAGCAGCAGCAGCAGCAGCAGCAGCAGCAGCAGCAGCAGCAGCAGCAGCAGCAGCAGCAGCAGCAGCAGCAGCAGCAGCAGCAGCAGCAGCAGCAGCAGCAGCAGCAGCAGCAGCAGCAGCAGCAGCAGCAGCAGCAGCAGCAGCAGCAGCAGCAGCAGCAGCAGCAGCAGCAGCAGCAGCAGCAGCAGCAGCAGCAGCAGCAGCAGCAGCAGCAGCAGCAGCAGCAGCAGCAGCAGCAGCAGCAGCAGCAGCAGCAGCAGCAGCAGCAGCAGCAGCAGCAGCAGCAGCAGCAGCAGCAGCAGCAGCAGCAGCAGCAGCAGCAGCAGCAGCAGCAGCAGCAGCAGCAGCAGCAGCAGCAGCAGCAGCAGCAGCAGCAGCAGCAGCAGCAGCAGCAGCAGCAGCAGCAGCAGCAGCAGCAGCAGCAGCAGCAGCAGCAGCAGCAGCAGCAGCAGCAGCAGCAGCAGCAGCAGCAGCAGCAGCAGCAGCAGCAGCAGCAGCAGCAGCAGCAGCAGCAGCAGCAGCAGCAGCAGCAGCAGCAGCAGCAGCAGCAGCAGCAGCAGCAGCAGCAGCAGCAGCAGCAGCAGCAGCAGCAGCAGCAGCAGCAGCAGCAGCAGCAGCAGCAGCAGCAGCAGCAGCAGCAGCAGCAGCAGCAGCAGCAGCAGCAGCAGCAGCAGCAGCAGCAGCAGCAGCAGCAGCAGCAGCAGCAGCAGCAGCAGCAGCAGCAGCAGCAGCAGCAGCAGCAGCAGCAGCAGCAGCAGCAGCAGCAGCAGCAGCAGCAGCAGCAGCAGCAGCAGCAGCAGCAGCAGCAGCAGCAGCAGCAGCAGCAGCAGCAGCAGCAGCAGCAGCAGCAGCAGCAGCAGCAGCAGCAGCAGCAGCAGCAGCAGCAGCAGCAGCAGCAGCAGCAGCAGCAGCAGCAGCAGCAGCAGCAGCAGCAGCAGCAGCAGCAGCAGCAGCAGCAGCAGCAGCAGCAGCAGCAGCAGCAGCAGCAGCAGCAGCAGCAGCAGCAGCAGCAGCAGCAGCAGCAGCAGCAGCAGCAGCAGCAGCAGCAGCAGCAGCAGCAGCAGCAGCAGCAGCAGCAGCAGCAGCAGCAGCAGCAGCAGCAGCAGCAGCAGCAGCAGCAGCAGCAGCAGCAGCAGCAGCAGCAGCAGCAGCAGCAGCAGCAGCAGCAGCAGCAGCAGCAGCAGCAGCAGCAGCAGCAGCAGCAGCAGCAGCAGCAGCAGCAGCAGCAGCAGCAGCAGCAGCAGCAGCAGCAGCAGCAGCAGCAGCAGCAGCAGCAGCAGCAGCAGCAGCAGCAGCAGCAGCAGCAGCAGCAGCAGCAGCAGCAGCAGCAGCAGCAGCAGCAGCAGCAGCAGCAGCAGCAGCAGCAGCAGCAGCAGCAGCAGCAGCAGCAGCAGCAGCAGCAGCAGCAGCAGCAGCAGCAGCAGCAGCAGCAGCAGCAGCAGCAGCAGCAGCAGCAGCAGCAGCAGCAGCAGCAGCAGCAGCAGCAGCAGCAGCAGCAGCAGCAGCAGCAGCAGCAGCAGCAGCAGCAGCAGCAGCAGCAGCAGCAGCAGCAGCAGCAGCAGCAGCAGCAGCAGCAGCAGCAGCAGCAGCAGCCTGATTATACCCACTGCAGGGCGAAGGCCTTTCCCATATTTCTCCACTTAACCCGGTTCTGTGCTAGCTGCATCCACTTGACCCCTGCGAACTTCTTAATCTCATCCGCCCACCTAACTTTCTGCCGCCCCCTGCTACGCTTTCCTTCCCTTGGAATCCAGTTTGTGACCCTTAGCGACCATCGGTTATCCTCTCTTCGCACTACATGTCCTGCCCATGTCCATTTCTTTTTCTTAATTTCTACGAATGTCGGTAACTTGAATTATTTCTCTGACCCACTCTGTACGCTTTCTATCTCTTAATGTTACCCCTACCATTTTTCGTTCCATAGCCCTCTGGGTTGTCCTCAACTTAAGTAGAACTCTCTTGATTAGCCTCCACGTTTCAGCCCCATAGGTGAGTACAGGTAAGATGCAACTGTTGTATACTTTCCTCTTTAGCGATACCGGTAAGCTGCTAGTCAAAATCTGCGAGTGCTTGCCAAATGCGCTCCATCCCAATCTTATTATTCTTGTTATTTCCTTTTCATGGTCCGGGTCTGCGGTTACTACCTGTCCTAAGTAGACATATTCGCCTACTACTTCCAATATTTCGCTACCTAATGTAAACTGCTGTTCCTTCCCGAGGCTGTTGAACATTACCTCAGTCTTCTGAGTATTGATTTTCAAGCCTACCTTTCTACTTTTTCTGTATAGGTCATCAATCATTATTCACAGTTCATCCCTCGAGTTGCTTAGCAAGGCAATGTCATCAGCAAATTGCAGATTACTGAGGTATTCTCCATCTACCCTTATCCCTAACTGCTCCCAATCCAAGTCTCCAAATACCTCCTCAAAGCAAGCTGTGAATAGTACTGGGGAGATTGTGTCTCCTTAGCCTAACACCTTTCTTTATGGGAATTTTGTTACTTTCATTATGCAGAACTATGGTTGCTGTGCAGCCACTATATATATCTTCCAGCACTTTCACGTACGGCTCGTCTACCCCCTGATTTCGCAATGCCTGCATCACCGCCGATGTTTCAATTGAGTCAAATGCTTTTTCGTAATCAGTGAATGCTATGTATAAGGGCTGGTTAAATTCCGAGCATTTTTCTATCCCCTGATTGATGGTATGGATATGATCGATAGTAGAGTACCGTTTCCGAAACCCTGCTTGATCCTTTGCTTGATTGCAGTCTAAGGTTGTCCTGATTCTATTAGCGATTACCTTAGTAAATACCTTATACGTAACAGACAGTAAGCTGATTGGTCTGTAATTTTTAAGGTCCTTAGAGTCCCCTTTCTTGTGAATGAGGATAATGTTTGCATTCTTCCATGGTTCCGGTACCGTCGATGACACCAGGCACTGCGTATACATTACCTGTATGTGTATCCAGAAAGCAGATGACTTAGATTCTTACATAGTCTTTGTGCACCAATACCTTTCTATCGGCAACCATATCAGGAGCTTCTTTACACTAGGTTTCAAAACTTATCAAGCGCATTTGCATTCAGTCTGCTACGCCAATCATATGTTTGTGCTATGGCAGGTGTTTTTACAGCTGTCTAAGATGTGAAAGACATTGACCACTGTTAATTCAGCGCTGTTATGTTATGTGTTTCTGGAACATATTGGAGCGGACACTAAAGAAGGACGTTGAAAGCACGTCATGTAGTAAATTTTTGCCTGTTCGGAAGGACTGTCATGTTCCTTGTGATTTTTTTAATGATGACCCTATTTAGGTTATGGAAAAAGAGAATGAGGGACCGTTATCCTGAACCACAATGATTATCGAAGTGTTTATTCCGAGAGCAGCGCACTTTGTTGCGGGATATGTATGCTACGTGGGAAGAGCCATCTAGTTGGCAACAGCATCACGATGCTTGAGTGTGTCTTCTTGAAACTATCGATATTTTCATAGTGTGGAATTACTGAACTCTATCTGGCTTGCGTTATGCGGCGTGGTGTTTTGAGGAATTACCAGTACCACGCCCGTAATCTTGAGAAGTGCATAGTAATACTGCTCTAGCGTGAGGATAATAATAGTATGACAATGACGCTGCAATAAGTGCTAATGATAACGATAATAACAGCAATGATAAAGACAGTGCAGTTAGTTGATAATGATAAAGGGACCAAACGCGATGCACTGTGTGCCGCAGGAACTCACAGTCTTTCGTATTTCTGCTGTGTGCATTCTATACTGCTCTTGGAATTTTTGTAACTTGGCACAGCACCTGAACCACGCATGTGGTATGCAACAAATTATTGCAGGTATGGATAGGTAGCCGTAATCAGATGCATTTTCACGGCCAGGAGTGCACATATGCTCAAAACATAAACTATTCGATGCCAAATGGTGAGACAACTAATAACATTCGGAAAGATCAGCAAAGTAGGAGACATACCGTGTATCCTAGTTGCCCGAACATCATAACTAAATGTAATCAGCATATAAAACCTAGTGGTTACTGTCTATGACATATGACACGGAGAGCAGTGCGCAAATATAGGAACAGTGTGCTAAGGATATACATATATATATATATATATATATATATATATATATATATATATATATATATATATATATATATATATATATATATATATATATATATATATATATATATATATACACACGAACCGTTTCTCAAAATGTCAGAGAACCGAATTCATTAAATAGGCATTGTTCTTTATGCGGAATAAAGACAGGTTATATCGTACTTAGTGGTCACTTAAAACAGGTGCTCATCCTTAAAAGTTTAACATTGTTTAACAGCAGCCAGTTACGTGTTACCTTACCGCGCTTAAATACCGTACACGTGTGCAGTACTGCGCACTCACATCAGTGAGCAAAACCTAGTTACAACAAAGTAAATCTCTACAATATAGTTTAATTCATTTAGTATAGTTACAGACATCGGAAGATGAATGGCAGGCACGTTATCTAGGTTTAATTCAATGCTGGTAGACTTTCTAACATGCGCCCCGCTTCAGAAAATGAATTTCATGCTGTTATGCGTCTGGCGAAGAGAACATCAAATGTAGCTCTCATGCTTGTTAAATCCCACTACGGTGACGTCAAAGGCAAACTGGGGGATGTCTGTGAGATTTAAGTAAGGAAAAATGGGATAAACCTGCTTCTGCACAATGGTACATGCAACTTCAGAATGGCTTCTTGCACAGAAATTATATTTAACTGGCAATGTTACCCTTAGTTTCAATGCGCAATTTTACGTGGTGACTTTGAACGTTCCCTAAGACGTCAGCAAAAGCATTTAGGCGAAAAACATGTGTTTCTGATTACAATAGAAAAAATGAGACAATGGTTTTGCATGATATTCTGTAGGTAAAAAGCCAAGCTATTGTACTCATATGCGCTAAACTTTACTGATGAGTTATAGAACACAAGTGGCTACCTAATACGCAATTTTTTTTAATAAGCTGTAAGCACCATACACTTTACGCTTCTAAACTCAATGCTGACATGACAACACCCCCTTTTAATCGTTTCCTCTTATAAGGTAACCAGTAATGTTCGTTAACGTCTATATATAAGCTCAGTCGAAGACCCTAGAATCTAAGCAACTCTCGCAGTCACGGCGACGATGAAGGCGCAAATAATATATTTGATTGCTCTAGTCTGCCTTATGTTGGTTTTGGTGAACGGTAAGCCTTCGTATCTTTATTTGCATTTTATGCCCTTTGAGGTATCACTTCACACTTTCAGAAATTCGCTTGTTTTAGGCCCATAGACCAAAAATGTGCGAGTGATTAAAAAGTGACCAAACAAGGCAAGTTAAATAGTCAGCGCGAACCGGCGGCTAGTCGACGCAGGCAGCCGCTTTGCGCTGTCTTTTATACTTTTTGTACTCGCTATTTTTTCTGCCATAGAGATCATCAGCCAGCACTTCTCATAATTTAGGGTCCCCTCACTATGCGTCGTCACCGGCTGGGCTGCTTTTGCACGCCGCACCTCTCTTTCTGCGCTGCCAACGACAAGGAGGATATTGCGGAAACGATAAGCAGGAAAGCCGCTCTTTTGCGGTTTTAATTTAGTTTTTTATTAGTTTCTATCCTTTTGGCAGGGACAGCGTCCGCAATATTTCTACCACTTCTTCCTATACTAGGCTTGTCGCCCCCTTTCTCGATCTCTCAGCTTTCTTCCTAACCTTCGATCGCTTGGCTTGGATGAACGGCAGGAACTCACAGGCCAAGGTAGTGCTCCGAACAAACATTCACACCGTAAGAGCATTCAATATGGCACCTAACTGCTGTGAAACTAAAACCAAAATGCCCAAGAAATAAATACGGCAGTAATGCACCACTTTACGACTCGCCGCGGGGGCGCAGTGGTTATGATGCCCGAATACTGTTCCATGGTACTCTCGTTCGAACTCGACTTGCCACCATCTGCGTTTCGATGGAGGGAAAATGAAGAGGCTTCTGTGTGCTGTGTATTGTCAGTGCACCAAAGACCCCCCTTTGGAAAATAGGAATATTTTCCTGTAATACTAACCTAACGCTAGCGCTGATTTAATTGAGTAATTTGATACACAGACAACCTGGAAATCGGGAAAGCATATAATCTAAAGTATATCATTTGATTTGTTAAGAGGCAGAAGGACAAATGTCCCACTGAAATTTAGGACAATTAGTTTACCTTGCCGTTGCTATTCAAAATGGAAGCATGGAAGCAAAGTTCTGTATCTTCCGTTGTAACGGTTTCACTTCCTTTTCTACACCCATGCATCGTATGTACTCGATAATGTGCAGACTATAGGTTAAAAGAACAAGCTAACGCGGACTTGTCTGGTTTACATTGTTACAGGAATTTGCTTTCAGGATTCGAATACGCGGTTTATGAGTGAGTCATGAGGAAGGCGCTTCATGAGACAGCGATAGTTTCTTCCTTGCTTTTTACCCCATCCTACATGCACACATCGTTATCGATGTGAAACTCGTCATGAACAAGAAATACTTTCAAATCTTGCAACTTTTTGGATATTAGAACTTCCCGCGACATTTCCCGTTTCTTTAAAGCATATGGCGTGTGATAATTCTGGATGAAAATACGGGTACGTTTAAGTCTAGAGACATTTTGAAAGGTAGCCTTTTTTCTTTGAAATCCTGAAGAAATGACTGTGACTGGTTTCACAATGTTGGCTCATCTAGCCCCTTGCAAGCAAACAACCGATGCGCATTTGTCGCCTTGTGCTTCAAAATATGTCTCGAATTACTTTGTCGCTAAATTCGCATTGTGTTTCATGAATATCGTCCGGTATACTGCAAACAACCAAGGTAAAACTCGCACGTACATTTTCAAGATGAGTTTGCTTACATCCTTCCTCTCCCACGAAAGCCTGTTAAGTACGAAACATGTCATCAAGATATCGCCATAAACTATACAAGTCTTGATTTGTTCTTATTCTACAGCCACCGGCACTCCGCCTTATCACTGTGATTCGAGCGTGGGTATCGCTTCTGTATTCTTCGTTTGTTAATATACGTTATCACGAGACAAGGCATTATCATTTTCTTTGTCGCGTAAGATGCGTAGAGATGAGTCTCGATGATTCCATCCAATCGCGTGTGTCTCTACAGTGTCAAGCACGCGTGTTGCTATCGCCGCCGCCGATTGCTTAGTTCCTTTAAGGGCGATAGTCAGCCAAATAGAGGTTATTCAAGTGAAGTACAAGCCTTCTTACTTTTTTGCCAACAGCATTGTTACCAATATATGGCATTATTCTACCTTGAGTGTCTTCAGTTTGATTTCGGATATCTGGCAATCAGTCTGTAAAAGCATTACTCCTTGCTCATGCTTCCACATCTTGCTTTGTAGCTTTGATTTTATGTGAACTGTCTCTTCGCGTAGAAAATGTTAACCTTCATGTATCGTTTTGAGAATTCATTGTTGGAAATCGGTCAAGGGTTTCTTCGATATCAGCTCATAGCACAAGTTTAATATCATGGCCTGCGCTGCGTTCGGCTATGGACCATCTTGACAGCCGTGCTTTCACAGAGGAGAAAATCCTCGGCCCATGGCCCCAGAAGGCGTCTAACGGCAAAGCCTTCAAAGCACTTATGTGTTTTATGAGAGACACAAACTTGATTGAGAAACTGTGACTCTGCTCCTCGCCGCCTTACCTTTCCTATCATTCTATCTCCTTTAAACTCCTCCTTCCCCTTCCCCAGTGCAGCGTGGGTAGCAAACCGGAAGCTTTCCTGGTTAACCTCTCTGCCTTCTCTTTCTCTTTCTCTCTCTCTCTCTCATGGCAACACTCGTAGGCAGTCTTGAGACACCCTAGTGGGCACGGCAACAAGCAGAAAATGACAGACAGATTTGAGAAAAATGAAATACGAACTAGCACAAGGCTTGATTAAAGACAAGCTCTTGATAGGCCCACTGAAGGTGGAACAGTGAAGACATTACGTAGAAGGTGTTTGGTGACGTCATAATTATCAGGGGAGGTGTGGCTTGTACCGTGCGGGCTTCTAGGCTGGTATGATGCAACAAAAACATTGGTGGTGCTAGTTGAACGAAGAAACTTCAGGCTGCATGTATCGTACGTGAAACAGGGCGTTGAAACGAACACTTTGGGTCACTGGAATAGGAGCATGCCGACGCTTCAATGCAGCATACAAACACTCCCTGCACAAAAAAGATCTTGATTAGAGTCGTGCCCTTTTCAGGCGTATCGTGTTCAAGCGAACCAATTCTACGTGTTGTTTTGTTGAAGGTTAACCTGTTAGGTGATTTTTTGTTGCAGGGTGGGAACGACCCCAACACTGTTTCCTAGAGTCTGACGAAGCACAATGCGGGACTGAACGTCCTAAATACCGGCGATGGTATTACGATCATAGATATGCGGTCTGTGGAGTATTCTTATGGGGCGGATGCGGTGGAAATTTGAACAACTACGGTAACTGCTCATCCTGCATGAAGGAATGCTCATGTGAGTTCTCCCTAATCCAGAGTCTGTAACTGTGAATTAGGAAGAGCGAGCATCTATACCCTTTACAAAACCAAATGATTCATGCTTACCAAGGTGCTTACCCGCTCGTCAACGACACCTTCATAATATTATTCCAGTAGAGATCTCTTTATAGGAACGTTAGTCACATGCTGCTTTTAAGGATTAGGCAACTTAATATCGGCTTCTTTTATGTACTTTGGTAAGTGTTAGCTCTAATAGTGCCAGAAATTTGAAACAACTATCTTTCGACGGAGAAAAACAGTAACAATTTTCAAATATTTACCGTTAACAGTTGAGGCTTGAATGAATCCACATCTGTTGGAGGTTGATTAAGCTCAAGGCTACGTGTTAAATGATGCTCAGGCAACTCTCTCAGAAGCGATTATTGGGCTAAACGTGCACCTCATCTATATATTTAATGCTTCCTTAACAGTCATATCCAGTGTAACGTGTTGTTGACCCAATATCTGCAAAATATTCGTCTTCGCTTTGCTATTGACGGTAAGCGAAGGAAGCCTTTAAATCGAAGCCTGAGAGAGGGTTACATATTACTCGTTTTCAAAAAGTCTTGCTAGACGATTCTTGAGAAGCAGTGTGTCCTCTGCCAAAAAAAGGATCTCAGTGACAGGATAATTGACTATGTTTTTGTTTTATGCTTCAGTGCATTACCGAACTCCAAGAATCATATCAGTGCACCCTCAGCCAGTAAGAGCGTGTAAAGAGATGATTTTGTGTTTTGTGCTTCACTGTATTACCGAACTCTAATATTCATTACAGTGCACCCTCAGCCAGTAAGAGCGTGTAAAGAGATTATTGGCGCCCCGTGAGCGGAAAAGCCGCGGACAAGAGGAGTGCTGCTAGAGAAAGGCTCGTCAAAAGAAATTTGAAGAAGTGCAAAGCTGAGGAAGAAAAGCTATTTCTATAAAAAAAAACATCATTGCATCATTTAAGTGGAAATAAAAAATTACGAAATTGTGCAGTGGATTGCATTTTTTATTTATTTTTTTTATTGATACTCTCAGAGCAGATACATTACAGAGGGGAGTAGGTTAAATACAAAAATATTGGTAAGTATCGCAAGAAATAACCTATAGAAAATAAAGAGTCCTGTTGAAAAAAAAGGATAACAAGTGGAATACAGATAAGTATTTATAGCATACAGTACAATGAGATTATTAGAAGGCATTACACGGTTACATTTCCACAGACGCGTTTCATGATTAGACATTTCATGAATTAAGGCAGGTAAGCAAGTGACACGCCCGGTGAGTAATCTATTGAATACAGAATAAAGCACCGGGATATTACGTGTTGCGCACAGCAGACTGCAATAATGGATTTCGAATGATCATCGCAAGAGAAGAATGAAGGCTATTCCAGACGTTTTATGTGCGCGGGATAAAAGAACCCGAGAATATTTTCGTATTACATGTGATTGTGCCAAATTTATGAACATAATATAAGAGCGAAGACAAATATGAAGGTGGGATGTGCAGATCATGGAGAGGTTTGTGGCGGATTATCTAATGAAAGAGACAAAGCCGTGCGGCCTTACGCCGGGATGCACGCGGTACGAGGTTTAGGTTGTATTTCATTGTGGATGTTCTGTAAGTGCAATTATAATTAGAGAATATGCATCAAGCCGTGTTATTTTGAATCATTTTGACCTGGTTAATCACTGCATTGATGCCAGCATCGCAAATTGATGATGCGTACTCCAATTGTGGACAGGCGAGCATTTTGTAAAAGAGATGTTTAGTGTCTAAAGGCGCCGAGTGAAAGTTACGCTTTAAATATCCTAACATGTGGTTATCTTTATAGATGATGAGTTTGAAGTGAGGTTTTCAGCTGAGGTTTGAAGTGATATGAAAGCCAAGACACTTATATGAAGTGACATTCTCAAGAGCGTTATTGTTAAGGTTATTTGTTTGGGATATGGCATGAATTTACACTTATTAACGTTAAGCATCATTTGCCATGTTTCGCATTAAGAGAACGTATGGTTAATATTAGAATAGCTCGTGTGTCAGCGTTAGATTAAATTTAATGAAATATTACGCAGTCGTCAGGAAATAAGTGAATTGATGGCTTAATGAAATTATGGAGGTCGTTATTGAATATGAAAAAAGGTAAGGGGTAAGGGCAGTGCCTTGTGGAACGCCGGAAAAAATTGGGTGTAACGGAAGGTGCACGCCACTACCTGTTACAAATTTTTGACGTCCTGTAAGAAAGCATTCAAGCCAATTTACTATGTGTAAGTCAAGACCTAGCATGCGTAATTTTAGTAACTAGAGACGATGAGTAACCTCCTCGAATGCCTTGGAAAAATTCAACAAGATGCAATCGGGGATGGAGCGGCAGTCAAGAATGGCATGTAACTTATGATTGAATAAAGAAATTGTGTTTCGCATGAATGTGATTTCTGGAAACCATGCTTTGCGGGATAAAAAAAAAATGATTTCGCTTCCGAAAATTTACTATATGGGAAAACAACTCATGTTCAATGATTTTATGATTTTACAAGGGTGATAGAGATAGGGCGATAGTTATATCTACTTATGTATTTATGTACTGGAATCACTTTCGCTGTCTTCCAGTCCTGCAGAATCATGGCATATCTAATGATTGCAGAAATATTAAGGCTATAATGATCGAAGAAAACATTTTAGTACTGTTTAAAACTTTTTCCTTAGTATAGTCGATACCGGGCGCTGAAAATGATTTCAAGCTATCAAAAATTATTGACATTCATTCCGGCTTGAAAACAGCAGCATACATAGGCAAGTAATTATGGGCACAACATTCTGGTATGTTCGCCGGCACATCTGTAGTAAAATGACTAGAGAAGACATTGTTCAGTATTACTGAGCATTCATGATCAGGGCTAGCTTAATCGTTAAGGATGGCAAGTACGATTTTAAATGTGTCAGCTGAATTAAGAACTTTCCAAAATTTTCTAGAAATTCTGTTAGTATGTGTGGTTATGTCTCAGTAAGAAACAATGTTTTCGAACTTTTAACCGCTGAAACGTAGTTTTCGTTCGCACAGTGATACAGTGACCATCGACGTTGGCTATGAGATGCTTTAGCTAGACGATATAAACGCGTTTTTCGGTTAGAAATTCGTCTGATGTATGTGTTATACTGAGGTGCCTTTTGTTTGCACGAGGTTTTTCGAACTGGTATGTAACGGTTTATAAGCTCGGTAATCTTTAGTTTAAACAAATACCTTTTGTCCTCAACAGTGTGTAAATCGTAGTTATTAATAAGTACTGATAAGAAATGACCTAGATAGCTGTTTATTTTGATGACATCTCCACGGGAATAATTGCGCAAGGTTTTGGTCTTTTGAACAGACTTCTTTTGTTATATAGTGATAGAAAATTTAAGCGTAATGTGGTCACTTACATCTGACAAGTATATTATTTGTGAACACAGTTTGGGGCTAGAAAAAAAGAAATAAATCAGTATGTTTGCAGTATTTTCAGTGATTCATGTAGGGTGTGTGACGATTTGCGTTCAGTTGAAGCACGAAGATAAGCCTATAAACTCCTGGGATATCAACGAGTAAGGTTTATTAAGGTCAGCAACCAAGGGTCAATCAATACGTGGCAAATTAAAGTCGCCGAGTAAAAACATATGTGCTGGCCGGTAACGCGAAGTTAAAATGTTTATGGCGTCATGAAGATGGAGGTGAACTGGATGAAGCGTTAGGAGCTCGATAACAAGCACCTAAAATAATTTTACTGTAATTTAGTTTAATAACAACGCATATAATTTCTAAGTCCCATCGAATGTTAAGGGCGAAATATTCTAGGTGTTTGCGAAAGGGCTATCAGCACACCACATCATTAAGTATCTATAAGAGCTTTAGACCAGTTAAGATAAAAGGCAAGCTACAAGTAGTTTAGGAAATGAAGATACAGGTAAAATAAGATTAGCAATAAGGTTTTCCTACTTCCCATGACTACTATTGTCAAAAGAAACTCGTTAAAGGTATTTATGAATATTGATAAGCAAGATTTCACTTTCACTGGAAGAAATAGTAAAAACAACGGAAGATCTCTAAATGTCGCTCCTTCATCAGTGATTAGGCAACCTAGATTGTGCAGCATTTTTTCTTTGTTTGTTCTTTAATAGTTCTGTTAATAATAGTTCTGTCGTTGCGCTGTCGATAGAGACATTGGACATGAAAATGAGGTTCCATGTCAAGCATCTGTCGCTTGTGCGCGCACTACGATAGACGTCGCCTCGCTGACAAGATCATGAATATGTGGGATTTTCATTCTGCCCTGTAAAATAACTTTACGCAGTGTCAATGTGCTTTTGAGTATTGTTTATTTGTCTAGCTTTCTCTGCACACTCAATGCGAGATAGCTATTTGCTTTAATGTTGTCCGCTCTCAACAATAGGTTCCAACCAGCTGCACAAGTAGATGTCCATCTCAGGTGTGCGTACGTAGCTCCTCAAACAAAAGCGACTCTCTCCCACTAATTGCGCAAGTTTATCATCAGTTGCGCTTTTCTATCCCACTAAACGTTTCAGACAAAGCCACACCTATAAAAGTTGTGTTGTGGCCTGAGCCGTTATATGTCTATAACATCCTAAGTAAGAAAACAGCGCTGTGGAACGGTACTCCTCCAAACTTTGCGACTGGCGCCTACTCGTCCACGCGGATTAAATGCTGAAAAATTCCAGTCCAATCTGGAAAACATATTTCTGTGAAAGTAGCATGGAGCAATAAATGGCACAGCTACACTGCTTCTCGACGTGCTGTCGTAAGAAGGCAAAAGCGCTGTGTGGAGTCCAATGCTCTGAGGCCGCTGTTGCAAAACTCCCCTGTGCACCAAGCTGAAAATGTGACCTCCAGCACATTATTCCTAGCCTGCCCCTATGTAGAGAATATGAAAATTATATTTCCCCTCCAAAAATATAAATATAGGTGTGTGAACGAAGACCTCTTCCTTAAAAATGTGGTCTCATTGCAGAATACAACTGCGAAATAAATCTTCTTATAAAGCTTCGAGTTCATGACCGAAACTGTTCAGGTCTTTATGCAATGTTATATGTACTGCGTTCTTTTGCTAGTTTCATTCATTCATTCATACATTTTTATTCATGAGTATGACCTGAGGCCTAGAGGGGAAGGGGGTAGGTTAGGTGAGGTTGAGGGCGCCAGATTCCAACATGACGTCTAGCAGGGCACTAAGCTTGCGCTTGGCGTCCGTATCGGGACTGTCTAGTCTTCGTAAGTCTGAATGTGGTGAGAAGACGTGTAGCGGCCGCAGAGGCAAGCCATGCCAGTACAGGTCCAGATCAAGTGGTGCAGGTCAACGGAGTCAGCAGGGCAGTTGGGGCAGCTGATCTTGGTTCGTCGCCATCGACTCAGGATATCCGGTGTGTACGCTGCACTGGCTAGTTTCGTGTTATTGTGGAACTAGTACCTAATGCGTTCCACAGATGTGGCCGCGTACTTGTGCGCCGCATATTGTTTCATACCACGCTGCGTATAGTAAACATATTCCTCTTCATCTCGCGCTGTGCAGAAAACATATAGCGCCTAAGGCACTATAGCAAATATCGCAGTCTTTTTCCTCATTCTCAGGAACGAAGTCACTCTGCTATCCCCGCATTCGATCAAGCATCCTGTAAAACTGCAGCAGACTCTCACCCTGTGCGGAAAGGATTGTCGTCTCGATAATTCCATCTGCAAATCACTCTCAAGCTACTTATTGAACCTCATGGTATTCCATATGCTAAGCTCCTTCATACAACTGCATAAAATACGCCGTACACATACATCATCTCGCTAAATATAGACGAAAGTCGTGTCAGACAGGCTGCCGAGAAAATCGAATAACAAAAACGCAGTCCCATAATTTGATTTGGATGATTGTGGGCCCGTTGGCGAGAAGCTTACCAAGTGCAGAAGCGAGCCGAGATCGAATCGGCAGCAGCGACTACGGCTGCGGCCAATGGCTAACGCTCGTGAAACTTGGATCAATGACAGTTGAACCGCCCCACCGAAGCGGTGCTGTGGTTAGGACGCTCAACTGATCTGCCTAAGTACAAGGCTGTGCCAAGGGGAAAGGCGCCAGTGTACTATACGATGTCAGTCTAAATTGAAGAACTCAGCGGGTCAAAATTTCTGGAGCCCTCCACTATAGTGCCTCTAATGGCCTGAGTTGTTTTCGGACGTTAAACGCCTTAAACCAAACCATAATTGAAGCTCTACAATTTTTTGTTTTCTGAGAACTACACTAATGTGATCACCCAAGCCGAGTATTGAAATTGTATGCGCCTAACTGGCTGAACTGTTTCGTGCAGTCGATAATTCGAATAACATCAATGACCGTTCATAGCAGCCTCTATTTTAGCACCCAAAACCCAGTGGCTGCCGTAGCAACCACTGGGACTTCTGCGATACGCGTTTCATATTCGCATCGTCACAAATCCCGTTCATGCTGCTGACAAATGCTAGTTGTTGATAGACAAGAATAGGCAGTGACTGATGGATAGGTTGTACGAAGCCACATTGATAGTCGGCGTGATCGAGTGGAAGGGAGCTGCCAACTCAGCCAGCTTCTTCCATACGAAAATGTGAGAAAGGAATCGAATAGCGTAGGACATCATGTGTGGTTATTCTGGGTTTCTTAGCTCTTCCCTAACAGCATGCGACGTGGCCTCACCCGGGAAGTTCCAATTAATGACTGACGACTACGTGCCTTTTGGCCTCCATCTGAACTTGAGCCGAACTAGTATCAGCGCACAGTCTGACTTGCCCAGCAAGATAAGTTCCTAGATCTAACATCTTCAGCAACAACAACCCAGAGTGTAAGCTAACTTAAAATTTCACCGTTTCTCATTCTTATTCGCATTGGTGCGATGAATAGAAGTATGCATTCCAGTGGCTGGCCTGCCAATATTATTTTCTTTTTGGCATGAAATGCTGCTGACCTCGGTTCATTGTAACCTTGAGTGGATGTGAAAAAAGTGTCACATTTTATTAAATCTACATGACATTCTTACAGTTAATGGCATCCCCATTTAATGCAGTGCAGTGCCGACATCTCTGCAAAGATTTTCAGTTAAGCAGGCCCCGAAACGGTAAACAATGGGCACAGAACGAGATTTGACGAGACCACTTTGCTCTTTCATGCTTCCGCGACCTATAAAATCAAGGCGACACGGTACTATGCACGTGCGTTGAATGCTTCCCGACGTCGGTGATCGTGATGGCATTAGCTCGAACAGCGATTGGGAATTTCGAATCGAGCTTGTTACTCTGTTGCGTCGTCAGCTCATTGTGTTCTTCTCTTCAGGGGACCGTTGCATACACGACCAGGAAGCACGGACGCACTGTTTTCTTACGTTAATATCAGGCCAGCATCCCTTCTTGACGCGTGCGCATCTGCATCGTGCGGAAATACAATATCACCACCGTCACAACTGCATAACCCGAGCAATGCTGCCTGATGAAATAGGTGTACAGAGCACATTACAAAAAGCGAGTGCTTGGCGAGCTATGCGCCACACCAGATATACTCCAGGCCACTGCCGAACAAGCCATGTAGAAAACAAAGCGGTGCAACTGCAAGCGATTGCTTCGGCGCACAAATAAAACCTTGCATAGACGCTGAGTGGTGTGGTGTGGTGTGGTGTGAGCGGGAGTGGTGGGGCATGCTATGCACTAGATCCATTTCACGTTTGTGGCTAGTACCATCTACAACTAATGGACTACTGTCTGTAAAATTTGCGTTCTTCTCTATACTCGTAACTGGAGAGCGGCAGCATTTCCTTCAAGACAAATACATCTTCGAAGTAAATGCTACCGCTCCCCAGTTACGAGTATCTTATCGTATCTTCTCTTGTGTTTGTGTTTGTTGCGCCACATTTCTTAATACGATGTACCACTTTCCTAGCTTAAGCCTAGCATACTAAACATGCAGATGTTGCTCAACCTAGCTTGTCCATTCCTACAAGTGTCAATCAAGGATTACAGTTACAAATAAATATTACTTTTGAGGCATACACTGGTTACCAAAAGCGACCGACTGGTACTAAATAAAGCGTAGAAGAATTTTTTGTTGATCAATGTGATCGTAATATTATCATTAGAAATTTAATTAACGACTACCAGCAACCAGCCATATGCAATTGCTACGATTCGATCCTACGACTTCCGAATCCAAAGGTGATGGAAAATACCGCATTGACCCTTCACGCAACCATTTAACTCGTTTAACTGATCTTCGTGAGGGCTGCGCATTATTATTCCAAAATTAATTAACAACTCTTGAGTTACCTTCGCAGAAACTGTGGTTAGATATTGCAGGTTCCACTTCTCAATTAACAGAAAAATAAAATTCTGCTTTCAACGGGCATCGAACCTTCATGCCTTGGAACCCAGCTGACAGCATTAACCAACAGCACCACGATCAGGATTTCTTTTTTCCTTTTAGCATGATAGAACCTCTGAGAAAAAGCAACTAAAACAGCTCGTACTTTTATTAGGCGTCTTAATTGACAACGCGCATGAAGGGATTCGATGAAAGTTGGTTATGGAGGTTGCATACTCCTTAAACGCCCTCCCGCGCGCTATTTATTAGCCCGTATAGCCTATCCAGAAGACAAATGACAGAGGTTGTTACTCATTCTAAGTTCACCAATACCATTCAATCAGCAACCTTATCAGGAGCTTCTTGACGCTAGCGTTTTAGAGCGTGTCAAGCGCATATGCATTGGGTCAGCTGCAAAAATGTTCTTCTTAAATTGTACATATCAAGTATCAAGTCTCCTTGTCAGTACATTGCTTCATGACAGGTATATTTTTATGCCAAGAGCTATGTTTTTCGCCTGTCTAACATGCCAGAGACCATTAACCAATGCTTCAATCAGAGCCGTGATGCTGGTTTTTTTCTGGCACATTTTGGAGTGGTCTGTATGGAAGGAAATATAGATCACGCCATATAATCTTCATGTTTGCCCTTTCGGAAGGACCGTGATGTGCCTTATGGTTTGTTTATATTCATCGGTCTATTTAGTTTATGAAAAAACTGTATATGGGATCGTCATTTCGAACAACAACAATCGTTGAAGTTTTTATTCCGAGAGCAGGGCGCTTTGGTGCAGGAAGTGTACGCTACGTAGGCAGAACCGTCTAGTTGGCTGCCGCATCGCGATGCTTGTGTATACTTCTCTGAATATTGACATTTTATGCTGTGAAATTACTGCATTTAGCAGGCTTGCAATATGTAGCTAAGTGAATTGAGGGATGAACTCGCCGTGCCACGGATCGTGAGAAGGACATAGTAATTCTCCTTCTCTAGCGTGAGGATGATAGTAACTATGATAATTAAACTGCAATAAGTGATTGTGATAATGATGATAGCAGCGATTATACTGACTTTGCCTTTATTTATTAATGATAAGAAGACCAAATACGATGCACAGTTTACAGCAGCAACGCCCAGTCTTTCGCATTTCGCCTGTGTAGATTCCACTGTGTTCTCGGAATTTTTGTAACCAGGAACAACGCCTCAGCCACAACATATGATATGAAAATAATTGCTGTAAAAGGTAGATGGCCCATTTAAATCAAAATATTCGCATGTTCAGAAGTGCATATATACTGAAAACATACAACATTCAATGCCAAAGATGATGCAATCATGAATATTGTCAAACATAAGCAAAACAGAAAATTACTCTTGTATCCTACTTGCCCAAAATCAGGAGTAAATATATACAGAATGTAAGAACTAATGGTTATTTTTTGTGACATATGACACGTAGAGCAATGCACAAATATCTGCAGCGTTGAGCTAACTATATGTAGTTATATCTTAGAAACAAAAGGTTTCTCATCGTATAACGGAATCAAATTTATAAATAATTTATTGCATTATAGGCGGCCTGAAGAATGGGAATATCATGCTTAGTGGTCGGTTAAAACAGGTTTTCTTTCTTAAACGCTTCACATTGTTTCACAGCAGCCAGTCACACGTTATCTTACCGTGCTTAGGTATCATAATCGTCTGCACTGATGTCAGTGAACAAGGGCTGAAATAAAAGGAAATCTCTAGACAATATTTTCTTTTATTCATTTAGTACAGTTACAGACATCGGCAGATGAATGGCTGGCATGTAATCTTGGTTTAATTCAATGCTCGCTGGCTTCCTAGCGTGCGGGCCGCTTCAGAAAATGCATTTCATTGTGTTATCTATCCGCAAAAAAACAAACATATGTAGATCTGCTTGCCGCTGTGGTGACGTCATAGGCTAAGGGGAGCTGTCTGTGAGGATTGAGTAACGTAAAACTGCATGCGCCTGCTGCTGCACAATGGCACGAACAGCTTCTTCCAAGAAGCTAATTTCTAAGAAAGCTAAGAAGCTCATTTCTAAGAAAGAACAGTAGGTTCTTTCTTAGAAATTTGGTTATCATACGAGTAGTAATCATCCATGATTTTGCACGGTCGTTTTGAACGTTACCTGAAGACGTCAGCATGGGTCTCTAGGCAAAAAGCGTGCGTCTCGGGATGGAATACAGAAAATAAAACAACATTTTCACAATATACCCAGTAGGCGAAAAAGCCACGCTATTGTATCTACAGGTGCTCAAACTTACTGATGTGGTAAGTAACGCAAAATGCTAACCGATATGTAATTTTCTCTTAATAATTCATGGCAACCTAAACATTTGCTCTTCAAAACTTAATGCTGACACAACAAAGCCCTTTGTGCTCATTTCCGCATCTAAAGTAACCAAAAAGGTTCGTTAACGTTTCAATATAAGCGCAGTCGAAAAACCCCTTAACCTAAGCAAATCTCGCAGGCACTGTGACGATGAAGGCACAAGTCAATTTTCTGATTGGCCTAGTCTGCCTTATGTTGGTTTTAGTTAACGGTAAGCCCTTCGTATATTTGTTTCCTTCTTCTACCATTTGCGGTATCATTTGACATTTTTAGAAAATCGATTGTTTCTTGGTTATGAAGAAAAAATCATGGTTATGAAGAAGTGGCCAAACAAGGAAATGCTCTAGTTAAACAGGCTTACCGTAACCGGTGGCTGGGACACGCGGGCAGCTGGTTCGCGCTAAAGCTTTTTATACTTTCGCACCAATTAGTCCCTTTAGCACGCATTTCACACAGCACTTCTCAAAATGTACGGTCTCCTCTCTGTGCGTTGTTGCTTACACGGCTCCTATCGCACGCCGCACCTGTCTTTCTGTGCTGCCTACGACAAGGATGGAGCGCAATGATAAGGAGGAAAACCACAACTTTCCATTTTTGAGTTTGTTTTGGCTAGTTTTAATCGTTTCGGCAGTGACAACTGCTCGGTACGGTGGCTCCGCAAGAGAAAAAACGACAGAAGAGATGAAGACAGCGGGCTGTTCCGACTAGCATCTACTGCCCCCGGAGCCAGCGTAAGCGGTTCAGGTGTCCAGAGGAACAAGTGTGACATGTCCTTAATATTTCTCCCACTTCTTCGCATGCTTCCCTCGCCGCCCCACTTTTTGATCTCTGAGCTTTCTTTCCTACCTTTCGGTCGCAGGGCTTCAATGGGTCTCAGTCACGTGATGGCCTAGGTAGTACTCCGAGTATTCAATAATGCCGTTAAATAGTATAAAACTAAAATCATGTAATACAGAAACCAAATTTGGGAGAAATGAAGATTATGGGCTTGAAAAGAATCTCGGGCCTACGAATACCACTGTATCTAAGGCCTGTGAAACAATTCAAAGAACAAGGCTTCTATCTTGAGTGCTCAAATTGCGCAATGGACGGACAAATTTAGACTTCGCCTCCATCTAAGTACAACCGTTAGACAAAACCCACACCTGTGAACTCGAGGTTTACTACAGAAGGCGGAAACCGCTAAGGCGTGACTTTGCTCAATAGATGAGGCGATGGGATACTGTGTACTGATTAATGGAACAGTAATAGAAAATTGTCGCGGGCACGCGTTTAACAAAAGTATTGTTCTATTACAACAAACGGAATAACTGGAAATGGACATGGAAAAGTCCTAATGGGGTGATTACATATGAAATTGACTGCATACAGTGTTCTAACTCCGCCATTATGCAGGATGTAGAGGAAATTGGGAGAGTGCGATGCAGTGAGTACAAGATCGTAACGTCTCGAATTAGTCTAACTCTCAAGAGGGAAGAAAACAGATTGGTGACTAAAAAGTGTATCAAAGAAATAGGGATCACGGGGACGACAGAAGAGATTAGGATCTCGCTACAGAATAGATATTCTGTTCTAATCAAATATGACGAATTAGCCTCGAAGCAATGAACCATAATTACAAAGATATCATGACTGAGTGAGCTGAGTAAGTAGGCGGTAGGATAGTTCGCGAGGATACCGGTAAGCTGTCTAAGAAGACTAAAGATTTGATTAAGAAACGTCAAAATAAGAAAGCTTCCAGCCGAATAGATCAATTGAACTGGCAGAAGTATCAGAGCTAATCATAAGCGTAAAATGGTCGATATAAGGAAGCATACCATGGAGAAAATTGAGCATGCTGTACAGAACGGGGGCTGATTAAAAGCGAGGAAGAAATTGGGCATAGGCCAAAATCAGATGTATACGCTATGGGCCAAGGTCGAAATTTTATGACGAATATGGACAAGATAGTCAAAGTAGCCGAGGAGGTCTGATCTGTACAGTAGCCAAAGTAGTCAGGACAATAATGAAATTAGCAGTAGGGAAAAGCAGTCAGACATTCCGCCAGTGATGAAGGACGAGGTTAAGAAAGCTTTAGAAACTATGAAAAGGGGGAAAGCAGCTGGAGAGGATCAGGTAACTGCAGATTTGTTGAAGGACGGGAAGGATATCGTACTAGGAAAACTGGCTATTCGTATACGCGATGCTTTGTATCATTGACGTTACCGGAACCATGGAAAAACACAGACATTATCTTAATTCATAAGAAAGGGGACGTTAAGGACTTGTCAGCTTTCTGCCTGTTACGTATCAGTTATTTACTAGATAATCGTTAATAGGATCAGGAAAACCTTATAGACTTCAATCAAGCAAAATATAAGGCAGGTTTCTGGAAAGGGTACTCTACCACCCATCATATAGATACCATGTACCAAGTGATAGAAACATGCTCGGAATATGACCAGCTCTTATACATAGAATTCATTGATTACAAAAAAGCATTTGACTCTGCAGAAACTTTGGCGGTTATCCAGGTATTGCGAAATTAGGGTGTAGATGAGTCATATGTGAAAATACTGGAAGATATGTACAGTGGCTGCACAGCAACCAAAATTATGGATAAAGTAATTAACAAAATTCCTATAAATATATCCGTTAGGCAAATACACCATTTCACCTGTACTTTCCCAGCTTGCTTAGAGGAAGTATTCAGAGACTTGGAATGGGACCAGCTAGGGATAAGGGAAGATAGAGAATACCGCAGTAATCTGCGGATCGCTGATTAATTGTGCTGCTAAATAACTCACGGGATGAACTGCGAACAATGATTGATGACCTAGACAGGAAAAGCTGATAGGTAGGGCTGAAAATCAATATGCAGAAAACTAAGTTATTGCTCAACGTCCTCGGAAAAGAACAGCAGTTTACGTTAGGTATAGCAAAACACTAGAAGTAGTTGACCAATATGTGTACTTAGAACATGTAGTAACCGCAGGTCGGGACCATGAAAAAAAAATAACAAGGATAACAAGATTCAGATGGAGCACATTTGACAAGTACTAGCAGATTATGACAATTAACGGTATCGCCCAAGAGGAAAGTTTACAACACTTGCATCTTACCTGTACTCACCTATTTAGTTGAAACGGGGAGACTGACGGAAAAGGTAGTGCTCAAGTTGAGGACAACGCAGGGTGCTATGGAACAAAAAATGATAGGGGTAGCGTTAAGAGATAGGAAGAGAAAAACCTCAAGCTCCAGGCTTGCAGTGGAATTTAAGGAGAAGAAAAGGGCGAGAGCAGAACACGTACTGAGATGAGAGAATAACCGATGGTCGCTTATGGTAACGAACTGAATTCCAAGAAAAGGAAAGCTTAGCAGGGGTGGCAGAAAGTTAGGTAGGCGGTTGAGGTTAAGAATTTCGCAGGGGTCAAGCGGAGGCAGCTAGCACAGGACCGGATTAATTGAAGGAATATAGGAGAGGCCTTCGCCCTGCAGTTGGGTTTGTCCGGCAAATGATGATGATGACACCGAACTTAGAGGATAGGACGGATGCCATATTCACTTTCTTTAATAGTCCAGGGAGTGTAAGGCAACGCCGATGTGTGGTTTCATCTTGGCTTTCGAGCTGTTCTAATTTCCTTCTAGCAGATGAAAACCTGAGCTTAGCGTGAGTAGTATTCTCCGTTTTTACTTGATGTCAATGTTGTTGGTATTGTTCACGAGAATCTTTACACCTAAATATCCAGTTATGTTAAAGAGGGTGTCAGTTGACACTGAATGATATCAGAAAAAACGTTTAAGTGGTGCTATGTTAACTATATCTTTGACGGTGGCCTTCAACATGATGATTGCATCTGAACATACAGTGTGTAGAAAATGATACCAGAGGAAGACTAAACAATGAATAAAATATATCTGAGAGACTTTTTAATTGCTGACTTTACTTGTCAGGAGTTTCTAAGTTCCGCCTATCCCGCTTTTTTTTGTGACGACATTCTGTTACACACAGACGTGTATAGTTAATGGAGCATCGTTGAGAATGTTTCGCTTTAAATTCCTCATACCCTTACTATATCTAAGGTTTCGTAGAGGTGGTTGAGGGTATGTAAAATTCGTCGCCGCTAATAAGTAACCTAAATTTCCAAAGACTAGATTGAAATTAGTTGCTGGGTTCACAGCACCGGTCCTGATGCTGTATTTCTGCTCAAGGCAAACTACAGCTTAAGTGACAGAAGCAAGTCACTTATGCTGCGAAGAGTGCAGTGTGCTGTACCCCCCGGGGCGACCTATCTAGTACGATAAATTTCTGCCGAAAACTGGAAGGAGATGCAAGGCGGGGGCCGTACACTTTGCTACTATTTTGGAAAGGAAAGACATATTCGCCTAGCACTTCCAGCGCTTCGATACCTATTTTAAACTGTGGTTACTGTCCAACATTACTTTTGTCTTTTTTTATTATTTTGTAGAGCTACATTCATGCTTTTCCAGTCTAAATCAATAATAGTTAGTCGCAATTGGTCCCCTGAGTTACTTAACGAAGCAATGTCATCAGCGAATCGCATATAACTCAGATATTCGACATTGACCCTGATGCCTAACTGCTCCATTCTATGCCTGAAAAAACTCTCTAAGCAAGCTGTATAGCACTGGAGATATCGGGCCTTCTTTCCAAACAACTTGCTTACGTGGAATTTTATCAGTTTTTTTATGCAGAACTATGGATGCTGTGCATGCACTATAGGCATATTCCAGTGCTTTCACGTATGAATCACCTATACCCTGATCTCCATATGCCTGCATTACTGCCAAGGTTTCGACCGATTCAAATGCTTTCTCGTAGTCAATGAGTGCTATGTATAGGCTGGTTATATTCCGAGTCCTTTTCTATCAACTGGTTGATAATGTGGATATCATCAATAGTAGAGTACCCTTCCTGAAGGAGTAACGTCCAGCTTAATCCTAAATTTGAATAAAGTCTAAAGTTGTCCTGATCCTATTAGCATTTACCTTAGTACAAACTTGTACATATCAGATGGTAAGCTAATTGATCTCTAGAAGCGAAAGTCCTTAGAGGCCCCATTCTTATGAATTAAGATAATGTTAGAAGTCTTCCATGATTCCGGTACTTTCTATGTCATCAGGCATTGCGTCAACCGCTATCAATGTATGCTTGATGCATTAGGTCATATGATCCCTGAGTGTAACGGGATCAGATATTGCATTCTGGCTGTCTGTACACTGCAATTAAAACAAAATATGCCCAAACAAGTTAAGCTTTAAACAAACATTCTGTGTCATTAGTACTTGGACGAAGAACGGTTTATGTTTGAAATTTAAAAGCAAAAGCGACTCCCCACCTGTAGTTACACTATCTCTATGAAAACATTCGTATTGCACGAGGAACTAAGACATCGCTGCTAAGTTCACTGAGGAGGCAAGTTTCACTAATGATAGTGAAGCGCAGACTATAGGCTAAATGAACAGCTTCAAGCGAACGTGTCTCGTTTAGAGTGCTACAAGTATTTTTATTCAGCATTTGAACATGTGTTTATGAGTCGGTAATAAGGAAGGTGCTTGAGGAGACTTCAATAGATTCTTCCGCTCAAAAACCTCATCCGATATGAACACATCACTATCGATGTGGAACTTGTCATAAAAAAAAATGCTTTCACATCGTGCAACTTTTGGAATTTTCAATTTCCGACAACTTTCCCGTTTCCTTAAGGCTGATGGCGTGTAATCGATTTCGATGAAAAAATTGGCTCCTTTATGTTTCGAGACGTTTTGAAAGTTAGCTGCTTTTTAATTAAAATCATGGAGAAATAATTATGACTGGTTAAAAAATGTTGCCGTATTTTCCTGTGAATGCGACGAAAATTGATGCACAATTAGCGCCTGTGTTTTCTTATAGGCCTCGAATTATTGTGTGCCTAAAATTGGATCGTGTTTCATCAGTATCCTCGGGTATGCCGTAAATGATCAGGTTAAAACTACTACACCTCTTATCAAGGCGAGTTAGCTTACATGCTTCCTGGACTATGGAAGCCTGATAACTAGGGAACATGTTATAAAGATATTCTAGCTTGACTGTCTCCACTTTCATTTCGGATATCTTGCAATCAATCTCTGAAAACTTTGCTCGGATATCCGTATTTATACTTTGTAACTTTGATTTTAGGTCAAGTGTCTTTTAGCGTAGGAAATATTGACCTTCCAGTATCTTTTGTATAATTAATTGCTGAAAATCGCTCAAGGGTTTTCTTCAATATCCCCGCATCAAAGATCATGACAACCCTCGTATGTAATTTTGAAACACCATAGTGAGCAGCACGGGAAGCAGAAAATGGAGGTCCGTTTTAGAGAGATAGATTGCGAATTAGGGATGCGTCGATAAAGGGCCTGATTAACTCTTGAAAAAACTCACTAAAGTTAGAAAAGTGAAGTCATTACGTAGAGGGCGCTTGGTGACGCCATAAATATAATGAGAGGGGTGGCTTGTACCGTCTTGGCAACTAGGCTAGTGTGATGCGACAAAAGCATTGTTCATTACTTGCGAGAACACGTTAGTTCATTGGCCAAGAGCACACATAGGGTGCCAGAACACGCTTTCTTGCTGGCATAGGAGTATGACTTCCTGCGCGAAGAAAGGTTTGATATGGGCCATGCCGTTTCCAGGCGTGTTGTGCAGAAGCGAACCCGTTCTATCGGTTGCTTTGTATTTATCTGATTTGAACCGTGATTTCTGTTGCAGGATGGAAACGCCCCGAACACTGTTTCCTGGGGTCGCACGACGGACAATGCGGGACTGAACGGCCTAAAATCCCACGATGGTACTATGATTATAGTCAGTCGGCCTGTGCACCATTCTTGTGGGGCGGATGCGGTAGCAATGACAACAACTATGGTAACTGCTCAGCCTGCATGACAGAATGCTCATGTGAGTTCTCCCCAATTCAGGCTTTTGTAACTGTGAGTTACAAAGAGCGAACATCTTTAACATCTACAAAAACAAATAATCCTTGATTACCGAGCTGCTTATCAGCTCGTCAACGGCACCACCCAATATATATTCCAGTAAAGCTCCCCTTAGACCAAGGTTAGTCGTAGGCTTCTTTTAAGATTTAGGAAAATATAACACGGCTTGTTTTATGTATAGCGCAAGGTTTTAGCTGTAACAGTGCCAGAAAATAAAACATGCCTATCGCACGGAGTACAATAGTAAACCGTGTCAAGTTTCTGGTTAACAGTACAGGCTTGAATGAATTGAAATCTGGTGAAGTTATAAAGCTACGTTTAAATTGATGCTCAGGGAACTCAGAAGACATTATTTGGCTAATCTTGCACCTCATATATATACATAATGCAGTCCCAACAGTCATATCCCGTGTGCCTTGTCACTGACACAAACTTTCCAAAATTGTCATCTTTGCTTTGCTATTGACGACAAGGGAAGCAAGCCTTTAATTCGAAACCTGCGTGAGGATTACATTTTAGTCGTTTGGCAAATGTGTGCTTCTAGACAGTACTTGAAATGCAAAGTGTCCTGTGCTCCATAAAAGCTCTCAGTAACAGGAAAGTTGCCTAGGTTGTTGTTTTGTGCTTCACTGTGTTACCTAACTCAACTATTCATTACAGTGCACCCTGAGCCAGTAAGAGCGTGTAAGGAGATTATTGGCGCCCCTTGAGCGAGAAAAATGCGAACAAGAGGAATGAAGTCAGATAAAGGCTCATCAAGAGAAATCTGAAGAATTTCCAAAAGCCGAGAAGAAATCGCCATTACCCTAGTTTCAGCATCATTTGAATGGAAGCAAACAAACTCGAACCATGTTCTGTGAATTTAATTATCTAGAATCAATAAAAGCTGTTTCTTTCCTCGCACCCTGCTCACTGTGGAAACGCCAGATAATAGAAGCTAGTGATGCAATCGAGTCATATCCTTAAAGTTTTAGCTTCAGTTTCATCTGAAGGAAACAAAAGCACTGCAAAAATAGCGAGTTAATTTCCGGCTGCTTCGGCCACTGAGAGCGCCATGCGGGAGGTAGACTAGCCTCGCGCGAGGTCGTGCCGGCTTGCATCAGCTCGCTGAATAGATGCATATCCTTCTTATTGAAACGCAGTTTGGAGGCCACGGGAGGTCGGTTTAAGAAATTTTGGGCTAAAAGAACAACGACGTCGCTTCCAGGAATTTCGGAATTGTCATGATCCCATGTGAGCCCATAATGTTTAACGGTTAATAGACCGGAGCCCACCCTACTGAAAAACCAAAAGTTCTACGTGCCAAAAACCTCATAAAATCTCATCTAATCGCATAGACTCTCATACGGTTCATATCATTGTCACAAGATATCGTACATAATTTTTGATAATGTACAAGAAGCTAAGAGACCTTATGCAATTTTATGCGACTTGTGATTTTTATGTGAATTGAGTGAGATTGTGGGAGAAAATATGAGGTTATTGCTTCACACAATTTTTTCAGTAGGGCAGTCACCGCAATTCAAGGAAATGACCTAACAGTACGCGCAGAATTTATTATTACATCTTTACACGTACTTCAATAATTATCGACTATGCATGCGGATGTTGGCATTCGGAAAGGCGGCGTCCTCGTTGTTTACATTAGGCACCCCATTTATCCCGCCGCTCTCTCCTTGAAATACGGATACGTACCGGCCGCGATATTTATTCTTAGTTGTTATTTTTTTGTTAATTTTATTATTGTTGTTTTTTTTGCCACCTAATTTTGACAGTACGCGTCCGTCTTGAGGTGTGGGTATGTGCACAATGGTGCACGTTTGCATTCGTGTGTAATGTCGTTGCAAGTTTTCTTAATAAATAAATTTACCGAAAGAAATTTGCCATAAGTCGTATATTTGCAAACAGTTGACTAACTACATGCTTGCGAAAGTCCCGATAGATGAGGGTTACATATAGGTGAGAAAGCAATGAATAGCTTCCTCACAGCCTCTTCGGATTCTGTTCTTATATACTACAGCTAATTAAGTGCCGGCCCCCAGACAGTGTTGTCTGAGGGAGGAGTTGGCGGCTACTTGCACTTGTTCTCCTACAGCTAGGAAGTGAGCCTCTTATGCGGGAGCCAGCAGAGAAAATTCATAGCACTCTATGGAGAGGTTGCCGCTCGTTGCAAACAGCAGTGAGTCCAATGTGACGCTTTTTCCGAGTAGTGCACTTTATATTCACTATCAGTCTGCGTAACGCCATTGTTTTCAATAAAGTATTTCTGGGTGTTAATACAATGGAGAAAAACATAAATCGACTGTAATTGCTTCAAACTCCAGCTATGATATGTGTCTCTCGTTCTGAAATTCCTTCCAAACGATGAATGAAAATTCGTTTCCGGATAGGCAGGTACATGTGCAGAAAACAAAATTTTGGGGTTCAGGAAATTTTAAAGGAACATTTTAATGGAGATAATGGCATTTCTCTGGCGACTTTCTCACTCTAAAAATTCTCTTCATATAGCTCAAGCAACGTTCATGGTTGCTCGTCTCTAAAAACTGGTGTCTCATCCAGATTTCTCGTAATTTTTCAATGCCGTTCCGCATTGTTACGCATTTACGCGCGTTCCGCATTACGCGCATTCACGCGCATTTTATGCTGCTCGTAGTAAAAAAGAATGGTATCAATACAGTAGCAAATTTTACACTCGGGAAATAGTGGAAACTTTATATCTTCTTCTGAATTTCTTAAACCTCGTGGTGTAAAGCAGATAAGAAATCAGAAAAGCGCTAATTCCAGGGCCCAACGTTAGCATCATCACGTATCTAGGTTTGGTAGGAGGAAAGAGAGAGATAGTGGGAAGGGTGAGGTATTTGGGACAATGATTACTATTGGCTTGATGGGCACAACAAGTTATGTGGTACGTCTGGTTATTTTTTTTTCATCACTGCTTCCTTATTAAATATACGGATATATACTGGGTGTTCTACATAAACTGAACGAAGAATTAGGAAAAACTGTGCAGCAAAGTTTGGTTAAATGAATGACACATAGTTTTTCGTCCTGTAGTCCTCCTCAGAGTACTTTACATACTGCCCATTTAGGTAATTAGCTAAGATAAAATTTGCTAAATATCCACCATTCATTTTGGTAAAGTGGGTTTCATCATGGTTGTGGCTGGGGTTCGGAAATAGCATATCAAATTTTTTCGCCCAATGTTACTATCACGTGGCCGTTATTTCCGATATTTAAAGAAACCTGCGAAATATAACCTAGTGTCACGTGCCTGAGTCCATTCTTTATAATATTCCCGCGCCCCCAGCAACGTTTGGACGAAGAAAACGCAAGCAGTGACTGTTCCCAAGTGAGCGACCGCACCTATTTTTCGGGCTGCACCATGATGCAAATAAAAAACCTAGCCTGTCTTGAAGTAGACGACTTGAGCCTTTTCTCTTTATTTTTTGTTTCGTCACTGAGACAGCTCGATGTTATATCAGTCCAAGTCTGCTTTCGCTGGCCTGCCCATTAGTTATCGCTGATCGTGGCTCGGACTTCAGTGCTCAAGCAGATTGTGCTGACGCAGATTTGAGACTACTGATAGTGACCTCCATAGGCCGCTCATTTCAAGAGAGGGAGTGTGCATGCTTCTTTAATTCAAAATGCGTTTGGAAGCACTGCAATACGGTAGCGCAAGACCGCAGTCACGCGGTATTTTTTTCACATTTCGCGGGCTTTTTTTAAAGACTGGAAAAATCGATTAAGTAGGTGGTATGCTAATAGACGAAACTAGACCGCTTGTATCTTAACATCCTCTACAACTTAATGAAGTGAACTTGACCCTAAAGAATTGCGCAGAAGGTAAATATTACTCTGAGGAACCCTACATGTCGACAAACAATGTATTTTGTCTCAGTCAGCTAGAAGCTTCGCTTTTTTTTTTAAATCATATGTTTAAGTTACGTGAAACACCATGTACAAAAAAATTAAAGGACACTTATTCTCCGCCCGAAAGATCTGACGAGACAGCTGCCTATGGCTCTGTGGAGCGCTTCAACACTAAGAAATCGACGGAAGCGTGCACAGTGAAATTCCAATGTTCCTTTTACATTTAAACTCGGAGACGCTACCTACTTTCGCATAAACACATTATTTATAGATGCAATTTAAGTGGCTGTCACATGACACTAACACAAGAATTTTTTAAACTCTGCTCTTGGTTACGGGGAAACGTTGTGCGAACTAGCTGCGTATCGCGTAAAAAGTTTAGGCCTCTTGGTCAGCACTCGAAATACACGAGCTCAAGAAGAATGAGAGAAAATGAACAGTGGTAAATGTCTAATGCAAAAAAAGAGGGTGACGCTCTGAAAGCAGAGCAGTGCGTTTGGCGGGGAAATAAGTGGTGTTGTTTAACCCTGCTAAACCCAGGCAAAGCGAAAGCATCGTTATAATTTATGACGTTTCTTGTTACTCATTATCATTAGTACTATCGCTACCATCGTCATTATCATCTCAATGCACCGTCATTGTCATCGGCGGAACTGTCAGTACCATCATCACTACCTGCATCATACTTCGCACCATAGACTTTGCCATTTATATTTGGGATTTGTGCATTTGTAGCTTGTTGAGGGTAAAGCAGTATTAATAAACCAACTTTACTTTCATCACGGGAAATATTACAGCATGTTAGACTGATACAGTGTTTGCAAGAGAAGAACGAAAGCAAAAATAATATATTTGGCATGTAGGTACGGAACGAGAAATCACTGGAAAGAGCTACAAAAGTATAAACATATCTACCAACAAAGGGTGCAGTGCATTTCGGGTATCCAAAAGCGCCAGGAGAGTTGTGGACATACTCCGTATCGCATTATTCTAGGACGTTTGGTAGCGCCTAAAATGTTTTATACTTACACAATAAGCTTTTGTCATGCTATACTTCCCGCGCTATCTGAACAACAATAGGGGCGTTGTAGAATGTCTTCAACAGAATTTGTGCCCACGTATATGAAATATGGGCAGGCAGCGCTCTGCACACAATACTGAATGCTCACGATAGTCGAAAGCATTGTCTGGAAAGAGAAAGTTGCAACAGGTCACACTGAATCACTGAACGTTTTGACATCTGCGGAAACCATTACGAATGCGTGTGCAGCGCTTCTGGCTAAGACCACATGAGAGTCTTCATTTAGGGAGTGGTGAAGAACACGCTGTAGGAACGGGCTCTTGCGTAGCGCCATTGCGCAGCACGCACGCACAAGCCTTTTTATAAGGCGACAGCTATTTCTGGCAGTTGAAAAAGCAGCTGGTGTGTCTAAAAGCGGCTGCAGTTAAAAACCAGCCCGATAATAGTTCCTCTTTAAGGCGCATGATAAGAGAGAGGGCAGGTATCCGAAGGTAGGTGACGCCTGTTTCGACTTTTATTCGTAGTGTGATTATAATGAATGGACGAGAATTTAGCGGTTCTGTAGCAGTGCACAGCCATTCGGCGGCATGTAATGAGTTCTCATCTAGTGTTAGCCATGGAAGGAAAAGGATTTGATAAGTCTATGAGAATTCTCATTGGAGTGCGCCTAATCTGCACAGAGGAGGGCATGTGATTTGTAGAAAGAGGCAAAATGAAAAAAAAAATTCAGGAGCATTAGGCTCACTAAAGGGCTTCAAGGCAGAACCCTACTCCACCACGCTGCTTAATTATTGACTGAGAGACCGTTTGTGATTGACTTGGAGGAGAAGGAAGATGAGGAGGAAAGGCAGGGAGGTTAACCCGTGAGAGAAACCGGTTTTCTACCCTGCACAGGGGGAAAGGGGTGAGTGTATATAAATGTTGTGAGAGAGGGATGGGTGAAGTTAGTACAGTCACATCACAGACATGCCACATCACATCACGTCACAGCCATATCACGTAACATAACAGCAAACTCATAGTCTTTTGATAAGGCCTGTGCTTTTGACTATAATTGTTGTTATGGCTGTAGGAAGAAGGAAAAGAAAAGGCACGGTTCTGCTACTGGCTCTATAGCTAAGCCACCTCCGCTGCCTCGTCCGGAGAGAAGAGAAAATAGAGAACAAAGAAAAGGAAGAGGGAGCGAAGGACGCATGCCGCAACAACAGCCGTCGTCCACTACCAAAGCGTTGGTGGGTGCAACGAAGGCCTGCAACAGATAAACATTCGGTGGAAGGCTAGCCCCCGCCCAAGCGACGGTGACCTACCTGCCCCAGCCCTGTCCGACTTGAATTGTTATAGATCCTGCGCCTATTCATTGATGCCAACCAATCTTAGACGCCGCTGACGCCTGCTGTACTGCATCTATTTCTATATTTGCTCTATGGTGCGGCGTTCGAGGAAGAGCCTAATGAAATGCGTCATGGTGTTGGCCAGCCAGAAAACCCATCTTTGAACCCTATCCCCAACCTCACCCTTGAGAACTGGGAGGCGACCCTGTCCAGCTGCTGCAACCTTGAGGCCCAAAAGGTCATAACGCCGCGCGCCCGGGCTGCGGCAAACACCAATGAAGTGCACCTGACTAGGCATCCCACCTCGTTTATATACATCTGTACATAATTAAAGAACACCAGGTAGTCGAAATATCTTGAGTCCTACACTACGGCGTCTCTCATAGCCTGAGTCGCTAACGTGAAAGCTCACAGACTAAACCAAACCAACTGTTTTTACCACCTCCGATGCTGGAATGGAACGCCCGGCGGGATCAGCTTCGTATATGCGTGAATCTCCTAGTGACGTCATTACCAGCCATAAGGTCATGACCGGATGGGACGTCATTATCAGTCCTGGTTATTAGCCTTGACCAGATCTGACGTCATGGTGTGAGGTCATCATGTGACGGCTATAGACGTCTCGAAACGTCTGACCATTACTATTGGTAGTGATAAAAAACCATGACTTGCACTTTCTTAGTATTAGTTAATATCAGGTTAATATTAGTTATTATCAGGAGTATTAGTTAATATCAGAGTACCCCTTACAAGTAAGTGATGGTTAATAACAGTTACGATGACCTCCAAATGCATGGGTTGCTATTGGCATATGCTTAACTATTTTCTTATTAGTCATAAATTATCATAAAGTTTTATTAAAAATACCTTAACTAATGTTTCGGTACGATCCGATTGCTATTGATAAAGTATCGATTCAGTGATTGCCATATGCCCATATTATGCATGCACCCGAAACGCAGAAACATTTGTGTACAACAATATGAGGCATAAAAGCCTTCGCCTTAATACCCAAAGAAACCAAGCTACGGGTTAGCCATTGAAGTTTGTTCGACATAGGAAGCGTGTAAAAAATAATTGCAGCGTGAGCACTGAGTTACGTGGAAGCCACGCAGCACGAGGAGTGTGATGCACGTGAGCGAAAATATGTATAACCTTAGAATGGTTGCCACAAGAGCTATTACATCGGTGGCTACGGCGGCGAAACGAGTGTACGCCGTGTGCGAAAAAAGCTTGACAGAGAGAGGTTTTCAGCCATGATAGCATTTCTCGGTGCAGTAGGCGTAATTAGAAGAGGATATGAAGAGCGCAAGAAGTGCAGCTAGGGAAGGGTTTTATCGGAAATGTTGTTTGGTGTCGCATTAAAATATTTACCGCCCCTTCCTCCCTACCCGTTCAATCTTTTCCCGAAATTTTGCGATCATCCGGCAAAATTTTGCTTTCTTTAGCTTCACATTAGATATCTACCCTACTCGAAGCTCTCTTCGCTTCGGGGACTTGATGAGTTACGTTTGAAACAAACGTGCTTAACTGCAGGTATGACGCTAGACCAGTGACAGTAAGCATTGGCTTTGGAAGCCAGCGTTCGTTGCGCTAAGGAGAGTGCACAGCGGGCAGTCTGGATGTATAATGGTGACAAATGCAAACCTACACGGCAGGTACACCGCTTGACACAAGCCAGATATCTGGTATACCAGCAGCGAAAAGTGGAGGACTTTGGGGCAGTGGACACTCGCACTCTCTGTAGACGGAGCTTCCTGAGTTATCGGACGGGTTTTGTACATGCGTATCACACACCTTTCTTTTTCTGGCACGCATCTTGCCATATATATATATATATATATATATATATATATATATATATATATATATATATATATTATACGCCCATATCGTGACAAAGGAAATGGACAATAGTTTTCTAAGATAAGCTGAAGGTTACTAGGTAAAAAAGCCGGATAACATACAAAGTGGAAAACGCCGTTTTTTGAAATTTCTGAACATTGCAAGTGTGAAGCCGTACTACTTTCCCACTAGCCTTGTGCGGCTACTCTTCGTAGGATGGAGAAGGGGGAGAGAAAGGAGACATGAGAGCTGTGTTGCAAAATAACACCAATTAAAGTAGGGGAGATAGAATGCGGCAACTAATTGCGTACTAAATTTTATTGTAGGTAATGCTCAACAATGAAATGGTGGGATGCATAGTCCTACAAATTTGCTTACAAAGTTCTTAGCGCGAAAAAGGCGTGAGGGTAACATCCATTTTTTTTTGCGTGCTTTAACCGCCTTGAGGCAAAGCAACACGGTGCCGGATGATGCTGACATGGTGGCGTGACGCAAAAAAGGTGACTGCCGTACCTTACCTCCACGGTGTTCAGAACCGATTATGCAAGTTTGGGGTGAAGTCTGATAATGCTTTTGTCTTCACAATTAGGCGCGATAATGCAACTGGAAATCATTTTTAGCATACAGTGTCCCGTAAACCAAGGTTCAACACTTCAAGATGTCTTGATGTACAACCGCCGGAGCAGTATAACTCTCTAGGAGGAAAGGCGTACTCCAATCTGGTGTTGCGCTTGCAACCGCAGAACTGCAAATCAGACGATCACCCATCTTGTTGCATACCTCAATTCACCGGAACACCTGTAGATTATGAAAATTATAAAAAAATAATCGATTGCATGACCATGTCTTTGTTGTCTTAGTTGCTTCAATAAATTTTCAATTGCTAGATCAGCGTCATCTTGTTGGCTTCTTTTCTGTGTGTTCTGTCTATTGACTGTTTTAAAGAGAATTCTGTTAAATTATTATGTCGACGGCAAGGTTCCCTTTCTCTGTCAAAAGTCACAATACGCGATAGCCAGCTCCAGCATTCGGCGCCAACAGGAAAATTCGCGATTGTACTGCACTGCCACAGTTTAGATAGCGCGTAAGCGGTGTGAAATTCGCTCCCGGTGTGTGCTGTGCCATATTACTGTACGCTAATGGAGATCTGTTTTATTAGAAAGGAAATTCGTGGAACGAACAGGCGGTATTGAAGGCGCTATTGCGTCCACTCTAAAGGCGAAACTTGAGCATCGCCCTGTTTTTACTGTCTCTACATTTTGTTCCGCTGGAGGTAAGTTCATATATATTGTTACATGTCTTCTGCAAGGTTGTTTTGTTTTTTCTTTGCACATTCTGCACTTTTTTTTCATCTTCAGTTACTATCCGTTAATTTTCGATTTCCTCTTCGATTTCCTCGAGGTGGCAGTGGAACAGTACGACATGTTTCTTGTCCTGTGGATGGTACGTGTTTGCGCGCATGCTAGTTTCACCGAGAAGGCAAAGAAGTTTCGCAAAGTAAAACGGTTTGAACTGAGTCACATCCGTGGTTCGTTAAAAATGCAAATGGACAGCCAAAGCGGGCCATTTAGTCGACTGCAAATAGAGCTAAAGGTGTAGGCTAAGATATCAGGAAGCCATGTAGCATCATACCAAACAATGTACTTGTCCACAAAGTAAGTAGCAGGGACCTTGAAAACTTGACATTGCACAAGGAGTCCCATTAGCTCACAGTGGACAATGTCAAAGCTGGCTTCAGGCAAAAAGAAGTTGCAGGCGGAACAGGTTGTCCAGAGACATTGGCTCGTTGACTAGCGTGTCGCCAAGAGCTTTTCGCGTGCACGATACCTAGGTGGGCTAAGTTGTGCGGGTTGTCGAATATCTGGCTTCGGAAAACATGCGGCGTATAGCGGCACGGAACGCACCTGGATGTAACGCAGAATAGTGTCACGTGGTGGTGACCAGGGTCGATGACAGAAATCAAGAGTCGGTGATTGCACTGAAGAAACTTGGGCTGACTTGCGCCCACAAAAGAACTAAGCAACTCGGCGACGGCGATAGCAACAAACGTGCTCGTCGATCATCAAACAAAGAATGCCCGTCGCACTCGTCAACGCTCAATTTAAAGGCTGCTCAGAACAATCTAGATAAGGTCGCAAACTGCTAGTAGCACAACCTGGAACATTGTAGAAACATACGCGAGTGATCGGAATCTTTGAGACAGATCTCGGCGAATCGTTCGCGGCAAATAAAATGATAACGCGTCGTATAGCGACGACGAGCATGAAAAAAACACGTGATACAGAATTGATAAGCGCACCAGAATAACAATGATAAGGCCACATGCCAGCGGCTGTCGAAAAAGAACAAATAAAGATTTAAACAGTTCGCAGCAATAGTAAGACGCTTTCCATGGCCACGTCCATGAAATGCAGGGGGGTAGATGCGCGCAAACATGCAAGCTCAGAGTCGGTCACGTGGAAGATAATACGCCGATGCCGCGGAGTCGTATCGGGCACAGTGGCAGCAACCACGAGGTTGATAGCGTCAGCAGGAAAGGTTGTGGTCCTAGTGATGTGTCAGATGCAGTGGAATGTTCCTGAACATATACAAGCTAACGAACATACCGCACTATACAAAAACTGGAGACGTGGTCGACCTCTTGTGTCAGAGGATTATGGTAATTATAGGTGTTCAAGACAGGTCCTTCTAGAAAGTGATGGAAGTGACGGACAGCAAGGTGGACGAGGAGTAATGGCCGGGCAAGCACACTATCTCGTGTCTTAGTAGGAGTCACCCTTTTAGAATGCGAGAGGCTGCCTGGTGACATTAGTATGCTGTTGAAGTACAGCACCGTCGCAGTACTGGGGGCGCCCTTTATGAGTGCAAGAATACTTTCGGGTGTACATTATGCAAAGGAACTTGGAAGGGGATGGCAGAAGGCAGGAGCCTTTCAGGAGCTCCTGGAGGATCTTGTGGCGCCTAGCTCGTTCTTGGCGGGTGAATAAAGTTTATTCACTCACTCCCAATATGGAAGCAGAAGTGTTTGTTCGAGAGTTTGCTTGATGGCGAGAAACGCTATGTTGGCATGTTAGTCTATATTTTAGGCTACTTCTTGTTTTCTGCTGGAAGCAAATGACGCACTCTCTCGACCAAGGTGGTGCAGTGTGAATAGAACGGAGGTAGTGGTTCACCAAGCCGAGGAAGTGGCGTAGCGAAGTTGCTGAAGTAGATGAATGAAAATTCCCGATTGCTTGGACTTTGGAAGGAAGAGGCCGAATGCCCCTTCATTCGAAACGATGATGAAGGAAATCGTGAGAAGGTGCATGAAATATATTTTTAGCACCATTGATGATACAGTTATGATCAGAGAGAGAAGTGAACAATTAAGTGCAGCTGCCGCAGGTGCTCGTCTATGTAGCGGTTCGCTACAAAAGGTGGTGCCGCACGACGACCTTTTGCGGCAAGCCAGTTCACGGATGAATTGTAGACATTGAAAAATGGTGAAATCTGTAACGTCCACATGAATCCGAAAAAAAACCTTATGCGAATCGGGTCTTCTCTTTTCCCGCGCTTTTTTGCTACACAGACCACTGCTCCAATATGAATACGGATAGTTATTAAATGGACGATTGATATCATTGTGCGTGACAACCGCCTTTGCCTGACCTTTTGCATTTATGTTCTTCAGATCATAAGTGAGCCTTCTGCTTGGCTAGTTAAATGGGTGTTTACAAGCGTGTTAGCATGCCTAGCACTAACATCTGATCTGAAGATTCATTTATGTGTAATGTGACTGCTTTCAGTGCCGAAGCGTTACTAGCTGCACTAAGCGGCGATTGTATGGAGTTGTTCTCTGCAAAGATGGTGACCTGTGGCATGTCATCAGGTTTTCCTGTACTTTGCGACAAAATTGCGGCAAAACAATTCTTTGCCAAAGTACAGGGCATTGCTATTCCATTTCGCTTTCCATTTAGCATTGATCTGCTAGTGCCGTTGCAGGCAAGTTTGCAATATGAATTCTTAATGACGACCTATCTACCTCCAATACTTAGGCATTATTCCCCTTACTACACCAGGTGATTCAGCCCAGCATATTCCTTAAAGAAGGAAGGGGAAGCCCTCAAAGGAGGAGGTGTGGAGAGGACATCGCGATACAACTCACGTGGTAGGGCATACCACAAGGGAAAGCGCGGGAGGGACGTCGCGGTATACATTCTGCACGTTAGTAGTCCGGAGACAGTAACAGCAAACGGGTATTTGTGACTGCGTGCTATAGGCATTCAACAGCTCACTACAAGCAAGGGTCCACTTAGCAGGCCTTCCGAGTACGTCGACAGCGAAAAGGCACAGAGCCGACGTAGAGAAAGGCACTAAATAACATAAGAATGTGGCTATATTTGCAAAAGATAAGCACTGGGTGATTACAAAGCTGTTTGCGTTCGAGCGGCGCAAGGCTAAAGCTTTCGCATTCCCAGAATCTGTCCTAAATGTCTCTGCCGTATTTTGTACAATCACTACCAAACATTCAAGAAGGAGAGTTACATGTGACGTCTTAGGACATAGGTATAACACTTAATAGTTTTCGGCATGACGTGTAATATATGCAGGATATAAGCGAGGACATATAGGGGGTAGAAAAATGTCATGGTAATACGACAACTGCAAACAGGAGCCGTAACATTGACGGTATAAATAAAATTGGCACTAGTTTAGCTCTGGTTAAACCTGGAACGTTGTGCAAGCAATACTGCAATGGTTGCGCTTAAGGTTCGGCATGTAGTGTAGCTGTGGGTGTAGCTTGACGTGTTTAGCCACGAATAAAGACACGATACATAATGAATGACTAGTGTTTTTTTTTTGGCTTTATTTACACCGATGAAAACACAACGGTGGTCAGTAAAGTAGTGAGACTTGGTCTCGACTCGACTCATCACGTATCAATCTTCGTTCGTTTAGCAGTTTCTTGCGCTCGCCGTTGTTCACGTTCGTCAGCAGTCTCTTGAGCCCGTTGCCGTTTTCTGGCTTTGGCGCATGGCCGATGCTTTTCCTTGTAATGTCGCATAGCAACTGATTTACACCGACGTGAACTCCTATTTCTCTCTTTCCACTTTCACTCCTCCTAGTGACCATCTTTTTATTACTGCGCAGTTCCTTTCCCTGGGCGGCGGCCGTCCGCCCCTTGGACCCTGATTGGTGCGTCCCGAACACCGCTTTGGCGCACGTGCCTGGATTTCGACGCCAGCTTGGAACATAGGACCTTTCTCGCATCACATGCGTTGAGAGAGTGCGATCCGGGGAATGCCAGGAGTGCAAAGTGCGCGAGGACGGGAGTGAGCGGTGCGTCAGCACGGAGAGCGGACGCTTGAAAACAGTTCGTGAACGTGCGTGTGTGAAACAAGCAAGTGTAATTGGAATCTAGTTGTTTTCCTCAGATTTTATTTCTGTGTGCAGTCTTTTCTTTCATATCCCTTTTTTTTCGTTCTAATGACAACACTCCCCCCTTCCTTCCTTCCCTTACGGCGCATTTCAGGTGTCGATGCAGCGGCGGCTTAAGCTCAAGCGTTGCGTCTGCCGGGGATACACGACGGCTCGAAACCTGGCGCAGTATTACTTATGCAATAAAATGAAGCAGCCTGAAAGTATATCATAAATCTTCATAATCTAAAGCCCCATAGTGACACGACCACCTTTATAGGCAGACTGCTTCACCACAGATACCATAGGAGGTTTTTGGTTTTAAATTTGCTCTAGTAAATAATTTTCCCCTCATTTTCGCCAGTGAAAAAATAGAGTGCGTAACTATAGAACCGTCCTTAAATTGTAATGAACCCAATTTCACGCATTCCAAATGTGTCGCCAATATTGTGATACTGTAAGTGGTGGAGTAAATTCGTGTAATATATTTTTAAATACGAGAGCTTTCTGACTTATTGCTCTTTCATGTCCCACTCATTGGTTGCTGGACGCGAACCAATCAATAATAATACAGGGGGTTGTATGCTGCCGATTCCTCGTTTGTCCTCGTTTCCATCAGTCACCGACAGAATGGCGGCGAATATGTTGCGTCGTCTGTCTCAGTCTGACTGCTTGCTACTGTATGCGAATGCGCAGGTGGGTGCAGAGATGAAACGTTTAGCAGTATGTACGTGTTTTAATTAGAATAAGAATGAGGGTAACAAACAGGATGCAATAACGATGTCATATGACGAGCTTAAGAGCGGAGTTAAAGTCTTTCCGAAAATTGAATGTCTCTCAGGAAGCAGCCCAGGTGAACGAAATTTCCGGAGCCCTCCACTACGGCGTCTCGCATAGCCTGAGTAGCATTGGGAAGGTAAACACCACAAACCAAATGAAGCCCTGCTTGGGAATGATGTGGCATTCATGAAAAGATTGAGCACCTCCTTTCGGATTGCCCTATTTTTGCAACTGAACGACATACCCTGCGTACTGCATTGGATCTTCTGGACGCTCACCCCTTAACGAAAGGGAAGTTCTTGGGACCATAGCACAAAAGTAATCTGCGCTCAAAGCCGACAAGGCACATCTTCGCTTTTTAAGAGAGACTAGCCTGATTGACAGACTGTGACTTTCTCACCTCCTCTCCTTTTCTACCTTCCTCCTTTAATTCCCCATTCCCCTTCCCCAGTGCAGGGTAGCCAAAAGGAATTCATTCTTTCTGGTTAACATCCATGCCTTCCGCCCTCCTTTTCTCCTTCTCCTCCTGAATGTATCTCACGTTTACACGTGACAAGTTTAAACACAGCGTTCTTCAGAGATGTAGACGACGACACTACCAGTCAAAAATATCTAGCTTACAACAGTATGTTGATTAGTGCGAGCAAAATATCAGCGGCACTAGCTTGAGGATGCCCCGCCATGCTGGTGCATTCGTTAGGCGTTCGACTACTCTACCCAAGGTTGCAGGATTGAATCCCGGCTGCGGCGGCCGCGTTTTGATGGAGAAGAAAAGCAAGGCGCCCGTGTGGTGTATAATATCAGAGCACATTAAAAAGACCAAGGTGATCAAAATTTCCGGAGCCCTCCAGTACGGCGTCTCGCATAGCCTGAGTAGCTTTGGGAAGGTAAACACCACAAACCAAACCAAACCAAACTTGAGGATGAGCTATGGCGATTGCGAACTGCATATTCTGCATATTGTGATTAAGGACTAGCAGGAAGGGCCAGAGAAAAGAGTAGTAAACAAGGTCAATTCATATCCTTCGAGGTGGACAACATTGGGCCCTGAAAGTTTTATGACCTGCATAATAAGCATAGTTTTGTGGCGACTACAGACACGACACCAGAAGACAAAGAAGCACTATTGGTCAATCTCAACGCGCATCCTCTTTAGCAAAGAAGAAGAACGACCCGGCAGGCTAGGACACAGGACGTATGTGGCTCTCTCTAGCCTAGGCGTCGCTCAGGCTTTCATTTCTTAGATATATGGCGAAGAAAAGGGGGAAGAGGTCCTCCAAGCCGAAGCGAGACCGCCAAACCACAGGGACAACAGAAGGTGGTACGGTCATCGAACATTCCATCATCCCTGTTGTATCAGCGCCGGAAACTGGGGCTGCGCTCTCTGTTACGTCCCCCCTGTCCCCAGATGATAAGCGAGGTGTGGCCTCGGTAGCTTCGCCCTTGTCCGATGATCGAAGACCGGACGCAAATGCTGCCCCGCTGCAGCTGGTCAGCGGCGCCGCCACTGCTTCTCACGCCTCCGATACCACTGTGTCGCCGCTGGACCACATCCTCATCTTCGGGCATGGCGTGTTCCAGAAGCTCATCCTGCTCTGCACGCAGCTGGCCGTATTCTGCAGTGTCGTGCACGCCGAGGCGGCGGCGATCCTGGCCCGACCCGTGGACCACTGGTGCCGCGCTCCCGCTGCGTACGCCAACCTACCGCCGGAGACGTGGAAAAACGCCAGCATACCAGTTGAGAAGGACGGATCGTACAGCAGATGCTACCGATACGAGCCTCTTTTTCTGGCTCAAGGCGCGGTCTCTTCGAACAACCGCAGTACTGTGCCCTGCGACACCGGCTGGGAATACGCTGTGAGTTCTATTCAGATTTTTCAGGGGAAGTGTTATTTGTGGGTCTGACAACTTTACACACATTTTGCTTCATTACTATCGTATATATGAAATAATAAAATTTGATTTCACGAATGAGTGATCAAGCGAGTAATATAGTTTAATGCACATGGTAACTAGCGCTAAAGACAGGGACAGAGAAGAAGCGGACACTACGAACGCTAGACACCAACTTGGTTCGTGGTGTCCGCTTCTCCTTTGTCCCTGTCTTTAGCGCTAGTTACCACGTGCAGTGAATCTAATGATCACCAACTAGCCCAATTTTCTGCTTTAAAAGTAATATAGTTACTCCGAGCCTGCTCGGAAACAGATCCGTATAAAGGAGCCATGAACGTAGGCGAGTCGTACAATAAATGGGCAAAATATGTCGGCCCCCCTTTTTTTTTACCCGGCAGCGCATAAACTTCTCGATGTGAAAAGCCCCCTACATCTTAGCCGGTATTCGAAACAAAATACTCTGGACACGTAAGCTAGTGTTGAGAGTTAACCGCCGCCTTATATGTATGAAGGGGCAGAGTTAATGGCTCTCGTTTGCGGGGCGCAGTTATTTTATTTTCCCCACGAATTCTAGTATCTCCCCAACTTCCCGGCTTTCATTTAGGTTCCTCTTTCTCCCTACATGGAATTTCCTATAAAGTGCTAAGGACAGCTAAGCCGCGCTGTCACGGCTACTCAGATTTTAGACACCGCTGTACTGTTTTTTTTTATTAATATGGCTCCTAAGCAAAGTGTCCATGAGCACATGCGTTGCTCGCTGATTCGATGTTATGTAAAGCACATTCAGCTCATTTTGTCAAATCATGAGAGTGGCCGTAAACACAAAAACGGTCAGATATAATCCGCAGGTAATTTCGTATCAATACTGTGGCTCAAACACTCTAGCTCAGAGCTCCATGTGGTGGTTGCATACCATTTTTCTTACTCTTACCGTTTAGCAGCCATCTACTAGTCTGTTTGGAAGCTTTTTGTGTGATTAGGATTCAAACCGATGACATGCGTACAGCCCTTGACAAAAGTGTAGAGCAGAGGGGCTTTGATTCTGAGTCGTGTAGTGGCGCTGATTTTTCATTAGGGGAGGCCCTTTTCATTCGGGAGACTGGGACAAAGATTCTTCTTACCGTTTAGAAATTTTAAACACTGGAAACACATTACAAGACACGCGAAGTAGCTCAGAAGCAGGCACACTGGGCTCTGCACGACTTTACATAATGTAAGCTTAGGCGACCAGGTGGAGAGGTGGTGAATGGTGGCAGTTCCTGGCCCTACGGGGCTGGGACGGTAAGTCAACGCCGCTTGCGGTGGGGGCTAGCCAGCCACCAGCCATCTGTTGTAGGCCGTCGTTGCACCCCACCACTGCTTCGGTGGTAGACAACTGCTGTTGTTGCGGCGCGCGTCTTTCTCTCCCTCTTTTTTTTCTTCCCTATTTTCTCTTCTGTTCGCGCGAGGCAGCGGAGGTGGCGATGGGGCTGGTACAGGTTGGTCACCGCCGCTTGTGCCGAGGGCCAGCCTGGCACGAATTTTTATCTGTTGTAGGCCGTCATTGCACACGCCACCGGTGGTGGTGGACGACGGCTGTTGTTGCGGCGCGCGTCTTTCTTTCCCTCTTCCTTTTCTTTCTGCTCTATTTTCTCTTCTGTCTGCACGAGGCAGCGGAGGTGGCTCAGCTACAGAGTCAGTAGCAGGCCCGTGCATTTTCTTTTCCTTCTTCCTACAGCCACAACAGCGGAGGTGGCTCAGCTACAAAGCCAGTAGCAGGCTTGTGCATTTTCTTTTCCTTCTTTCTAGAGCCACAACATGAACACGCGACCACTGAGAAGTGAGACACATACTTCCTTTCCAGAAAAACAACGGAAAATATAACACAGCACAACTCCTACACTTATCACTGCGTCATCCGTCTGCTCTGCGATGTCTGTGAACGCTAGAGATCCCCAGGTAGTCTAAATTATTTTGGAGCTTTCCACTACTGCCCCTCTTTCTCTATTTCCGCTTTAATTCACTTCTACTTCTTACCTTTCCTTAGAGCGCATTTCAAAATTCCCTGGGGAAATTGACATATCCTGCATCATTTCTTTCCTATAAACCAATTTGTTCACAACAAAAAATGTAGAGGCGTTCGAGGAATGAAAAGGTGGTTTTAGATACGCTATCCTATCTATTCTTATATCAAATTATAAGAATCGCCCTATTTTTCATGTCAAGGCGTCTGATGTGATAATGCTGATTAAGAAGTGCTAAACTCCTATATTGATTCCCTCCTTTGGTGGCGAATTTCTAGCCGATGTTGGTTGAATATAAACTTTCCTTCCAGAAAGTATCACATTATTTTTTCACACCTTTCTAGCTGCATTTTTGATCATTTTGATTTTTTCAAAATACGCTCTAAATTTGCATTTTAACGAATCTTGTCGAGCTTGCGCATCGAGTGTGTCTGCGCATAACGCGCGTTCACTTCTCACAAAGCCTTGTGATTGCAAAGCAAATAGTTCCAATGCGAACAATAAGGTCTGCGCTGCTTCCCCAGTTAGATATTACAGACAACAACAACATTACGCAATAGCATTCTGAAGAATGCCTTTTAATATAACAAACATATATTTCTGTAAAACCAAGAAGTAGCGTCCGAGTTGAGTAGCAGATGGCGTCGTGACACATTTTTGCTGCCAATATGCACACATGTTCTGAGTTTTCTCTATTTCACGCTGCTTATCAATTTCGTATGATCACAATAACCTTGAAGATGTAGTCCGCCGCCCAGCATCCTTTTCTAGCATTCGGCCTTTACGGCATTTTGAGTTCTTAGATTAGATGGTTTATATAGTTACTATGGGATATGGTCCTTTAATATTCTAAGGAACAGCCCTTGGACGGATGTCCCTAAGGGACTGTTGATAATGCCATTAGTACGGTTTATTTGTGGCCTCTTCGCAGCGGTCAAAAGAAGATTAGGCTTCACACATTTGAAGCAAACAGAGAAAATGTTTAGGCACAAGTGGGGCACTGATTACATTGAACCACTGCCCGTAGCATTTATTCAATTTATTTATCTCATTTTCCACTGCGCGTTTTGGTGCTACCGAGGGGGGGGCAAAGAACTAGAACACAAAACGTTCTACATACTAGCAGGAAAACAATCATCACACAAATAGTACAATACAGCTTAATTCAATACGAGCATACACAAATACATGTATTACAGCAGTGCGGCAAACATTTCATTAGTTTTCATTAATTACAGCAAGTTATGTGCGCCCGCAAAAGAGTGCGGCCGAAATCAAAAGGTAAGTCATTTGCTATTTTGAAGGTCTTTGCACTTTGCAAAAAAAGCAAGCTTGACTTCTAGTAAACCCTGCACTGCCTGTCCCATGCAGGATTCGACCCGCAGCTCGATCGTGGGAGAGTGGGACTTGGTCTGCAACCGTCGCTGGGTTTTATCGCTGCTGACTGCCTTTTACATGGCGGGATCCGTATTTGCGATGCCGTTTGCTGGTGCAGCGGCCGATCGCCTTGGTCGACGTCCAGTTCTCGGCGCCTCTCTAGCCATTATTATTGTGTCCGGAATCATGCTCGCCTTCTCCAAGACTCTGGTCATGTTCGCCACACTGCGCTTCTTCATATCAGCGTCTGCCGGCAGCCTGGTCGTCATTTCTATCGTTCTGCTCTTCGAAGTCATCGACTCCTCCCGCCGCGTGCTCTATTGCAGCATTGCCGTCACCGGCGGCTACTCAGCGGCTCACGTCTACGGCGAGCTAGTCCACGGGTGGGTTAACGACTGGTCCCTCAGCCAGCTCGCCTGCATGGTCCCCACGGGACTGCTGATCGGAGCAGTCTACTTCGTGCAGGAGTCGCCTTGTTGGCTCCTGGCAACATTCCAAATCAGGAACGCTGCGGACGTTGTGCTCTCAGCGGCCGAGATGAATGGCGAGGACATGCAACTCGTAGTCAAGAGGCTGGAAGTTATCATGGAGGAAGCCAGAAAGGCGAGAGCGCAGGCCTTGACAGCATCGGGCGAGGTGCTTAAGGAAGCCTCGCCGGTAGAGCTGTTCACGAACCGAGCGTTTCGCAAAGAGACATTGGTGGTCTACGGCTGCTGGTTCTTGGCGAACAGCTTCTCTTACCGGTTGCGGGAGAGCCCCGATTACGACGTCGTCAACCATGCACTCCTTGCTTTCTCGATACCAGCAGTGGCCGCCAATGTCTTCCTGCTAAGCACCAAAGGGCGGCGCTTCTCAACGGCGGTCAGCATGGTCATTCTGGGCAGCATGATAGCTACTCGGGCTGCAGTGACTTACTTCCTTCCCAGTAAGTGACCCAGGATATCAAGAAAGCGAGTAAAGTTAAAACAGCTAACTATAAAAACAAGTACATCACTAAAGAAGTTTTAGAGCTTTTTAAATAAAACAATGAGCTTTGAAAACATGCCAAAATAAACCTGACGGTGCAACTGTCAGGAAAGAATTTGAGCCCTACGCTGTCAGGTTGCAGCGAAACTTGTATCGAAAAATAAATATTTAAAAAAATTTGACCATGAAGATCTTTAAAAGACTTGGACACGTCGCAGCCAATTAATGGGTCATAGAACAGACCGAACTGCAGACACAGTACTTAAGCGTTTCGGGACGCTTATGGCTAAAGGGTACTTTGTGAAATATTCGACAGGTATTTTTTTACCTGCACTTTCACTACTGAGACAGAAAATGCACCCTGAAGGTCTGGATAATTTTAGAGTAGAAATTAATGCAGCCAGGGCATATCAGAAATGATGTTTACCCCGCCGGGGTGGCGCAGTGGTTACGGCACTCGACTACTGTTCCCAAGGGCGCGGGATCGAATCCCGGCCTCGGCGGCCGTTTTTCGATGGAGGCGAAAAGCAAGGTGCCCGTGTTCTGTGCGATGTCAGTGCACGTTAAAGAACCCCAGGTGGTCGAAATTTCCGGAGTCCTCCACTACGGCGTCTCTCATAGCCTGAGTTGCTTTGGGACGTTAAACTCCACAAACCAAACCAGAAATGATGCCATTATAGTTGTTTATTTTTACACGCTCAATCCTCATCAATAAACGAGAAGGATATAATGCAATAAGGTCGCATAATGAGACGCTATATAACAAACTTACTGGCGCGTTGTTACTCATTGTAAATAGTGCAATGACTTCAACCATATTTCCAGAAAGACTGAAAACTTCAATCGTTATAGCTGTGCAAAAACATGTAAAAGTAAACGGATTAATAGATTATAGTCCTATGACTGTGCTTTCTGCATTAACACACATAATTGGAAATTATTTACATGGTTTTAGGATAAAGTTTAGCCACCTTCACTGTTATCGAACACGCAGTATGAATTTATAAGGCATTAGAGTACGTACTACAACAATGTTTAAATATTTCATTGATTTCATTAGTGCAGCTCTTGACAAGAATGAAATAACGTTAACACTGTTCCTAGGCATAAGTTAGTTTTGACAATATCTTTTAGAGAAAGTTATCGAAAAACTAAATGGGATTTTAAGGAACGTTTGCTGCATTATTTGAGGAATACCTGAGAGTGAATTTCAAAGTAGCCAGAATAGGAAGTATAGTGAACGACAAAATGTCAATAGAATATAGAGCTCCACAGGGTTCAACAATTGAGCCGCTTCTGTACAATGGTATACATATATAATCTCATCATCATCAGCCTGATTATACCCACTGCAGGGCGAAGGCCTCTCCCATATTTCTCCACTTAACCCGGCTCTGTGCTAGCTGCATCCACTTGACCCCTGCGAACTTCTTAATCTCATCCGCCCACCTAACTTTCTGCCGCCCCCTGCTACGCTTTCCTTCCCTTGGAATCCAGTTTGTTACCCTCAGCGACCATCGGTTATCCTCTCTTCGCACTACACGTCCTGCCCATGTCAATTTCTTCTTCTTAATTTCCACTAGAATGTCGGTAACTTGAGTTATTTCTCTGACCCACTCTGCACGCTTTCTATCTCTTAATGTTACCCCTACCATTTTTCGTTCCATAGCCCTCTGGGTTGTCCTCAACTTAAGTAGAACTCTCTTGGTTAGCCTCCACGTTTCAGCCCCATAGGTGAGTACAGACAAGATGCAACTGTTGTATACTTTCCTCTTGAGCGATACCGGTAAGCTGCTAGTCATAATCTGCGAGTGCTTGCCAAATGCGCTCCATCCCAATCTTATTCTTCTTGTTATTTCTTTTTCATGGTCCGGATCTGCGGTTACTACCTGTCCTAAGTAGATATATTCGCCTACTACTTCCAGTATTTCGCTACCTAATGTAAACTGCTGTTCCTTCCCGAGGCTGTTGAACATTACCTTAGTCTTCTGCATATTCATTTTCAAGCCTACCTTTCTACTTTTTCTGTCTAGGTTATCAATCATTATTTGCAGTTCATCCCCCGAGTTGCTTAGCAAGGCAATGTCATCAGCAAATCGCAGATTACTGAGGTATTCTCCATTTACCCTTACCCCTAATTGCTCTCATTCCAAGTCTCTGAATACTTCCTCTAAACAAGCTGTGAATAGTACTGAGGAGATTGTGTCTCCTTGCCTAACACCTTTCTTTATGGGAATTTTGTTACTTTCTTTATGCAGAACTATGGTTGCTGTGCAGCCACTATATATATATATCTTCCAGCACTTTCACGTACGGCTCGTCTACCCCCTGATTTCGCAATGCCTGCATCACCGCCGAGATTTCAACTGAGTCAAATGCTTTTTCGTAATCAATGAATGCTATGTATAAGGGCTGGTTATATTCCGAGCATTTCTCTATCACCTGGTTGATGGTATGGATATGATCGATAGTAGAGTACCGTTTCCGAAACCCTGCTTGATTCTTTGCTTTATTGCAGTCTAAGGTTGTCCTGATTCTATTAGCTATTACCTTAGTAAATACCTTATATGTAACAGACAGTAAGCTGATTGGTCTGTAATTTTTAAGGTCCTTAGAGTCCCCTTTCTTGTGAATGAGGATAATGTTTGCATTCTTCCATGGTTCCGGTACCGTCGATGACATCAGGCACTGCGTATACAGGGTAGCCAGTTTCTCTAGCACGATATCCCCTCCGTGCTTTAGCAAATCTGTGGTTATCTGATCCTCTCCAGCTGATTTCACCCTTTTCATAGTTTCTAATGTTTCTTGACCTCGTCCTTCGTCACTGGTGGAACGTCTGACTGCTTTTCCCTACCGCCAATCTCATTACGGTCCTGACTACTTTGGCTACTGTAGAGATCTGTATAGAACTCCTCGGCTACTTTGACTATCTTGTCCATATTAGTGATGACGTTGCCCGCCTTGTCCCTTATCGCATACATCTGTTTTTTGCCTATGCCCAATTTCTTCTTTACCGCTTTAATGCTTCCCCCGATCTTTACAGCATGCTCAATTTTCTCCATGTTATACTTCCTTATATAGGCCACCTTGCGCTTATTGATTAGCTTTGATATCTCGGCCAATTCGATCTGGTCTGTTGGATTGGAAGCTTTCATACTCTGGCGTTTCTTAATCAAATCTTTCGTCTCCTTAGACAGCTTACCGGTATCCTCTCTAACTATCCTACCGCCTACTTCTACCGCGCACTCAGTAATGATATCTCTGAAGTTATTGTTCCTTGCCTCTAGGGTAATGTCGCCATCCTCAGTTAGAGCTGAATACCTATTCTGTAGCGAGATCCTGAACTCTTCTGCCCTCCCCCTCACCGCTAATTCGTTGATGGGTTGCTTTCTTACTAATCTGTTGCGTTCCTTCTTCAGATTTAGGCTAATTCGGGACCTCACCATCCTGTGGTCACTGCATCGCACTTTCCCGATTACCTCTACATCCTGCACAATGGCGGGGGTTGAACACATTATGATGTCGATTTCATTTTTAGTCTCTCCGTTAGGACTTTTCCATGTCCATTTCCGGTTCTTCCGTTTGCTGAAGAAGGTATTCATGATTCGTAGGTTACTGCGCTCTGCAAACTCAACTAGTAACTCTCCCCTGCTATTCCTAGAACCAATGCCATAGTCACCTACTGCCTTGTCTCCTGCCTGTTTTTTCCCTACCTTGGCATTGAAGTCGCCCATTAGTACAGTATACTGCGTCTTTACTTTTCGCATTGCCGATTCTACATCTTCATGGAAGCTTTCAACTGCCTGGTCATCATAACTACATGTAGGTGCGTAGGCCTGTACAACCTTCAGTTTATACCGCTTATTAAGCCTAATTACGATGCCTGCAACCCTCTCATTAATACTATAGAATTCATCTATATTACCCGCTATATATTTATTGACAAGGAAACCTACTCCTAGTTGTCGCCTCTCTGGTAAACCTCGATTACACAGTACATGCCCATCCTTCAGTACAGTATATGCCTCATTCGGCCTCCTAACCTCACTTAGCCCTATGACATCCCATTTCATGCCTTCTAGTTCCTCTAACAGCACTGCTAAACTAGCTTCACTAACTAGGGTTTTAGCATTAAACGTTGCCAGGGTCAGTTTCCAATGGCGGCCTGTCCAGCGGAGCCATGCTTTCTTAGCACCCCCTGCTGCGTCACAGGTCTGACCGCCGCCGTGGTAATTTGTTCCGCAGCCGCTGGTGACTGAGGGCCGGGGTTTGATGGAGATTATCATAGGAGGTTGTGGCCAATTACTGCACCAGGGTGGCCAGCTCCTGTTCTGGTGAGATATATAATCTAAATACCCTAAATTTTTCATCACAGCTGTTGCAGTGTGCTGCTGATACAGCTGTGGTATTCGCCCACACATGACTATTCGTTATGAGTGATGCAATGAAATGCAAGAGTAATAAGCTTAATGTCAAAATATGAAATTATGTTTACCGGGATAGACAAAGTCAACAAAGCTTTAGAAAGTCTCATAAGCAGGTCACCTAAGTGTTAATAAAGGCTCAATAGATTGCGCAGCGATTATTGTTATTGCGTTACACTTACCTTTCATTGCCTTACAGCCTTACACCAGCTCTTTCGAATATTTGGGCATGAAAAATATGTGAATCCTGTGCCTGGGGCAATCATATAGTATACATTTGTAAGACATTAGAGCAAGTTGCGGCTTATGTATACCAGTGGCTTTAGGCAGCTACTGCGAAAACGAGTTACAGTACGTTTCAGATCTAAGGCAAAGCATCCTACAAAATTGTTTAGCCATCTACGGCATCTTCTCTGTTAATAGGCAAACAAAGGGGAACAAATAGCTACTTACAATTACACAACTATCGAGTATGGTTAGCAGCTCAATGATAGACAACCGGAAGATATTGTGAAACAACTTGGAAAACTGTTTAACACAGTTACATCAATGTGTGACTTTAACTGTGACATACGTTGCAAAGAACCCCTGAACAAAGGAAGAACAATAAGACCGGAAGAAAAATATATGATGCCACGAGTTTGTACTAATTACTGGCAAAAAAACTAGAAAATATTATGTGCAAGTGCTTTTACCCCCTTATTCGACGACCTTGCAATGTCACCTTCAGCTAAAAATCAAAACAGCTCTTAAGAAGCAGGGTACATTCATGATGCTTTGTGACCATTCTTTCAGTTATTTACTATTTCCTTCTCGGCATATATGCTGCGATGCAAAAGGTATATTTTGTGTTGTCTCATTTTCATATTCTGCTACGTTACATCTCCACTCAGTCTACCAACCATGACTGTGACTTCAATTTAAAAGAAAATGAAAAGTGTATTTTATGACATGGTTTCCTTGAAAGTCTTTTTGTTTTAGTCTCCTTATTAATTGTATGCGAGAACAGGCACTACGTTTGTGTTCTTTCGACTGTGTGCTTACACATAACTATTTCCAGATCATTACCACGAATGTGCGATCAATTTGGAGGATATCATGTTGTTATTCTTTTCGTTTCTGCTGTAAATTCTACTCAACAGAATTTATTTCAAATCAAACTTACATTATTTGTAGACATTGCGTATTCCTGTGCATGGCATGCACAGTTTCTGCCGGCCCACCCAGAAGCTCCGAAGTAAACATTGTTTGAAAATTGCTGTCAGTGAAACATTATTATTAATATTATTATTGTGATTACATTTTTATTATTATTATTACATCACTCCTAAAAAAACAAGCTACATGCAAAAAGATTAAATATGTGCACGCTTCGTAGAATGTCAAGGCTATGTCGTCAATTTTTATTTCAGTACTAATTTTTACAACTAAATGTTTCCGAAAACTTATTCTTTAGCTTTTTCGCTTCTGAATATGGCAGTCTTCGTGCACTGTAGTAGAAACAGCACACTAATTCTTTTGATTGGCCGGACTATGTGGTCAATGAAAACGGTTTTATCTTTTATCTAGTTTCTTTAAAACGAGTGATCTTATGAGAGTTAAAGAAATAAAAATGTCTGATCGTGAAATGACACCTCCCTGAGAAGTTCTCATTTATCTTCTTTTAAATTGAGATGACGGGTATAAGCTCGGAAAAATTGTTTGAATTAAATCACCAAATACTTAATATACGTTTTCCAGTCAATGCTTGATCGTGACCTTCTATTGCGTCTTAAAATTGAACACAAGGTCGGCAGTGCCTCAGTAACTGTTGTATTTTTCTTATTTCCACCATGATATATTTGGTGCAATATGGTTATTTTCAAGACGATGTAGATTTCGATGCACGAAAATTATTGGCTCTTCAATACCACACAAATTCCAAAAGTTCAGATGGCGTTGCTGCTTTGTCGACATTTGCGACGGCGTTCTTGTTAAATATGCAGCGAATCAACCCTAACAACCGCTTAATGGGGCCGCCTATAGCCCGTGATGGTTAGCTACAGGTAAATTTCAATATCCTTACAGAAATTCTATTTTTTGGCAGTTTAACATTGGGATAGTGATTGAACTACAACGCATTTTTTGCAGGCAGCGCCCACATCTTCACCTCAACCCTTGGGACGGTAGTTCTAATCGCGGAGCTGCTAGCCGCTGAATTGGCCGTCATCAGCCTTTACGTCATCACTGTAGAAATCTACCCCACCGTGCTCAGAGGCTGTGGCATCTCCCTGGGCTTCATGTGCGGACGTCTGGGGGCCATCGTGACACCTCTTGTGGAAGCCATCGAGTCGAGCGGTGTGCAAAGCACTCTGCTCACCGCAACTTCCATTCTGCTGGTGGCCTTCGGGGCGCTGGCGTGGCGGGTACTACCGGAGACGACCAAGGTGCACGCCGTGAACACAGTCCATGACCGGATTGGCGCCGGTGCGGACAAATGGATGCTCAACGCTCCTCTCACAGTGGCTCGCCGACATAGCAGGGCATTGTTGCACCCTGACCGCCGCAGGAGCTCCAGCACTTCTTTGTCCAGAATGTCAAGACTTTCGAGAGAGAGCCTGTGACGACGTAGCTGTCTCCTGAGAAGGCGTGATATGAGTGGCAGTTGGATCAATGCTCGAATTTCCTGCCTATATTTTTTCACTGTCATGTGTTCTTAATTGTCAATGTTGTTCTTTTGTTCGCAGCAGCGAAATCAGTTTCATTTTATTACGTTAGCTCTACGCTTAAAGCGAAAATTATAAAATTATTTATCAAGTTTATTTCTGAATTTAAAAGAACAAAACAAATCTGAGACATATTTCTGGAGGTGCGCTGTCATTTTCAAGTTTGAAAAGGTTGCTATTAGGATGCAATTACATGGGGCCTTTAATAATGTACGCAGTGAAATGTTTAGGCTTGTCTGCATTTCCGTGTATCACTCTTCTTGTTATAAAGTGGACCATAACAATGGCATCGGTGTTTAACGAGGAATATATGCCTTTCCAGCAGATATGAACCTCGAAGAGTTCGAAGAGAAATGGCCGAAATAGCACTGCGCTAATTTGAGTATTCAACTCTGGCTGAACTTTGTGAAGTCTATCCTTGTTTCTGCCTATCGAACGTCATCTGTATTTGTGCCGCAAGTAATTTCACCGTGTATCTCAACTGAAGCTCGACGGGCAGCCGTCAAACAGCGAACAATTTGCATTATAGCACTGTCATCGTTTTGTGTAGTTCAATCCATGAAGCTATCACGGCTGTTATGTAAAGGGCCGCTCTTTGGTGATTTTGGTCTCAGTAAACCACCTTTTTTACAAAATATTTCTGGTAACATGCAGGAAATAAGTGTATCTTTTGAGGAGTCATACTGGCAAACCTTATTCCGAACATCTGCTGTGCGAACGCAGATTAAATTCGACAATTTGTTTCAAGTGGTGAAGTCCCGATTAGCAAATGGTAAAGGTTCGCAACTCTTTTTCAGAGTTTCGCTGTCATGATCTTTGCATTTTATTTTTGCCGGGGTGGCGCAGTGGTTATGGCGCTCGACTACTGTTCCCAAGGACGCGGGATCGAATCCCGGCCTCGGCGGCCGCTTTTCGGTGGAGGCGAAAAGCAAGGCGCCCGTGTGCTGTGCGATGTCAGTGCACGTTAAAGAACCCCAGGTGGTCGAAATTTCCGGAGTCCTCCACTACGGCGTCTCTCATAGCCTGAGTTGCTTTGGGACGTTAAACCCCATGTTGCGTTGGTACTGCTCCGGTAGCGGACCAACGGGTAGCGAAAAGCCGAGTCAGACGTCGGGCTGCATGCACTTCAATATTGGGCGGTGGTCACCCAAGCAGAGACTGGCCGAGAGTTAGAGAGAACTTAACGAAGGTTTATTTACATGGTGAATCTGAGAAGGTACACACTGGAGAGCACTCGTGCTCTCGTTTTTAACAACTTTTTTGTCCCCAAGTACCTAGTTGGGGAATTTTCTATTTTGTCAAAGTCCAATCACATTTGAGTTCCTGATCTGCTGGCATTCGGGAACCGCCCACTAGAACGTCCTCCCAGCGCACTCTTTCCACTTTAGCGGCACGATGGCGACTCCGCCGGGGGAAGTCAGGCATGGGGGTCCCAAGGAGGCTTGCTGGCTGTCCAAGGTCGGAACCGCGCGCCACCCACGCGGACCCCTCGCGCGGGAGCACTCCGCGGGAAAGGAATGCGGTGACCGTTCTTCTCCACGGGGGGGAGATGACCCGCTCTCTCTCCTCGGTGCTAACGCGCAGGCGCCGCGGCTCTCTGTTTCCAAACACAGCCGCGCCCGCTCTTCGGCGAATTCGTTAGCGCCTCTGCGCACAGTCCTCCGGACACAAACTGGGGCAACTGCTGCCGTTGCTGCCGATATGCGACACCGTGTTGCTGCGTCCTGGGTGGTTCTGGTCCACGAACTCCGAGGTGGTCGCGTGCAGTCATCTTAGAAAAACGGACGCCCATCTCGACACGTGCACCGTCTCGTTACTCGGGAAGTTCGAAACGTAACAGCTTCTCCGGCGGCGGTTGAAGATCCCGATGCACAAAGGTCAGCAACCATTGTCCAGAGGGATACACGATGTCGTTCTGGTTCGGTTCACTGTTGCTGATGTTCTGCTGCCTCCAACGGACTCTGCAGCTCCTCGTTGCTTCTTGTCAAGACTATGGAGGGCTTCTTGATCTCTGCAGACCAGCTCATTCACAGGAAAGACAGCATCAGTTTGAACCACACGAAAATCACAGCCGCAAAGACGGCAAGCGCCAGGACTCTCTCCACGAGATCCACCAGGCTCTCATACCAATATTACTTTAATCCTTTTACTATTACTTCAGCACTTGAAACAACCAGAACATTCTTCATTCCCACAAACACAATGTTCAAGATTAAAATAAAATGGTAATAATGCAAACGTATGCCAGGAAAAAAAACATACCCAAGCCAGGCTCACCGATGCTATCAATAACACCAAAAGCATCGACTTAAGTCATCGGCAGATGCCGTTAGGTTTACCGTGGCTCTATCTTTCGCTTTCCGGGCAGGCTATTTAGACAGCGCGTGTCGGACAGTCTCTGAATGACTTCCGCTGGGCTCTCCCATTGTACTTCCAATTTATTTTTCTCGGACGGTTTTAGCACCATTACCGCGTCTCTAGCTTCAAGACAGCGTGATCTCGCTGTTCGGTCATTGCACTGTTCGGCCCTCACCTGCGCTTTACTCATTTCGCATCCCGCGAGCTCCTGCCCCTTGTGCAACCTTTCAAGCAGCGTGAGCACGTATTCCACCACCGTAGGGTTCTCTTCCCTGCCCTCACGCGATTCCCGAAGAAAGCGTAGTAGCGATCGCAGGGAGCGGCCGTTGACCATTTCGGCCGGCAAGAACCCCGTGGCCTCATGAGGCACGGTTCTCAGCGCAAACATTGTTGCATGCAAACAGGCATCCCAGTCGGTTTTGCGATCAAAACACAGTGCTCTCAGTATGTGTTTCATTACCGAGTGCATCTTTTCCATCGGGTTGGACTGCTGGTGGTACACTGAACTACGGATTAATTTAATCCCACATTTCTCCAGGAAATTTGTATTCAGTGCGCTGGTAAAAACAGTCTGCTGATCTGACTGTATTTCAGCGGGAAACCCAACCCGTGCGAAAATGGACATGAGTGCGTTCACAATTTCCATTGAGCTTAACTCTTTCAGGGCCACTGCCTCAGCAAACTTTGTGGCAGGACAGATTACTGTCAAAATGTGGCTGTAACCAGTCTTAGTCTTTGGAAGGGGACCAACAGTGTCGATCACGAGTCGTCGAAATGGCTCCGTGATCGCAGGCACTAGCTTCATTGGGGCTCTCGCCTTATATCCCGGCTTGCCCACCCGTTGACATGTTTCGCAGGTCCTTACAAAATTTTCCACCTCCCGAAAACATCCCGGCCAGTAATATTCCTGCAACAACCGATTCTTTGTTTTCTTGAGCCCTGAATGACCTGATTGCGAGCTCTTGTGAACCAAGTGCAAAAGATCACCGCGGTAGCGTTTTGGTACGACCAATTGGTCGACCTGCACTCCTCTGCGATCACGATACTTTCGATAAAGTATTCCGGACCTTTCTACGAATATCACGTGTTTCTTCGCGATACCTTTACTCTTCATGTGCCTAAGATTCTGCAGTGTGGAATCGGCTCTTCGCTCGGCTATCAGGGACGATCGGTCCACCCCCAGCAATCTTTGCAAGCTGTCAGATGGCGACGTTATGAGAAGCTCCCGACAGGCCTCTTTAAACTCAATACCATCCTCGCTACCTTCTGACATGTCTGAGATGTTTACTTCCTCGCTAGTCGGCGCGTGGATTGCCTCTGTCATGCCTAACCGCTCATGTTCTGTCGCCTCAACGTCACCTGACGCTTCTAGTGTGACGGATTTAGCAGCCAGCTTTCGTGCTTTCGAGCGAGTCAATGCGTGAACAGCCCCTTCTCCGAACACTAGTCCCCTCTGCTGCAACAGTTGATCAGACCTGTTCGAGAAAAGATAGGGATACTGCTTCGACAGACTGGCTGACACGGCAGCCTCTGTGCGAAGTACGCCGAATGGACCTTCAATGCTGACATTAGCGATTGGAAGGCACACGCTATTTGCTTCCACCGCTTGTCTAATCCATGTGCACTCTCCAGTGAAATTTTCTGGCTCTACATACGAGGGATGAACTACATCCATTGTAGCCGCCGAATCTCGAAGCACGCGACACGGTTTTCCGTTCACGACGAGATCTCGTAAGTATGGCTCTAGAAGTCGCATACTTTCATTGTTGCTGTTCACTGACAAGCAAACAATCTTTGGGCTTTTGCAAGCCGCAGCTAAATGTCCCGGCTTTTGGCAGTTGTAACAAACCAATGGCCGTCTCTTTTCAAAAGCTTTCTTCTGACAGTTTTCTACTTCAAGTACTTCCTCTCTTACGATCACACTTCTTTCTGAGACGTCTACGCCTCGTGCTTGCTGCCTCTCTTCTACAGGCTGCCCTCTCCATCCAGCTGCTTTCCTATTCTGGTATTTAGGGCTTTCCGTCCTGTCCAGCGCACGGCGCGAGACGAACTCTTCTGCCAGTTCTGCTGCCTTCGATACAGTCGCAACTTCCGGCCTGTCTTGCACCCAATGCCTTACTTCATCAGGCAAGCAAGAGTAGAACTGCTCGAGTCCGAAGCATTGCAACATTCTTTGGCTTTCGTCATAAGCTTTAGCTTCTTTGAGCCATTCCCCCAAGTTAGCCATGAGCTTATACGCGAACTCCGGGTACGACTCATCATTCTCCTTTTTAGCTTTGCGAAATTTTTGCCGGAAAGCTTCCGCTGACATTCTATACTTTTTGAGCAGACTAGATTTAACCTTATCGTAATCGTCTGCATCTTCTTTAGTCAAGCGGGCTATCACATCTGCCGCCTCACAAGGCAACAGTGTCAGCAAGCACTGTGGCCAAGTTGCTTTGCTAAACCCTGCCTTCTCGCACGTGCGCTCAAAGTTTACCAAGAACAGACCTATGTCCTCTCCTTTCCTATAAGGTTGCATAAGGTCTTTCATACGGAACGACTTGCGTTCTACTGTGCCCGATGCTACGCTCTCATCCCTTTCATTTCGAGCTTTTAGCACCTGCAGTTCGAGACGCCTCAGCTCAAGTTCCTGCTCTAAGCGCTTACTCTCTTCAGCCATGCGTTTCTCATTTTTTTCTTCTGCTTCCCTCTTTGATTTCTCTCTCTCAGCAATCAGCTCCAGGCATTCCGAGAGCTCATCGTCGTCTGCCTCAAGTGCCTCAATAGCCTCAATGATATCTGGCTTTCTCGTTTGGTCCTGAAGATCCAAACCCAGACTTTTGGCCAACTCCAGCAAAAGTGGCTTTTTCAACACTTTCAAATTCATGGTTATCCCGAGTGCTGCAATTTCTTCCTTTTAGAAATCTCTTATCGTCACGTACTTTCAAGTCCCGTGCTAACGATAAACAATTCCCACCACCTTTGTAAACTTACTTACTACAAAGCCTGGTAAAACCTCAGTGAAGAAAAGCCAAGCACTCACCGAACCTTGCAACCATGATTCCAGCGGAGTCCATCCCGACGCTGCCAACCAGCTGTTGCGTTGGTACTGCTCCGGTAGCGGACCAACGGGTAGCGAAAAGCCGAGTCAGACGTCGGGCTGCATGCACTTCAATATTGGGCGGTGGTCACCCAAGCAGAGACTGGCCGAGAGTTAGAGAGAACTTAACGAAGGTTTATTTACATGGTGAATCTGAGAAGGTACACACTGGAGAGCACTCGTGCTCTCGTTTTTAACAACTTTTTTGTCCCCAAGTACCTAGTTGGGGAATTTTCTATTTTGTCAAAGTCCAATCACATTTGAGTTCCTGATCTGCTGGCATTCGGGAACCGCCCACTAGAACGTCCTCCCAGCGCACTCTTTCCACTTTAGCGGCACGATGGCGACTCCGCCGGGGGAAGTCAGGCATGGGGGTCCCAAGGAGGCTTGCTGGCTGTCCAAGGTCGGAACCGCGCGCCACCCACGCGGACCCCTCGCGCGGGAGCACTCCGCGGGAAAGGAATGCGGTGACCGTTCTTCTCCACGGGGGGGAGATGACCCGCTCTCTCTCCTCGGTGCTAACGCGCAGGCGCCGCGGCTCTCTGTTTCCAAACACAGGCGCGCCCGCTCTTCGGCGAATTCGTTAGCGCCTCTGCGCACAGTCCTCCGGACACAAACTGGGGCAACTGCTGCCGTCGCTGCCGATATGCGACACCGTGTTGCTGCGTCCTGGGTGGTTCTGGTCCACGAACTCCGAGGTGGTCGCGTGCAGTCATCTTAGAAAAACGGACGCCCATCTCGACACGTGCACCGTCTCGTTACTCGGGAAGTTCGAAACGTAACACCCACAAACCAACCAACCAACTTTTTGTAAAAAGACAAAAGCGAGCGCAAGAGTCCACAAAAACACATTTTACATTCTTTAAAAAAAAAACTCGTGGACGCCAGCGAATAACAAGTTGTGTAATTAAAATATAATAATAATAATAATAATAATAATAATAATAATAATAATAATAATAATAATAATAATAATAATAATAATAATAATAATAATAATAATAATAATAATAATAATAATAATAATAATATCGAATAGATTCACCTCCACCAAGACATATGTTACGTAGAAGATTTACAGTCCCAAAGCTGTCCGCACAATTAACGTTGATGAGGGCGCCGATTTCTTCTCCGAGTCTGTCGCACTTGATGACGAACAGCGAATATAGCTAAGTAACAATATGGAGGGCTACGGAGTAATTTCCCCAGGTGGTCGAAATTACTCTGTAGCCCTCCACTACGGCTCCCCTTTCTCTCTTTCCAATTTCACTCCCACCTTCCTCTCTTCCCTTACGGCGCGGTTCAGGTGTCCACAGAGAAAGTGTGACAGATACTGCGCCTTTCCCTTCCTGTGAACCAACCAACCAACCAACCAACCAACAATATTGTTACCGGAGAAGGTGTGGACGACGAAGTGGTGTGGTCGCAGACGAAGACGACGACCACCGAGCAGCGCCTGAAAGATTAAAGGCTGCTCCAGAAGACAACGACACAGACAGTGCGAATGCTCAACGGCTCTTGAAGTCTATGCGTCGAGTTCTGCCCCTCTCAGCGCGTCCTACCTAATACATCTCCGTAACGATACTAATTGGTTCACAGGAGAGGAAAGACGCCGTATCTGTCACGCTTGTGCTGTGACCCGCGCCTTAGGGGAAAGAAGGAAAGGTGTGAGTGAAGACGGAAGAGAAATGGGTGCCGTAGTGGAGGGCTACGGAGTAATTTCGACCACCTGGGGAGCTTTAACGTGCACTGACATCGCACAACACACGGACGCCACTTCGTTTCGCCTCCGTCGAAACACACAAATCGAGTGTGTCTACGAAGTCGTATATCCTGGCTTAGAATTTTAACACAAGCTTATTGCTGTTGGGAATCCTGGATGGGTATTTTTTACACCTTGCAATAGCTGCGCTGCTTCAAGTTTATGTGTTGATTTTATGGCATCTGGCAATCGTCACATGCAGTTCAATTGTATATCCGTAAATTTGGTTTTGTTCCACCTAATTTATCACAATAAACCACCACTCTGCAAAACCTGAGATGAAAGATCTATCATAAACAAGTGCACTTCGATAAACTGGCTACTATGGACTAAGGAAGAAAAAAAAACATTTTGCATTCTACGAATTTCAATTTTTATTTTCTCTGTGCGCCCCGCCGGGCTGGTGCAGTGGTAAGACGCCCGACTACTGTGCCGAAGTACCCGGGTTCGAAACCGACTTCGGCGGCTGCATTTCGATGGAGGCGAAACGAAGAGGCGTCCGTGTGCTGTGCGATGTCAGCGCACGGTATAGATCCCCAGGTGGTAGAAATTACTCCGTATCCTCCACTACGGCTCCTCTTTCTCTCTTTCCACTTTCACTTCCACCTTCCTCCCTTCCCTTACGGTGCGGCTGAGGTGTCCACAGAAACAAGTGAGACAGTTACCATTCCTTTCCCTTCCTATAAATAAATAAATCATTTTCTCTGTGCAGCGTATTAAAAAGTTACCTATTATCCATCTCCGTAGTACGAATGTCATGTTCTTTGCGCAGCTGGTTTGATTTGGTTTGTGGGATATAACTTCCCAAAGCAACTCAGGCTCTGAGAGACGCCGTAGTGGAGGAGTCCGGAAATTTCGACCACCTGGGGTTCCTTAACGTGCACTGACATCGCACAGCACACAGGCGCCTTGCTTTTCGCCTCCATCGAAAAGCTACCGCCGAGGCCGGGATTCAATCCCGCGCCCTTGGAAACAGTAGTCGAGCGCCGTAACCACTGCGCCACCCCGGCAGGGTGAAGTATTAAAACGTTAACTATGCTTTGTAAAATAAACTGATTGCTACATTTACCATATTCAACGCGAAAGTGATTTTGACGGCCGAGAAAATTGTGTAACTGATCTATTTGCCTTCAAGCCATTAACATATAGCCTTTCATGTCGCTTCTCATAGCCGTCGTGACGCTTCAGTATGGCTGGTATAGCACGAGCAGGATGTAAAATTGAGAGAAGCATATCATTTTGATTGCTATACCAGACGTTGAAAACATATCAGCGGCATCAGTTCACAGCAACTTGCACCTTTGCCTCACTTCTTACGACTGTTTTTGCTATATAGGGTAAATAAGCATCCAACGAACGCACAAAGGCTTCGGTGGTTAGGAAATACCTCAAACGTAAGTTCGCCATGAATGAGTGAATGGCGCTACCAATAACACCATCTGGTTTAGTGTGTTTTATTGCTTGAGAGGAAAACATATTAACAAAGCCGCTCGGTATAAAAATGTGCTTTGAAACCAGCTTCGGACGTCGGCCTTTAATTAGATATACCGCAATATATAAGGGCGTCACTATTGGGCCAGGTGCATCAAGGTCGTACAGTTGACCAATATTCACAGTGCCTCGAGATCAATCACAGTGAGTTCCTCGTACTGGGAACCTTTTCTTTTTGGAAGTTAGCAGCTCACTTCAGATACCAGCAGGTTACTGTCGCAACGGCTGTGTTGATGTATGTTTTTATTTCTTCCGGCGAAGATTTACCGCTACATCCAGGCTGAAGCTGCCATCAGCGGCCCGGTTGGAGGAGCGTAGCTGGTAATTTATCTGGGGTAGAATGAACAGTCCCTCGCTGATTCTAAACTCTTGCATCTCTGGGAGGCACACAGAAGCATCCTAAACAGACGGAGGAAACAGAGGTGTAACAAGAAATTAAGGTCCAGCCAGCATCAACTGAACGACAGATTGAATCCCACGCACAGGAACTAGGCGAAAAACAATGGGGACGGATCTGCGATGGGCTGAATGGCCAATTTGGGAACAAAAGAGCCTGGCTTCTGCTTAGACATCTCTTAGATCCCACGCTCACTAAAACAGCAAGTAGATCTCACATGACTCAAATCATACACGAATACCCAGGTACAGATGCAGATCTACCAAGCGAACTCCGAAGCAAATATCTCAATACCGGTAGCAACCCCCATGCCACTTACGAGTACAAAGGGGTTCCAAATGAAGACTTGGACAGAGAGATCACGGAAGCTGAAATTTGGACCGCGATTGGCCATTTACGTACTACCTCGGCACCAGGGCTAGATGGCGTAACCAATAAAATGTTAAGAAACTTAGACCTAAAGTCACTCTCAGCAATTAAGGACCTAATGAATATTGGAACAAAAGTGAACTTCCGCAGATGTGGACACACGCGATTGTTGTCTTTATTCCTAAACCCAAAAAGAAACTAAGCATAGAGAACTTAAGGCCCATCTCTCTTACGTCATGCTTAGGTAAACTTATGGAACATGTTATTCTAAATAGGCTTCAGAACTACGCAGAAGAGAATGACCTTCTGCCTAGCTCAATGATTGGCTTCAGAATTCAACTCCCTGCTCAGGACGTAATGCTTCAGTTGCATGCAGGAGTGATAGATCTCCCTAACAAAACCGCAACCAAAGCAATTCTTTTCTTGGATCTAGAAAAAACCTTCGACAACGTCTCTCACGAAGCCATTCTCCAAACCCTCTCCAACATAAACGCAGGGAACAAAACCTTTAATTACATTCGTTCCTTTCTCTCGGGAAGGACTGCAGAGCTCAGTATCGCAGGACTTAGATCGGACAGAATAGCAATAGGAGACAGAGGAACCCCGCAAGGATCAGTCCTCTCTCCCTCCTTGTTCAACCTAGCACTGATAGGTCTCCCTCCCAAACTTGACGAAATCCAAGATCTTCAACATTTCCTATATGCTGACGATGTCACTTCGTGGTTAACGAAAGGTTCTGACGTTCCCATAGAGGAAACGCTTCAAGAAGCAGTGAATGTAGTCCAGTCATACGCTAACCAGATTAGGCTGAAATGCCCACAACCTACGTCTGAACTACTAGCAGTCGAAAGAAAACGCAAGACAAAGTAAAGACAAAGACAAAGACAAGTCTGCCTGCACGGACTGCCCATACCTACAGTCGATACTATTAGAGTACTCGGGCTCTACATCCAGAGCAATAGGAAGAGCAATATTACTATCGACAGGCTTGAAATGACTGTGCAACAAATCACTAGACTGATACACAGAGTAACGGCACGAAAGAGAGGAATGAAAGAGGCTGACATTTGTCGTCTTATCCATGCCTTTGTACTAAGTCGATTCACATACTCAGTCCCTTATCTCCACCTCATTCAATCTGACAAGAAGAAATTAGGCAGACTCATCAGAAGCACCAACAAGGCTGGACTAGGTCTACCCAGGAACACTTTAACTGAAAAACTTCTCTCACTTGGGATACGGAACCCTGTAGAAGAGCTGATAACAGGACATACGACAGCACAGCTACAAACACTAACGCACTCTAAAGCAGGTAGGCAAATTCTCAACCGCATGGGAATTAATGCCAAACCACTAGCCAACCCCACAGGACTACTATCAAGAGGAGTGCGTGAAAAAATTATCTCCAACCCTTTGCCCAAAAACATGCATCCCTCCTTTCATAAAGGCAGGAGAAAAGCTAGAGCTATGGCCCTAAACAGAAAATACCGAAATCACGATGAGGTGGTGTATACCGACGCCTCGGGCTACAATATGGCTGAAGGTGCCTTTGACATCTGTGTAATTAAGCAGTACAGCAACGCCAGTAAATGCGCATCAGCCGCTTCGGTCAAAGTCCGCTAATCGGACCAGGCGGAAGCAGCCGCAATCGCTTTAGCCATCGTTACAACAGATGCCGACATAGTTGTCACTGATTCAAAAACTGCCATACGTAACTTCTCGCGTGGCAGAAACATCCTCGCGGATATCAGACTCGACAGAGAGATTGAACTCGTATTGAACACCTGCCCACTCAGGGAACCGAGGCAATGAGGCTGCTCACCAACACGCTCGAGGTTTTGTCGGCCGAGAGGTGAGACCTAATGCCGAGGAACGTGCAATGGAAGGATTGCTCGCATACAGTGACCTTACACAACACTTCAAACGCTCTAGAAGAGTATGCCCACAACCACACAAATCACTAACAAGACAACAAGAAATTGTTTGGAGGAAACTACAAGCGAACACCTTCCCCAACCCTGCGGTTTACTCACACTTATTTCCGGGCAGCATAAGCTCATCATGCACTAAGTGCGGAGAGAAAACCGACCTTAATCATATCCTGTGGGATTGCTCAGAGGACCCGCCTCCCAAGGCTCTCATAGAAGCTCCCTCACTTGAATCCTGGGAGGAAGTGGTGCGTAGCGCGAGCCCCGATATACAATTGGGCGCCGTAAACCGCGTTGAAGAAGTCGCCGCAAGCCACCAGCTAACGGCCACTTGGCTCTTCCACTAAGACTACTCCCGACAATAAAGTTTTCTCTCTCTGTCTCTCTCGGGTAGAATAATATAATGATTATATTCCATCCGGCCCAGCCGAGTTGGCGCTGTGGTTAAGGCGCTCGACTGCTGTTCTCAGGTATGCGAGGTCTAATCCAGGCCTCGGCGGCCGCTTTTCGATAGAGACGAAAAGCTGCGATGTCAGTGCACGCTAAAACCGCCAGGTTGTCAAAATTTCTGGAGTCCTCTCCTACGGCATCTCTCATAGCCAGAGTAGCGTTGGGACATTAAACTTCACAAACCAAAACCAAAAACCATCTATTCCATCCAAAAACTATTCCATTTCATCGGCTTCTTTACCATTGGCCAGTAAAAATTTAAATCTGCGCATAATAAGGTTGTGTTGCAGCACAAAACGTCACAAGTCATTTCACCTAGTCATCTCCTCATACGAATTTTGACGTCATCGCCGAAGGAATGGAATGGATTTTGGAATCGCTATTCGCAACTTTCACGTACAGTGCCGCCGCCACGCGGCTGCTTCCCGTACTGCCCTTGGGGGGATACTCGGAAAACGGCTCGTGCTCCTCCAGCTCGCTGCAGCGTCTTCTGCGAAAATCCTTTATGTGGAACTCGGTACAGCAGCTCTTGTAGTGTGTAACTGCTTTTCGAGTTGACTTTGGCTCGCAGCCATGACAATAGATTAATAATATAACTTCTATTTTGGTGTGTGGGGCACGTAGTACGAGGGGAAAACATAAAAGCAGTCGAATCTTTCATACACCGATGTGTTCTGAATGCACGGTCAAAGGCGGGATAAACTAGCACATGTTACTTCCAGATTACATGCCCCGAAAGGAGAGGATAATTAAGTTAATATCTCGGTAAGATGAAGTCGGTTACTTTATCGTGAAAAGCATCGTGATAAATCCTGGTCGACGAAGAAACACTCCCAATTAGTGACAGTATGAGCGGCGTAACTATCTTATTTCTGGGGTTATGCATGGGTCTCGTTTTTCCTTGCCGCTCTAAACTCTGAGCAGAACCAAGTTTCGCAAAAAAAAGAAAAAAAAAGACTGCGACTAAAGCTATATGACGGTTTTCGGTGCGCATTTCCGATATGAGAAGTTAGACTGGCGTAAGTTGCGAGCCATACGCGATAACATTTTTGACTGCCGACCAATTCATGGCCCACACATGTTTGAGAAATTAAGAATGTTTGTTTCCTACCCGGTTGAGTGAATGCAGTGTTTGCAATCAACAGCTGCCAGATGAACGCTAGATTAGGAGCTTGTATTGAACGTCACGGAGCATACACTCGCAGTCCATAGTCGGACTGTTCCCAAAGCCGGCGCTCTAGCTGTCTTGCTTTTCAAGTAACTGTTCCCGAAAAA